>NC_060130.1:174623727-174944143 GCF_021461395.2 Schistocerca americana | reverse complement strand
TTTGTTTGTCATCCGCGCTATCCTTACAGCACGTAGTACGTCGACGATATTCTACGTCCCGTTTTGGTGCCCTTCATGGAAAGCCATCCTGGGCTTACATTTCAGCAATATAATGCCAGCCCGTAGACGGCGGAGATTTCTACTGCTTGTCTTCATGCACGATAAGTGCTACCTTGGACAGCAAGTTTGGTGTATTCTCCCCAGTTTAGAAAGTGTGGAGCATTATGGAGAGGGCCCTCCAAACTGTTCAGGATTTTGACGATCTAACGTGCCAAGCGGGGTAGGTGGATCAAAACAAAATGTCCAGACACTCTGTGACCAAAATGGTACTGAAACAGAGGATGACAGACTAAAGGCCGAAGGAAGACTGCACTGCAGTTCCTTCTCTAGATTGTCGCACATATGACAAAATGGTAGATATCGAAATAGACGACAGTGGGATAGAGAAACAAAGTCGCTCAAAAGAGGAAAGGCCGCTGGACCTGATGGGATACCAGTTCGATTTTACGCAGAGTATGCGAAGGAACTTGCCCCCCTTCTTGCAGCGGTGTACCGTAGGTCTCTAGAAGAGCGTAGCGTTCCAAAGGATTGGAAAAGGGCACAAGTCATCCCCGTTTTCAAGAAGGGACGTCGAACAGATGTGCTGAACTATAGACCTATATCTCTAACGTCGATCAGTTGTAGAATTTTGGAACACGTTTTATGTTCGAGTACAATGACTTTTCCGGAGACGAGAAATCTACTCTGTAGGAATCAGCATGGGTTTCGAAAAAGACGGTCATGTGAAACCCAGCTCGCGCTATTCGTCCTCGAAACTCAGAGGGCCATAGACACGGGTTCCCAGGTAGATGCCGTGTTTCTTGACTTCCGCGGGCGTTCGATACAGTTCCCCACAGTCGTTTAATGAACAAAGTAAATTCCCGGCGGGGTCAGGGATTTTCTCTGCCTCGTGATGACTGGGTGTTGTGTGATGTCCTTAGGTTAGTTAGGTTTAAGTAGTTCTAAGTTCTAGGGGACTGATGACCATAGATGTTAAGTCCCATAGTGCTCAGGGCCATTTGAACCATTTTTTGAACAAAGTAAGAGCATATGGACTATCAGACCAATTGTGTGATTGGATTGAAGAGTTCCTAGATAACAGAACGCAGCATGTCATTCTCAATGGAGAGAAGTCTTCCGAAGTATGAGTGATTTCAGGTGTGCCGCAGGGGAGTGTCATAGGACCGTTGCTATTCACAATATCTATAAATGACCTTATGGATGACATCGGAAGTTCGCTGAGGCTTTTTGCGGATGATGCTGTGGTATATCGAGAGGTTGTAACAATGGAAAATTGTACTGAAATGCAGGAGGATCTGCAGCGAATTGACGCATGGTGCAGGGAATGGCAATTGAATCTCAATGTAGACAAGTGTAATGCGCTGCGAATACATAGAAAGATAGATCCCTTATCATTTAGCTACAAAATAGCAGGTCAGCAACTGGAAGCAGTTAATTCCATAAATTATCTGGGAGTACGCATTAGGAACGATTTAAAATGGAATGATCATATAAAGTTGATTGTCGGTAAAGCAGATTCCGGACTGAGATTCATTGGAAGAATCCTAAGGAAATGCAATCCGAAAACAAAGGAAGTAGGTTACAGTACGCTTGTTCGCCCACTGCTTGAATACTGCTCAGCAGTGTGGGATCCGTACCAGATAGGGCTGATAGAAGAGATAGAGAAGATCCAACGGAGAGCAGCGCGCTTCGTTACAGGATCATTTAGTAATCGCGAAAGCGTTACGGAGATGATAAACTCCAGTGGAAGACTCTGCAGGAGAGACGCTCAGTAGCTCGGTACGGGCTTTTGTTGAAGTTTCGAGGACATACCTTCACCGAAGAGTCAAGCAGTATATTGCTCCCTCCTACGTATACGTCGCGAAGAGACCATGAGGATAAAATCAGAGAGATTAGAGCCCACACAGAGACATACCGACAATCCTTCTTTCCACGAACAGTACGAGACTGGATTAGAAGGGAGAACCGATAGAGGTACTCAAGGTACCCTCCGTCACGCACCGTCAGGTGGCTTGCGGAGTATGGATGTAGATGTAGATGAATTGGTCAGGATTTGGTACTCTATGCCTCAGGACGACGTGCAAGAACTTAGTAAATTAATGCCAATCTGAATAACAGCTTGTATGAGGGTAAGAAGTGGTCCAACGCATGCTCTGCTCAATTCATGAAGCTTTTTCTCTTGAAACAAATCTCTCCAGTTTTTCTGAAACTGTAATCATTTGAAACTTCCTGGCAGATTAAAACTGTGTGCCCGACCGAGACTCGAACTCGGGACCTTTGCCTTTCGCGAGTTCGAGTCTCGGTCGGGCACACAGTTTTAATCTGCCAGGAAGTTTCATATCAGCGCACACTCCGCTGCAGAGTGAAAACCTCATTCTGTAATCATTTGTCTGTATATTGGTGTGGCGATTGCACACTCTAACCTCGTATACTAGTAACACAACCAGTTTGTAGTTGCAACACTTCTTTACTGATTACACATACACATGAATTCGTCAGCAGTAATAATCAGTTACAACATTTGCATATCACGGCCCTCTCCACAATTAGTATTTACAATATTAACCATCACACTTGTGACAACGGCCCCTTTACGTGCCGGCAACAACAACCAAATAGATGAAATAGATAACCAAATGTTTACAATGTCGGCTATCGCCTTTCTCACCCAGTTTTACACTTACTGAAAATGTAAAATTAATTTGATGCTATCTGACATGAACAGTACTATTAATTGTTTTGTTTACACTTAGCATTCTACTACACTCAACGTCCGGAAGATTCTAGACTTTATGCAAGCTTAAGGCAAAACGTCAATTCGATGAACATGTGATGGACGCGAGCAAACGTCGATCTATTATGATTTCACAAACACATGATGCAAAGAGTGAACTTCTACTCAACGTTGGGTAGTAGGAAATCTTCTGCCTACAACAAATCTCGTTCAATAGAATAGAGAAATCGTGCGTTAACGGGGTCCGGACGGCCCCGAGTTCAAATTCTGAGATTTCCGTCACACTGCAAGCTCGTGGGGCGAGGTTTGCTCGCGTCGACCACTATGAACGTTTCTGAAAACAGGATAACATGAGCGGCAGACACACTGTAGTATGTACAAGCTATATATATATATAGAAAAGCAATACCTTAATATAAACATATTACAAGTTAACCAATGAACAGAATTAAGGAGCTTAGTTCCTTTGATAAAAAAATTTTAAAAAAACATATCTAGATACTACGTCAAAAGATTTCAGTCCACACCCCATGACTTAAGGTACATCTTACAAGATAATCTGTCTTTACTGAATGGCTGACACCACATAAATCAAACGTGCAGTACCTAACGTGACAACCATCAGATAGGTATTTGAAATTGCAATAGAAAAGTAATGTCACTTCAATAGGTCGGTATAGCCTGTGCAATACGCACAGCCCCTATGGCCACAGACCAAAATACACACGCCCTCTATCTGACCATAAAACACAATGTGACCTGTATTTATCATGGTCACTTGCCTTCCATACACACAAGAAATTATTAAGAAACAACAACTACCACTAATCCGTAAAACCAGAAAATTCTAAAGCTATAACTAAATTCAGAAATGACGTTGAAGTGAACCAGCTACCTTCAGCGTGCCACTAAGCACCAAATCCAAACTTACAAATGCTAGGCGCTATTTCTAGCCACTTTAGTAACATAATTTCATGGCGGTTCCAGAACATAACTCCACCGAGCGAGGTGGTGCAGTGGTTAGCACACTGGACTCCCATTGGGGAGGACGACGGTTAAATCCCGTCTCCGTCCATACTGATTTAGGTTTTCCGTGATTTCCCTAAATCGCTTCAGGCAAATGCCGGGATGGTTCCTCTGAAAGGGCACGGCCGATTTCCTTCCCCATCCTTCCCTCACCCGAGCTTGCGCTCCGTCTCTAATGACCTCGTTGTCGACGGGACATTGAACACTAATATCCTCCTCCTCCAGAACATAACTCTCCTCGCCACCTCTGCAATGAATGTTTTGCTGGCCACTAGCACGAGCAACTGCAACAGTCAACAGTCCTTAAGTACACAGTAATATTCACTATATATAGAAGGAGGAACCCACCACGAAAGCTTGGCGATTAATTTTTGTTTCTTCATGTGAAATTCACATGTCATCAATCCTCATAGCTCTCGAGGTATTGGCAAACCCTGGTCGCCACTAGCCAGCCGTGCCACTACAACTTTAATACTTTCCGGCAGCGGCCCATGCTT
The DNA here is from genome assembly GCF_021461395.2 of Schistocerca americana. Lineage (NCBI taxonomy): Eukaryota > Metazoa > Arthropoda > Insecta > Orthoptera > Acrididae > Schistocerca > Schistocerca americana. The sequence continues at coordinate 174,939,826 of NC_060130.1, read as the reverse complement.
CTTCGTTGCTCCAACCCAACTGGTCCTCACGGCGTACGGCCGTGCCACGTGACATGGTGTCGCCAACTCCCCACGACGACATCGAAAGCACGTCACGTGACAGACTCACTCGGCTCATGCGCGGACCCACTCTTCTCGACTTGCGCACGCGCGCCACCGTAAATAGCCTGCCTCAAAGACGCAAAGAGGACAAGGCACAAGGACAACGATCAAAGATGGATATAAGAATCGATATCACCTGGCGCCAGAAATCTACCGGCTCACATATGAAGATCACATCTACCGATTTGTGTCCAATTCGGGTTAGTCCTTCGCGGCGGATTTTTAAATTTTTTTTAAAGACTGTAAACGATTCATTAGGAATTGTGGGATGAGACCCTCATACTGTTCGTTGAGGATCCTGTTGTTTACAGGAAACGTACTTGGTTAGATAACTAAGAATTCCATGAAGACTTCGATAGTATCATCGCAGTCGTGAACGACATTACAACTTAAATGTGTACACATACAAAGTAAAACAAGTTCCGCATTATTCAACTGCACCATATAGCGGAGATGGAGCTGAGGTTCCCCTGCATAGGAACTTGTTTCAGGAGCTGATCTGAACGTCAGCAACGGACTGCCACACAATCACTCTGAAATAAACATTATGGCAAGCAGCATAGTACAAATCTACATCAACATCTACACGGTTACTCTGCAAATAACATTTAAGTGCCTGGCAGAGGGTTCATCGAACCACCTTCACAATTCTCTCTTATTCCAATCTCGTACAGCGCGCGGAAAGAATGAACACCTATATCTTTCGGTACGAGCTGATTTTATCTTGGTGGTCGTTCCTCCCTATGTAAGTAGGTGTCAACAAAATATTTTCGCATTCGGAGGAGAAAGTTGGGGATTGGAATTTCGTGAGAAGATTCCGTCGCAACGAAAAACGCATTTCTTTTAATGATGTCCAGCCCAAATCCTGTATCATTTCTGTGACACACTCTCCCATATTTCGCTATAGTACAAAACGTGCTGCCTTTCTTTGAACTTTTTCGATGTACTCCGTCAGTCCTATCCGGTAAGGATCCCACACAGCGGAGCAGTATTCTAAAAGAGGACGGACAAGCGGAGTGTAGGCAGTCTCATTAGTACATCTGTTACGTATTTTCCTTCCAATTTAAGTTGTTCGTAATTATAAATCTAGGTATTTAGTTGAATTTACGACCCTTACATTTGGCTGATTTATCGTGTAACCGAAGTTTAACGAGTTCCTTTTTGCACTCATGTGGATAACCTCACACTTTTCGTTATTTAAGATCAACTGCCAATTTTCCTACCATTCAGATATCTTTTCTAAATCTTTTTGCAGTTTGTTTTGATCTTCTGATGACTTTACTAGTAGATAAACGACAGCGTCATCTGCAAACAATCGAAGACGGCTGCTTAGATTGTCTCCCAAATCGTTTATATAGATAAGGAACAGCAAACGGCCTGTAACACTACCCTGGGGCCAGCCGGAGTGGCCGTGCGGTTCTAGGCGCTACAGTCTGGAACCGAGTGACCGCTACGGTCACAGGTTCGAATCCTGCCTCGGGCATGGATGTGTGTGATGTCCTTAGGTTGGTTAGGTTTAATTAGTTCTAAGTTCTAGGCGACTGATGACCTCAGAAGTTAAGTCGCATAGTGCTCAGAGCCATTTGAACTACCCTGGAGAGCGCAAGAAATCACTTCTATTTTACTCGATGACTTTCAGTCAATTACTACGAACTGTGACCTCTCTGACAGGAAATTACAGATCTAGTCACGTAACTGAGAAGATATCCCATAAGCACGAAATTTCACTACGAGCCGCTTATGTGGTACTGTGTCAAAAGCCTTCCGGAAGTCCAGAAATACGGACTCCATCTGAAATCCCTTGTCAATAGCACTCAGCACTTAATGTGAATAAAGAGCTAGTTGTGTTTAACAAGAACGATGTTTTCTAAACCCATGTTGACTCTGTGTCAATAGCTTTTTCTTAACACGATCAGATAAGAATTGCTAACTTCATATTGTGGAGTTTGTAGATACAGTTGCTAATGCCTACAGCAAACAGAAATGCAAGCAAAAATGGGGAACATCTTAGCAGTAGAGGAACAACAGCATCATAAGAACCACTTGGAAGGACATATGACAGAAGCTATGAACTGAAAACCAATATTATGATCATCAATGTGAACATTGCCCTACTCTGTGCCTGTGTTAACAACTTAGTATTTTACACACCACTTGGTGGATGCTGAGTTGTTGCTGTATTTCAACGTGTGTAAGAACCCTGGTTGCAGAATGAAAGACAGCTGCAGAATTCCAAATGAAGTCGCCAAACTGAGGATAAATAAGTGGCTGTATTAAGTCAACTGCGTATGAATAAATAAATGTATCTTGTTATAAATATAGATAAAAAATGGCTGACTGCTGCATTTCATCAAATGGTTTGATCTTCAGCCACGCTGTTCAATAACCACTATAATGGATTAACAATGTTCTTGCAGCGTCCTTCATGTAGCTTCAGCCTTGCTGTGCATCCTTGAGTCAGCTATTGTCCCGAAGTACAATAGATGACCAAGATAATGTGCAGTTATTCTCAATTTGCCAACGCCCACAGCAAAATACAGGTAAATCTTTCGTAACGCATGCATATGGAATGCTTATAATGACAGAGCATGCAGGTGTTATTCATCTGGAAAGGACTTCCGGAATTAGTTTTGTATGGAGTGTGCGGTCTTTCCAACAGAATATGAGTATCCAGGGTGTAATATACGAAAAAAAGACTCGCGTCACATTGTTTTCAAAGTAGTCTTACTATGCACAATACTTGATTTGTAATACAAAAGACGCCAAGGTTGTTGCACTGCATGGTAACGTGTCGCCAAGATGCAGACGCAGTTTGCATTACTAATGTACCACTTCCAGCCGTATATCCGCCAAACGGTAATTTATATCTGTTTCCAAATACCACGTTTTCGTTGATGCTGACAACTGAATAGCTCTCATCACATGTCAACGTCACCTCCTGCTGGCTGTTTCTTTGTGTTCTATCACTAAAAAAATTGATGCTAATTAAGTCATCCATCTGTTTCTCAGTAAGAAATTAAAACTATGTACCATGAGAGAATAAGACACGGACAACTGTAATAAATATATTTTTCAAAAATAGGATGCAACGACAAGAAGAGATGGACATTAAAATATTTTCTGAAGTTTCAAGTAGGAGGTAGTTGTCACTGCTGTCAGCTGACTTACGATTTGGGTCTATTATAGGATAATTACATTCATCTTATACAGGTACTTTACTCATATTATATCTGATAATCCGTACACCGTGTTACTGACTGTTGTTGTTGTTGTTGTGGTCTTAAGGCCGTAGACTGGTTTTTACGGCTCTTCAAATGGTTCAAATGGCTGTAAGCACTATGAGACTCAACATTTGAAGTCATCAGTCCCCTGGACTTAGAACTATTTAAACCTAACTATCCTAAGGAAATCACACACATCCATGCCCGAGGCAGGATTCGAACCTGCGATCGTAGTAGCAGCTCGGTTCCGGACTGAAGCGCCTAGAACTTCTCGACCACAGAGGCCTATGCGGCTCTCCATGTTACTCCATCCTGTGCAAGCCTCTTCATCTCCGAATAACTACTGCAGCCTACATCCTTTTGAACCTGCATACTATATCTCTTGGACTATCTCTCCAATTTTTACCCCCCACACTTCCCTTCAGTGCTAAATTCGTAATCCCATGGTGTCTCAGAATGGATCGTATCAACCGATCCCTTCATGTATTCAAGTTTTGCCACAAATTTTTTTTCTCCCCAATTCTTTCCAGTACCTCCTCGTTAGTTACGTGATCTGTCCATCTTATCTTCAGCATTCTTCTCTAACAACACATTTTCTTGTATGGACTGTTTATCGCCCACGTTTCACTTCCATGCAACATTACGCTGTAGATAAATACTTTCAGAATAAACTTCCTAACGCTTAAATCTGTATGGGTGTTAACAAATTTCTCTTCTTCAGAATCGCTTTTCTTGTCAATGCCAGTCTATATTTTATATACTCTAATGCGGCCATCATCAGTTACTTTAATATTCCGATAGCAAAACTCATCTACTACTTTTAGTGTATCATATCCTAATCTAATTTCCTCAGTATCGCCTGATTCAATTCGACTACATTCAAATACACTTGTTTGGTTTTGTTGATTTTGAACTTATATTCTGTTTTCAAGATACAGTCTATTCCGTTCAACTGCTCTTCCAAGGCTCTTTGCTATCTCTGACAGAAGAAATAAAAGTTTTGAGGTCTGCCGATAACAATGTAATTCTACGTGAACTTTAGGTCCTTCTCGAAATTGATTTTGGGTTTCCTTTACTGTTTGATATACTGACTGTTAAACAAAAAGTGGCCGAGAGAACAGAGATCCAAGGTGCAAAGAAACACAGCAGAGGAAAGGAAATTAACCTGACTGTAGCAGATACTGAAAGTGACCACCATCCATCTCTTGACACTTCTGGGCCCTGATCAACAAGTTGCTGAAGGCGGATTGAAGCTGGAATTACTGCAGTTTCATCCGAAAATTTCTGCTGCAGTTCTTGAGGACTATCAGGGCTGTTGCCATACTCCTTAGACTTGAGGGCCCCGCACACAAAGTAATAGCACACTGACAGGTCAGGTGACCTGGGTGGCCAGCTGGGGCCGTGACCAGACTGACTTCCGCCAACAACTGTGTCAGGCGTGAAGATTGCGTAAATGTGCACCAAGGTTCGGCCGGCTGTATGGGCAGTTGCTCCATCCTGTAGATATAACCACATCTCGTGTACATACATTTACGTCCAATCGTATTCACTCGTCTGGAACTCGTTTAATTGTACCCTATTTAATTGTATCCTATGCGTATAAATGGAAAGTATTCATCCAATGAACGAAACGAACTCAGTAAGCTAGAAAAGTATGTAGATTATGAACTGCACTAAATTATGTTGCTATTGTTCCCAGATACTGTGAGTTAACAGATAAAACGTAGAGATCCTGCCATTAATCCTCATTTATCGTCTAAGCGAAGAATTTAATATAATGAAGTAGGGAAGAATGGCGTATGTTGGAACACTTTTCGTGCTTGCCCCTCTATCCAGCTCTGTAATGTAAGTTTAATATACCTTCTTATGCCATTTATAAATGATAGCATAAATTTTTGTGCGCTAAGGTCTCTTTCTAAAACCACAAAAATCGTTTCAGATAAGTCAGATTTTTTGCAAACGAGAAAAAAACGTTCCGAGGTACAACACAGTCATGTACCTAGGAAAAAATAAACTAAGCTAAACTCTGCCCGAACAGATCATGAAGGCCCACGTTACCGATCGGGCGCCGTGTCATCCACAGGCCATAGGCGTCACTGGATGCGGATAGGGAGGGGCATGTGGTCAGCACACCGCTCTCCCGGCCGTATGTCAGTTTACGAGACGGGAGTCGCTACTTCTCGAACAAGTAGCTTCTGAGTTTGCCTCACAAGGGATGAGTGCACCCCGCTCGGCAGACCGGATGGTCACCCATCCAAGTGCTAGCCCAGCTCGACAGCCCTTAACTTCGTTGATCTGACGGCAACCGGTATAACCACTGCGGCAAGGCCGTTGGCCTAGGAAAAAACACTCTACTGAAATTTAAAGTGTTGCAACCAAGAAAATCTTGTCGGTACTATATTTAAGAGTCTACCTGCTACATCGCAATTCTGTTACACACCAATAATCAGTAAGTGAAAGCGTGTTAACTAGAAGTATTATCAGAAACCAGTTATAAGTTAAGCACCGTTTGAAATATGAAACTATTGAAAACTAGCACAAATGTCTGTTTTCAAGACAGGTAAAGTTGTTAACAGATTAAAGAATTCGCAAGTTGCTTGTTGGATGACCTTTTTTCGTGTAAAGGTACAAAGGGTGCACGACCGATGAAATATGGCTTAACCATCCACACATGGTATAACTAGTTTTAAAAATACGTAAAATTTCACTCCCCATAAAATTCTGAAACTGAAGTGTTGAGAACATCTTCCAAATTGATTTAATCTGTTACACTGCACCTACATGTGTAGAACTCAAAATATTTATAAATGCTGCACAAAGGAGTCTCGTGTCTCACATCAACGGAAACGGTAGAAAACATCGGAAACTGGTTACTGCGGTTTCTAGTGCTTATTCTTTTATGTGATTCGCAAATGAGCCACTAGATTTGATCGCGGACCAGGAAACATCAAGTCTCTCTACGTACATTATCCTCAAGGTTCAACACTACCCTAGTATTAGAGAATACGGCTATTGTGAAACTTTCCTTACAACTTTGATGTATCCCACCGTTTTCAGATAGTGTGCTGTCGACATGTAACTTCTGGGTCAACCAAGGCGTAATGAATATGAAAATGCCTCATTCTTTTGTCTTCGAGTTGTATTGGAATAGCTTATTGTGTAAGCAGTAAACGCCAGATAAGCCTCCAGATTTCTTTAAAAAAGACCGGCAATGCTTCATTAGCTCCCATTCGAAGGAGGTCATCCCTAGCCTATCGTTAGCGGAAACAGATGTGAAGAACCGCTGACCTACTTTCATTCGCATCAATATGGGCTGTCTGGTGCGACATTGTCCGCCTACCAGACAGAAAGGACATTTTTTACTACACAAAAAAGGAGTACGTCAACTGTGTGTAGTTTTTCCTCATCTATACGTCCATCGCCATTGTAAAATCGGGTCAGGCACAAAGGGAGAGCACTGACTGAGAACCGATAGCCAAATACCGCAGACGCGGAAATCATTTCTAACTGTCTGCGTATACAAAGCACGAGGGTCCTTTTTTTCTGTGACAGCACAAGCGGATCGGGAACGAGTCTGCATGATCCGCAGCGCAGACATCATGACCATAATATTTTTGATAATAGATAAAAAATAACCCAGACGATATGAAATGTCCTGCCGAAGGTTACACTCGTTCTACATATTTCACTGTGCCACGAAATCTGTCCTGAAACTTACACGTCTGGCACCTCTGTGAAAGTCGCAACATTGCCTCATTTGGTAATACTGTATCGAACAGCTATGTGGTGTGGACACTGAATGTAAAAAAGTGCGTTATTTGTGAACAGCCTGGAACTGTCCTGAGATAATCAGGAACAATACACCTAAAAAGGTAAAAAAAAAAACAAATCTCCTCTACATATCCTCTTTAATCTATGTAGTCAACAGGTAATGTGTTTTACGTAATATTTAATATTGTTACGTGATACCAGAAACTTTGCCTTCCTGTGCAGGAGTACAACTCCACTTAAAAATCTTCCTGTCATGAATGTAAAGTTGTTTTATTCACCCAGAGAACTATCTGTTTCAGACACATTGGAGGTCTTTTTGACGAATACTGTAAAACACCATCCACACTCCACTAGTGTCAGAAGTTTCCAGCGGAAAATCTTTAAGAAAATGCAGAAAATTGAGGTATTAGTAAGTGCATTTAATCGGTACCACTGACTGCCGTCCTGCCTTCATTGACGTGTAAGGTACGCCGAATTTCATTTCTCATCAAGTACACCTAACCACAAAGAGAATCGCCCATGGTAACAGCTCCACTACCCAACAGAGTCCTAAGCCCTGGAAAAAAGTATGAGTGCTTAGGTTTGGTTTGGCTGTTTGGGGGGAAGAGACCAAACTGCGAGGTCATCGGTCTCATCGAATTACGGAAGGACGGGGAAGGAAGTCGGCCGTGCCCTTTCAAAGGAACCATCCCGGCATTTGTCTGGAGCGATTTAGGCAAATCACGGAAAACCTAAATCAGGATGGCCGGACGTGAGTGCTTAGAGATTTAGTGTACAGCATGAGAAGGACATTATCCATTTTCTGGGACGAACCACCGACAAGTTCTCGACGCAGATGAGTGTCCTGCAAATTACTTGGAATTCCCTGACTATGTGAGCAAACAACGTTGGGAGATTCGGAAACGAGTTTATGTAAAGTGTCATCCTAAGCGCAAATGAAAGTCATCGAGAACGGAAGGGATGGTAAGAGATGGTACAAAGCCTGTGTGTAAATGTAATCATCCGAGCTAATTTCTGCTAATCGAGTCTGGGTGTCACGAAAGGAAAAACAATGTCACATAACCATACACAGAGGAGCAAAGCAGTCTTATTCAGCTCAATCTGCCGGTAGAGCTGCTGAAAGAACGGAGAAGAAGGTGCACATCATATCCCACGATAGAAGAATGAGAGTCTTTCTAACCTGTGATGAAGTCGACGATTGTACACCAGACTGCCGCAGCTGCAACAAATCAAGCTGCGGGCCTATGGGGTATCGTCTCAGTTGTGCGAGTGGATTCGTGATTTCCTATCAGGAAGGTCGCAGTTCGTAGTAATAGACGGCAAATCGTCGAGTAAAACTGAAGTGATATCAGGTGTTCTCCAGGGAAGCGTCCTGGGACCTCTGCTGTTCCTGATCTATATAAACGGTGACAATCTGAGCAGTTCTCTTAGGTTGTTCGCAGATGATGCTGTAATTTACCGTCTAGTAAGGTCATCCGAAGACCAGTATCAGTTCCAAAGGGAATTAGAAAAGATTGCTGTATGGTGTGGCAGGTGGCAGTTGACGCTAAATAACGAAAAGTGTGAGGTGATCCACATGAGTTCCAAAAGAAATCCGTTGGAATTCGATTACTCGATAAATAGTTCAATTCTCAAGGCTGTCAATTTAACTAAATACCTGGGTGTTAAAATTACGAACAACTTCAGTTGGAAAGACCACATGGATAATATTGTGGGGAAGGCGAGTCAAAGGTTGCGTTTCATTGGCAGGACACTTAGAAGATGCAACAAGTCCACTAAAGAGACAGCTTACACTACACTCGTTCGTCCTCTGTTAGAGTGTTGCTGCGCAGTGTGGGATCCTTACCAGGTGGGATTGACGGAGGACATCGCAAGGGTGCAAAAAAGGGCAGCTCGTTTTGTATTATCGCGTAATAGGGGAGAGAGTGCGGCAGATATGATACGCGAGTTGGGATGGAAGTCATTAAAGCAAAGAAGTTTTTCGTCGCGGCGAAATCTATTTACGAAATTTCAGTCACCAACTTTCTCTTCCGAATGCGAAAATATTTTGTTGAGCCCGACCTACATAGGTAGGAATGATCATCAAAATAAAATAAGAGAAATCAGAGCTCGAACAGAAAGGTTTAGGTGTTCGTTTTTCCCGCGCGCTGTTCGGGAGTGGAATGGTAGAGGGATAGTACGATTGTGGTTCGATGAACCCTCTGTCGAGCACTTAAATGTGAATTGCAGAGTAATCATGTAGATGTAGATGTAGACCTCCAGTATAAGCGTGTGATCAGAGGGCGGTTACCGCGTCAGTTGCTCTGCGACATCCTGCAACAGAGGACACCACTAACTGCTTCGTCAGCTGAATCCGCTCCTTGATCATACCAGTGAGATTCGGCACTGGAGGGGCAAAGCGTGGGACAAATCTGTGCCAGAAAACAGCCGGAAGCCTCCATTCGCCACAACACTGATGGCAAGCACCCGTTTCGTGAATTTCTTTCCTCACTGATAACTCGCAAACCATACGCGAATATTTCATGTATGTGCCGGTCAAGTAACCCCAAAATTAAGTAACTTAAGACCTACCCTCAAAGAAAATCGTATATCGTAATTTCATAATTTTTCGGGAAGTAAAGCTAATTTTTGTTTTCCTTTGCTACAATATATTTATATATTTAATTGTGTCTAATCAAGTGATACGGTACGTATTATACAAGAGCAATGTGTATTTAGCATATTTTGCAATATCTGGAAAGTTATCTTAATTTTTACGAAGCTTTCCGTGTAAGAACGTTGCATATCCTGTAAAAGTACATTGTGAAATAACGATGTATATAAAAACAATTAATCTTGTGCAACAATGGCCAAAATAATTGGAAGTATTAACAGATGAATTACCTGACAGTCTGAAATGAGACCATGTAATTATTTAATTAACCTCCGAACTAAAAAAATAACTAGTTCTATATACATTTAAGCGCCAAAGAAACTGGTATAGCCATGCGTATTCAAATACAGAGATATACACTCCTGGAAATGGAAAAAAGAACACATTGACACCGGTGTGTCAGACCCACCATACTTGCTCCGGACACTGCGAGAGGGCTGTACAAGCAGTGATCACACGCACGGCACAGCGGACACACCAGGAACCGCGGTGTTGGCCGTCGAATGGCGCTAGCTGCGCAGCATTTGTGCACCGCCGCCGTCAGTGTCAGCCAGTTTGCCGTGGCACACGGAGCTCCATCGCAGTCTTTAACACTGGTAGCATGCCGCGACAGCGTGGACGTGAACCGTATGTGCAGTTGACGGACTTTGAGCGAGGGCGTATAGTGGGCATGCGGGAGGCCGGGTGGACGTACCGCCGAATTGCTCAACACGTGGGGCGTGAGGTCTCCACAGTACATCGATGTTGTCGCCAGTGGTCGGCGGAAGGTGCACGTGCCCGTCGACCTGGGACCGGACCGCAGCGACGCACGGATGCACGCCAAGACCGTAGGATCCTACGCAGTGCCGTAGGGGATCACACCGCCACTTCCCAGCAAATTAGGGACACTGTTGCTCCTGGGGTATCGGCGAGGACCATTCGCAACCGTCTCCATGAAGCTGGGCTACGGTCCCGCACACCGTTAGGCCGTCTTCCGCTCACGCCCCAACATCGTGCAGCCCGCCTCCAGTGGTGTCGCGACAGGCGTGAATGGAGGGACGAATGGAGACGTGTCGTCTTCAGCGATGAGAGTCGCTTCTGCCTTGGTGCCAATGATGGTCGTATGCGTGTTTGGCGCCGTGCAGGTGAGCGCCACAATCAGGACTGCATACGACCGAAGCACACAGGGCCAACACCCGGCATCATGGTGTGGGGAGCGATCTCCTACACTGGCCGTACACCACTGGTGATCGTCGAGGGGACACTGAATAGTGCACGGTACATCCAAACCGTCATCGAAGCCATCGTTCTACCATTCCTAGACCGTCAAGGGAACTTGCTGTTCCAACAGGACAATGCACGTCCTCATGTATCCCGTGCCACCCAACGTGCTCTAGAAGGTGAAAGTCAACTACCCTGGCCAGCAAGATCTCCGGATCTGTCCCCCATTGAGCATGTTTGGGACTGGATGAAGCGTCGTCTCACGCGGTCTGCACGTCCAGCACGAACGCTGGTCCAACTGAGGCGCCAGGTGGAAATGGCATGGCAAGCCGTTCCACAGGACTACATCCAGCATCTCTACGATCGTCTGCATGGGAGAATAGCAGCCTGCATTGCTGCGAAAGGTGGATATACACTGTACTAGTGCCGACATTGTGCATGCTCTGTTGCCTGTGTCTATGTGCCTGTGGTTCTGTCAGTGTGATCATGTGATGTATCTGACCCCAGGAATGTGTCAATAAAGTTTCCCCTTCCTGGGACAATGAATTCACGGTGTTCTTATTTCAGTTTCCAGGAGTGTATAAACAGTCAGAATACAGTGCTGCGGTCAGCAACTCCTATATAAGACAAAAAGTGTCTGACGCAGTTGTTAGATCGGTTACTGCTGCTACGATAGCAGGTTATCAAGATTTAAGTGAGATCGAACGTGGTGTTATAGTCGGCGCACGAGCGATGGGACACAGCATCTCCGAGGTAGCGATGAATTGGGGCTTTTCCTGTACGACCATTTCACGAGTGTACCGTGAATATCAGGAATCCGGCAAAACAACAAATCTCCGACATCGCTGAGGACGGAAAAAAATCCTGCAAGAACGCAACCAACGACGACTGAAGAGAATCGTTCAACGTGCAGAAGTGCAACCCTTCCGCAAATTGTTGCAGATTTCAATGTTGGGCCATCAACAGATGTCAGTGTGCGAACCAATCAACGAAACATCATCGATATGGGCTTTCGGAGCCGAAGGCCCACTCGCGTATATCTGATGACCACGACTACAAAGCCGCGCGGGATTCGCCGAGCGGTCTGAGGCGCTGCAGTCATGGACTGTGCGGCTGATTCCGGCGGAGATTCGAGTCCTCCCTCGGGCATGGGTGTGTTTGTTTGTCCTTAGGATAATTTAGGTTAAGTAGTGTGTAAGCTTAGGGACTGATGACCTTAGCAGTTAAGTGCCATAAGATTTCACACACATTTGATTTTTTGAACGACTACAAAGCTTTACGCCTCGCCTGGGCCCGTCAACACCGACATTAGACTGTTGATGACTGGAAATATGTTGCCTGGTCGGACGAGTCACGTTTCAAATTGTATCGAGCTGATGGACGTGTACGGGTATGGAGACAACCTCATGAATCCATGGACCCTGCATGTCAGCAGGGGACTGTTTAAGATGGTGGAGGCTCTGTAATGCTGTGGGGTTTGTGCAGTTGCAGTGATATAGGATCCCTGATACGTCTAGATACGACTGACAGGTGACACGTACGTAAGCATCTTGCCTGATCACCTGCATCCATTCATGTCCATTGTACATTCCGGCGGACTGAGAGAATTCCAGCAGAACAATGCGAGACCCCACACGTCCAGAATTTCTACAGAGTGGATCCAGGAACACTCTTCTGAGTTTAAACACTTCCGCTGGCCACCAAACTCCCCAAACATAAACATTATTGAACATATCTGGAATGTCTTGCAACGTGCTGTTCAGAAGAGATCTCCATCCCCTCGTCCACACGGATTTATGGACAGCCCTGCAGGATTCATGGTGTCAGTTCCCTTCCAGCACTACTTCAGACATTAGTCGAGTCCATAACACGTCATCTTGCGGCACTTCTGCGTTCTCGCGTGAGCCCTACACGATATTAGGCAGGTGTACCAGTTTCTTTGGCTCTTCAGTGTAGGATATGGAACAACAACAAACAAAAAATTAAACAAAGGAAAAATAAATTGAATCGTTCATTCAGAAGGTAAGTTCACATAAAATTCCCCATATTGTGCATCAAGGTATTTACACATAACGAACAAGACTTTCATAATTCCGACCAATAGAGGAAGAGGCGCTTTATACAACAAAGGATACCGTTACCATACGGGCACCAACAATTTTCCCGTGATCGCATTCACTAAGCTCCAACATAATGCACACACAACTACACAGAACATTATTCTGACAACTACTTATACTTGCAACGTATTGAGGAGAGTGAACACGCACTGCACAGATATGTGAATATTTACTTGAGGTTGATTTACGCTTTTGTGTTTATCAGAGTGTGACATATTCAAGATTGAATGATATTATGACTAAGGCGCAGATACAATGCATTCGGATCATCTACATTGATATTCAGTGTTGTAAATAGTAATTTTCAAGCTTATATCACATTTCATAATTACTTCAAGAACACTGACAGCAATAAAATCATTCTGGCTCATTTCGTCTGTAATGAAACATGTACTTAAACAAGCTTGAGCTATTACAAAGTTACATTCACAGGTAATCATGACATCCATTATTCTTCCTTTTTTCCCAGTTAATACAAAAGTACGGTCGCAAGGTAGAAAGAACACTGTGCCCTGTGCCTAGAAAAAATAAATTTAAATAAACTATTCTCTAGTGTTCTAAAATATCCTCTCAACATAAGGTACTGGTGTACAATTATTCAGTTATAATGATATACAAAGTTCTTATACGTATCACTTCAGATGTAATTTTTCAGGCACATTTTTACAAGCTGCAGAAATATAATATTTTCCACTGCTTCTCCAACCTTTCTTGACGTTCTGATTCCAATTTGATGGATCTATTTTCCTTTCTATGCTTTTATTTAACTATAGAATTTCCCTGGAGTGAATCTTCCATCAGCCACGTCCGTCATTTTCATTTATATACAACGTTCTTCCAGGATAGTCTACTTTACATCTGCAAATAGCTCGACTTGTAAACAGAAAACAAAAAATCTGTTGCAGTGGTAGCATGTCTTACGTGATGTACTACTTTATTCCAGTGAAAACTCAACTTGACCAAAACTGTTATATATAGGGTGTTACAAAAAGGTACGGCCAAACTTTCAGGAAACATTCCTCACACACAAAGAAAGAAAATATGTTATGTGGACATGTGTCCGGAAACGCTTACTTTCCATGTTAGAGCTCATTTTATTACTTCTCTTCAAATCACATTAATAATGGAATGGAAACACACAACAACAGAACGTACCACTGTGACTTCAAACACTTTGTTACAGGAAATGTTCAAAATGTCCTCCGTTAGCGAGGATACATGCATCCACCCTCCGTCGCATGGAACCCTGATGCGCTGATGCAACCCTGGAGAACGGCGTATTGTATCACAGCCGTCCACAATACGAGCACGAAGAGTCTCTACATTTGGTACCGGGGTTGCGTCGACAAGAGCTTTCAAATGCCCCCATAAATGAAAGTCAAGAGGGTTGAGGCCAGGAGAGCGTGGAGGCACATGGTCTAGCAGCACAGGTAGAGTATCCCGTATGAAATAATGGCGGTGAATCGAGGAAGTACAGTACATACTGACGAAACTAAAATGAGCTCTAACATGGAAATTAAGCGTTTCCGGACACATGTCCACATAACATCTTTTCTTTATTTGTGTGTGAGGAATGTTTCCTGAAAGTTTGGCCGTACCTTTCTGTAACACCCTGTATAACCTTCTTTGATGGAGGTCTTCAGTTATGGCTCCTGTAATAAGTTTCCTGTGCTGTGTCTAAAGTGTTATGTTCGTTTTTTTTAAATTAATAAGTGATTCCATTACTCTCGCGTATACCTGCTTATTTAAAATAAGTTTTCATTGCTTCTGATACTATACATACATTGATAAGCCAAAATATTGTGACTTCCTGCCTAACATTGTTAGGCCAGATTTGGAACACAATATATCAGCGATTTTATGTGGCATGGTTTCGACAAGTCCTTAGTAGATTTCTGGATATATATGGCACTATATGTCTGCGTACCGATCACGAAATTCCCGTAAATTATGTACCTGTGGTGTGTGGGACGGAGCTGGCTCTACGATGGTGTCCCAGATGTGCTCCATGGTGTCCACATCATGAGAATATAGTGACCAAGGCACCAACGTCACTTCACTACCTTGCTCTTCAAATCACTGTAGCACGATTCTGGCCTCATAATACGTTCAGTTATCCTGCTGGAAGATGCCATCGCTGAGGGGGATGATATCGAGCGTGAACGGATGCAGTTCATAAGAACGTTCCCGTAGCCCACAGCTCTCACGGAGCCTTCGATTACTACCACAGGTTCCTTGGAAGCCTAGGTGAATGTTCCCCATAACGTAACCCTGACCCCCCCCCCGGCCTGCTTGCGTGGCGCGGTGCATTTTTCGAACCGATGCCCACCTTTTTTCAATCACTTTCCATATAAACGGCGTTTCCGTAAGAGCTTGCAAAAATGTAACAGGACACAGAGAATGCTCCACTGAACAATTTGAGGTAGGGAACCTCGGGTCGGAGAGGCAAGCTTAAGGAAGTATAGAACTAAACTTGCCTACCGATTTGTCTAGCATTACAGTTTTCCAGCTTATTTACAACTAACATGCGTACAAATTTACACGTACTATGCTGTCTGTTTACATGTATATTCTTTATTTACATGTATATTCTTTACTTCCTATAAGGAAACAAGGAGGACGAGACTGATTACTAGGAAGCCATGGTGCGGGTTTCGTTTACTTTACTTGTCCATTAGGTGGTTCTGTTGCGTCGTGTTTACATTATCTCATGAAAGAACGTGCTATGAATCAACGACAAATCCATTCACTACTCAGAACTATTCAGAGATGTACAATACAATACGATGGAACATTACCGGTACATTATTTCCTGATTGCTGTAGTGGAAGAGGAGATCCTATTCCATGGCCTGCGAGGTCACCTGACTTGAATCCCCTTGACTGTTTCTTATGGGGACTTCTAAAGTCACTTGTTTACGAAACCCCAGGGGATACGGAGATGGAACTAGCTGCCAGAATTGTAGCTGCCTGTGATGTGTTTCGAAACACATCAGGGAAGTTTGTCAGTGTGCGTAAGAATCTTGTTCGCCGATCTCTGCTTGCATTGAGGCTGATGGCCGTCAGTTTTAGCACGTTTTGTAAAATACAGCACAGATGGAACGTTCATTAAGCTAGTGATGATATTTGCAGTTAACTGTAACTAATTTAAATAAAAAAGGGCACAATAATGTGATTTTATTACTAAAAGTACACAGTAATGTGATTTTATTATAAAACTTATCTGGAACTGCCTCGGCCCCACTTCGCGACCTGGAACTCCAGTACAGCACCCGTGGCTGCCGCATCGCGGTCTCGAAGTGGGGCCGAGGCAGTTCCAGATAAGTTTTATAGTCTGACGATAATTCATGGATTTGTAGTTTTAGCTTGACGATGTCCACTATGGAAAAACGGTAGTTACTGTTATTCTGAAGAAGGTTGGGTTATCCCGACTGAAACCTAGATAAATTCTAGGAAAACGGTGCAACTAAAGCTGTTGATTATTAAAATTAAAATTAATATTTATACAGTTGCTGACAGGGCCACGAAATGTTGATGATTTTATTACTATTATCACTTAAGCTGGCTTCTCCAACACCAAGTTTCCTACCCCAAATTGTTCAGTGAAGCATCCTCTACGCCCTGTCAAATTTTTGCACGCCCTTACGGAAACACCCTGTGTGCTCCCGAGAGTAGCATGCAAACTGCTGACCAACTTCAACGTTTCCTAAATACTCGTTCCCCAGCGTCGGGCAATAACAGTCAGGCCTTTGTCAAAGATACTTATGTTAGTTTATTTCACCATATGCGGCCCATATCGTGGCTGAAATGATTCCCAATACGTCTCTGCTTCTTCTATATATTTCCCTACCACGTCACAGGCCTTCAGAGCCAACAGGTGGCATTCTACTTTGCAGTGCCAGCTGTTATAATGTTTTGGCTCATCACTGCATACAGACATGTGCTCTCATGCAGGTTAGTACTCACACATACCCCACTTTCTCAATTGGCTGCCCCTTTTTGCTTTCGATGCTCTTGCGGCACAATACTGTGGTGCGAAGATTTCAGTGTGTATCTAGATTGCAGAAACACACCTCCAAACTTCAGGGCGCGATCAAAACGTTTCAGTTAGAGGAAGATGCTGCTGAATATATGCAACATAGCGCGACTCCGATGCGAGTATATAAGCACTGGCACATAGGCAAGGGATTAGTGTCACATTCGTCTCTTTCTGACGTGCATGCGATAAATGCAGAACTGTGAACTTTTACTTGTGCCTTGCCTCACAGTGTTCGCAGGGACAGCATTATTACAATCGGATTTGGCATGGTTAATTGAAAGAGATGGCCAGATGCCCTTCCTGCCACCACCCCATACCCCCCAGTACGGAATCAGTGTACTCCAGCTGTCTGCGTCTAGTGTAAACCATGAAAGAGGGCGAATGTGTTTCAAATGTCTGCGAGTCGTGTAACTGAGGTGGAATGAGGGGAACAGCCCGGTATTCACCTAGTGGGGTATGGAAAACCGCCTAAAAACCACATGCAGGCTGGCCGGCACACAGCGGCCCACGTCGTTAATCCACCGGGCGGATTCGACCCGGGGCCGGCGCGCCTACCCAAGCCCAGGAAGTAGCGCATTAGCGCTCTCGGCTCACCTGGTGGGTCAAATGAGGAAACGTGAACTATGGCGACGTTATTACCAAATGCGTCAAACGGGACAAACTTGCTGTTATTCTTTTCTTGGTTGCCGAAGGACAAACACCGGTAGACGCCCATCGGAGAATGAAGAATTTGTGTAGGGCATTATATCTGTAGAAAACCACCGTTGTGGAATGGCGCGCCAAACAGCAAGTATGCCTGTACTGAATTAGAGTTCCGTCTTTTTTTTTTTTTTTTTAATCTTCCGCTAATCAATCGTATTATGATTCTTCAATCGCCATTTTGATCCTGGTAAGGGCACCATTTCACAAACACAGTAAACGTACAGTCAGTTCCACAAAAAAAGTGTACGCTATAATTTTAAATGGAACGTCCACAGCGACATCTCTGGCAGTGGTCTCGAATCTGTAATCAATGCGCAGTATATAGATAAACAGTTTTTTTTTTCGGCTGCAGTTGAAAATGAGTGCAGACTATCTTAAGCATCACGAGGCAGTGTTCCTTGTAAATTATCCAAACGCAAAACACTTTCATATGGAGCAGCTGCTAAAATTCTTAGAAAATCAAAGACATTCGTTGCGAAGTGGATCAGACGATATTTAGGGGTCGGAAACGCGAATGATGTACCGAAGAGAGGGCTAAGGTGCCACGCTATAATCGATAATGGCAGCGATTGGATTGACTATTAGATAATTGTACAGTTAGTAATAACATTTATTTTCATGTAAACATATGTTTATAATAGTGTCTCTAATTTCATACAGATAACGGTGTACACTTTCTTGTGGGACTGACTGTATCTATACACTGTACAGAAATAAACAAGCGTTATCAGCGGCTACGACCTCTTCGCTAACAACGGCATCAATAATTCTGGTATCGAAACGAAGCAGTCTGTAACACGGTAGACAGGGCAGCAGGCAACCCCAGCACATTCCACGATTAAGGGACACATCCGATTTCTGTTGATCCTTTAGAAGCAATGCAAATGCAGGAAAAGTATACAGACACCCTTATGTAATGCGGAATTGACTGCTAGATGTCACGAGAAGTGAACCTGACAAAATAAAAGGTGGCGGGGAGTTCGGTTGTCAACAGAGAAGCCGTACAGCAGAATGGGTTAGTCTGGAGAACTCAGTGATTTCAAACGCAGTCTAGTCACTGGGTGTCGCCTGAGCAACAAAACCACCAGAAGCATTTGAATCCTTATAAAGCTGCCCAGGTCGACTGTTGATGATGTGACTGTGAAGGTGAAACGCGAAGGAACAACCACTGCCAAATTAAAACCAAGCAGACCTAATGTACTGACACAAAGGGGCGTCGAACACTGTGGAGGGTGGTTGTAAAAAATCACATTATATCAGCGGAAGGAATCACTCGTGAGTTTCAAAGAGCTACCAACAGTCTAGCTAACACTATGAGTTAAAAAGATTGTGGGATTCTAAGGTCGAGGAGCTCCTCAGAACCCACACATTTCTGTAGCCAATGGGAAGCGACGCTTAAGCTAATGTGATGACGACGTCACTGGACAATGGATACATTGAAACGAGTGATTTGGAGTGATGAATCAAGCTGGAATCCGCTGGAAGGGTCTAGGTTTGTCGAATGCCTGGATAACGGTACATGCCATCGTGTGTAGTGTCAGCAGTGAGGTACAGAAGACGTGGTGTTATGGTATAGGGGTATTTTTTGAGATTAGGTTGCGGTCCCCTCATACCGATTAATACAATGTTAAATATAGAAAGATATGAATACATTTTACAGCACTGTGTGCCTCGTACAGTAGAGAAACAATTAGTCAACATTGACTGTATTAGCACACAATGTACCTGTCATAAAACAGCATATGTGAGGCAATGGTTTGTGGACAATAACATTCCTGAAATGGACTGGTCTGTCGAGATTCCGGACCTGAACCCAATAGGACACCTTTGGAATGACTCAGAACGTTGACTTCGCTCCAGACCACGGCGCCCTGCATCACTACTTTGTCTTGTTCTGGCCCTTGAGGACTACAGCTCTCCAAAGGCATTCAGACACCTCACTAACAGCATCCCCAGCAGAGTCAAGCTGACAACGGCGGACACACCCCATATTAATGTCTACCAGTAGGTCTCTGGATATCTTTTCTCACATAGTTTATAACATACCAAGCAAATAAAAACCCTTATAGACTTCAGTGCAATACTCCGATGGATGTACCAATAAATACACTACTGGTCATTAAAATTGCTACACCAAGAAGAAACGCGGATGATAAACTGGTATTCATTGGACAAATATATTATACTATAACTGACATGTGATTACATTTTCACGCAATTTGGGTGCATAGATCCTGGGAAATCAATACCCAGAACAACAACCTCCAGCCGTAATAACGGCCTTGATATGCCTGGGCATTGAGTCAAATAGAGCTTGGATGGCGTGTACAGGTACAGCTGCCCATGCAGCTTCAACACGATACCACAGTTCATCAAGTGTAGTGACTGGCGTATTGTGACGAGCCAGTTGCTCGGCCACCATTGAAAAGACGTTTTCAATTGGCGAGAGATCTGGAGAACGTGCTGGCCAGGGCAGCAGTCGAACATTTTCTGTATCCAGAAAGGCCCGTACAGGACATGCGACATGAGGTCGTGCATTATCCTGCTGAAATGTAGGGTGTAGCAGGGATCGAATGAATGGTAGTGCCACGGGTCGTAACAAATCTGAAAGGTAACGTCCACTGTTCAAAGTGCCGTCAATGCGAACAAGAGGTGTCCGAGACGTGTAACCGATGGCACCCCATACCATCACGCCGGTTGATACGCCAGTATGGCGATGACGAATACACTCTTCCAATGTGCGTTCACCGCGATGTCGCCAAACACGGATGCGACCATCATGATGCTGTAAACAGAACCTGGATTCATCCGAAAAAATGACGTTTAGCCATTCGTACACCCAGGTTCGTCGTTGAGTACACCATCGCAGGCGCTCCTGTCTGTGATGCAGCGTCAAGGGTAACCGCAGCCATGATCTCCGAGCTGATAGTCCATGCCGCTGCAAAAGTCGTCGAACTGTTCGTGCAGATGGTTGTCGTCTTGCAAACGTCCCCATCTGTTGACTCAGGGATCGAGTCGTGGCTGCACGATCCATTACAGCCATGCGGATAAGATGCCTGTCATCTCGACTGCTAGTGATACGAGGCCGTTGGGATCCAGCACGGCGTTCCGTATTACCCTCTTGAACCCACCGATTCCATATTCTGCTAACAGTCATTGGATCTCGACTAACGCGAGCAACAATGTCGCGATACGATAATACACGACCGCGATGGGCTAAAATCCGACCTTTATCAAAGCCGGAAACTCGATGGTACGCATTTCTCCTCCTTACACGAGGCTTCACAACAACGTCTCGCCAGGCAACACCGGTCAACTGCAGTTTGTGTATGAGAAATGAGTTGTAAACTTCCCTCATGTCAGCACGTTGTAGGTGTCGCCACCGGCGCCAACCTTGTGTGAATGCTCTGAAAAGCTAATCATTTGCATATCACAGCATCTTCTTCTTGTCGGCTAAATTCCGCGTCTGTAGAACGTCATCTTCGTAGTGAAGCAATTTTAATGCCCAGTAGTGTAAATATTCGTTTCATCGTGATTATTTATTTTGTCTCGATTATAACTAGGCTCGAATGTACTATTACGAATATCATTGTCATTATTATTGTTGTTTCTTTCCGAAGGAACATGATTCGCTCTAGAGATACTAGTGTTTGGTGAAAAATGGAGGGACTCCAAGTCAGAACGGGTAGCATTGTAGTCTGCTGCGTTAGCCAGGTGCGCTAATACCACTGTTCGGTTACTGCCGCTCTCACACGACGTACAACGGGCTTGTAAAACTGTGAATCTAGATTTTTCGGAAATGCTTGATAAGCGCGTCGTACTAGAGTATCGTTTATTAGATCTAAGTATGTACTACAATCGTGTGAAAAATAATGATAATCGATTATGCGCTGGGAGTATGCTTCTTTTGTCGGACAGGGTTCGGATGCGATGATGAACTGCATTCTTTACCTGAAGAAAAATGTGTTCCGTGGGTTACTGTAAGAGCAGAAAGAGGCACAGTACGACTGTTCCTGAATCGGTCGCTGCTGAGAGACAAGTAGGGGATCCTTACAAGATAGGACTGAAAGAGGACATCGAAAAAGACCAGATAAGAAGAGCACGTTTTTTACTATCGCGAAATAGGAAGAGAGTGTCACGGATGTGAAAAGCGAGTTGGAGCGGTAATCGTTAAAACAAAGGCGTTTTTAGTTGCGGCGAAATCTTTTAACGAAATTTCAATCACTAACTTTCTCCTCTGAATGAGAAAATATTTTACTATCGACAACCTGTATAGGAAGGAATGATCATCGTAATAAGCTTTTACTGAAAGATTTAAGTGTACAGTTTTCCCACACCCTGTTAGAGTGTGTAACATTAGAGAAGTAGTCAGAAGGTGGTGCGAAGAACCCTCTGTCAGGCACTTAAGTGTGAACAACAGAGTGGTCATGCAGATGTGGATATAAATGCCAGCCAATTCCACCACCTGTCTAAATGGTGCCCTATTGCAAGCGAAACTAATACCCACACGTGGCTTGGGTATTACTAATACCTTGTCGCCCACTTGTGTGAGTACAACACGGCACATCATCGCACTTTGCGATTTTTCTATGCATTAAGCGTCCACTGGTGGTCCTACTTTGTAGCACACACCGAAATAATGTAAAGGGAAACACGAGTTACACGGGCCGCGCGTAGTGCCCTCGCGGTTAGAGGCACCATGTCACGATTGCGCGGCGCCTCCCGCCGGAGGTTCGAGTCCTCCCTCGGGCGTGTGTGTGTGTGTGTGTGTGTGTGTGTGTGTGTGTGTGTGTGTGTGTGTGTTCAAAAATGGTTCAAATGGCTCTGAGCACTATGGGACTCAACCGCTGAGGTCATTAGTCCCCTAGAACTTAGAACTAGTTAAACCTAACTAACCTAAAGACATCACAAACATCCATGCCCGAGGCAGGATTCGAACCTGCGACCGTAGCGGTCTTGCGGTTCCAGACTGCAGCGCCTTTAACCGCACGGCCACTTCGGCCGGCGTGTGTGTGTGTGTGTGTGTGTGTGTGTGTGTGTGTGTGTGCGTGCGTGCGTGCGCGCTGTTCTTAGCATAAGTTAAAGTAGTGTGCAAGTCTGGGGACCGATGAACTGAGCAGTTTGGTCCCTCAGGAATTCACACGGACACGCACACGCAAACCAGTTACATGGCAGCTGCGCTCAGTACGGTCACGAAAGGAACGAAACCAAAAACAACACAGTTGGATATACACTATATTAATGTGCTACTGTGCTCAGCCGCTCACTAAAGGATTATAAGGAAACTTGGGCAATATAGAACTTTAGTCAGTATTCTAAATACCTGGGACCATTGTAATTTTTTAAAGGTTATTGATTCTAACGCTAAAGGGAAAGGAAATTTTACTAAATTTAGAATTCTTGTAATTGCCTTTAAATATTTTGAATGATCTTATATTCTATAAAAATTGCACGATTTTAATGTTTTAAGGAATATTGGTTTTTAATGTTTTAAGAAAACGAATGTTCTGTATACCTATGTATGCCTGTGTACGCTAAGTAAACCAATAAACGTTCAGCTACTGTGCTCAGCCGCTCACCAAACCAGAACCGTTGTGTTCTCGCTTGACCAGCTCCAAAGGTTACCTTTCTCTTTCGAATCCTTAAGAGAAGGGACCATGAACTAGACACTGTAAAGTATCATTTCCCGCAAAATGAATGACAACTTCCTATACCGGTTGTAATCCGTCTATAAATCGATTGCACATTCTCACATCTCAGTGGAATAATTAATGATAATCAGGGCACAAATATTTCAAAATGCTATGCTGAAAACCCACCTGGCCACTAAGAGTAGAAAAACTGGAAAATAAAATACTGAATAGTGAATATTAATCAGTCTGTAGCGCCTAGAACCGCTCGGCCACTCCGGCCGGCCCGCATTTAGTGTTATCTAACTACGAAAAACAACACCATACCGTAACACTTCCCCCCGTACACCACTGTTGGCGCTATACAGAACATACAGGGTGGTCCATTCATATTGACCGGGCCAAGTATCTCACGAAATAAGCGTCAAACGAAAAAACTACAAAGAACGAAACTCGTCTAGCTTGAAGGCGGAAACCAGATGGCGCTATGGTTGGCCCGCTAGATGGCGCTGCCATACGCCAAACGGATATCAACTGCGTTTTTTTTTTTTTTAAATGAACCCCCATTCTTATTACATATTCGTGTAGTACGTAAAGAAATATGAATGTTTTAGTTGGACCACTTTTTTCGCTTTGTGCTAGGTGGCGCTGTAATAGTCACAAACGTGTAAGTACGTGGTATCACGTAACACTCCGCCAGTGCGGATGGTATATGCTTCGTGATACATTACCCGTGGTAAAATGGATCGTTTACCAATTGCGGGAAAGGTCGATATCGTGTTGATGTATGGCTATTGTGATCAAAATGCCCAACGGGCGTGTGCTATGTATGCTGCTCGGTATCCTGGACATCATCCAAGAGTCCGGACCGATCACAGGATAGTTACGTTATTTAATGAAACAGGAAGTGTTCAGCCACATGTAAAACTTCAACCACGACCTGCAACAAATGATAATGGCCAAGTAGGTGTTTTAACTGTTGTCGCGGCTAATCTGCACATCAGTAGCAGACCAATTGGGCGACAATCGGGAATCTCAAAAACGTCGGTGTAGAGAATGCTACATCAACATCGATTGCACCCGTACCATATTTCTATGCACCAGGAATTGCATGGCGACGACTCTGAACGTCGTGTACAGTTCTGCCATTGGGCACAAGAGAAATTACGGGACGATGACAGATTTTTTGCACGCGTTCTATTTAGCGACGAAGCGTTATTCACCAACAGCGGTAACGTAAACCGGCATAATATGCACTATTGGGCAACGGAAAATCCACGATGGCTGCGACAAGGGGAACATCAGCGACCTTGGCGCGGGACTGTGGGAAGGAAGGATAATTGGCCCCCATTTTATCGATGGCAATCTAAATGGTGCAATGTATGCTGATTTCCTACGTAATGTTCTACCGATGTTACTACAAGATGTTTCACTGCATGACAGAATGGCGATGTACTTCAAACACGATGGATGTCCGGCACATAGCTCGCGTGCGGTTGAAGCGGTATTGAATAGCATATTTCATGACAGGTGGATTGGTCGTCGAAGCACCACACCATGGCCCGCACGATCACCGGATCTGACGTCACCGGATTTCTTTCTGTGGGGAAAGTTGAAGGATATTTGCTATCGTGATCCATCGACAACGCCTGACAAAATGCGTCAGCGCATTGTCAATGCATGTGCGAACATTACGGAAGGCAAACTACTCGCTGTTCAGAGGAATGTCGTTACACGTATTGCCAAATGCATTGAGGTTGATGGACATCATTTTGTGTCTTTATTGGATTAATGTGGTATTTACAGGTAATCACGCTGTAACAGCATGCGTTCTCAGAAATGATAAGTTCACCAAGGTACATGTATCACATTGGAACAACCGAAATAAAATGTTCAAGTGTAACTACGTTCCGTACTTTAATTTAAAAAAACCTACCCTTTACCAATTGTTTGTCTAAAATTGTGAGACATATATTTGTGACAATTACAGCGCCATCTACCACAAAGCGAAAAAAGTGGTCTAACTAAAACATTCATATTTCTTTACGTACTACACGAATATGTAGTAAAAATGGGGGTTCCTACTTAAAAAACGCAGTTGATATCCGTTTGACCTATGGCAGCGCCATCTAGCGGGTCAACCATAGCGCCATCTGGTTTCCCCCTTCAAGCCAGAAGAGTTTTGTTCTTTGTAGTT
Organism: Schistocerca americana; assembly: GCF_021461395.2. Taxonomy (NCBI): domain Eukaryota; kingdom Metazoa; phylum Arthropoda; class Insecta; order Orthoptera; family Acrididae; genus Schistocerca; species Schistocerca americana. The sequence continues at coordinate 174,914,192 of NC_060130.1, read as the reverse complement.
TTTTCGTTTGACGCTTATTTCGTGTGATATTTGGTCCGGTCACGATCAATGGACCACGATGTATATTGTTAAGGCTGACCGGCTATTTGACCCCCTCCTCCTGTGCAGATGCAAAAACAGTGCCCGGACTCTTACGGGAATGGGCAGTAAATCCGCGATTAATGAGTGTAATGGGCAGGGGCACTATGAAAATAGTGCGGGACAATAAGATGTGAATGTGGGCCTCACTGGAGGCGTGAAAGAGGTAAGTCCCTGCACTCGCACTATCCTCTGTATCTTCGATGGCTCAGACAGTCCGGCTTTCGCCGCCGTGCAGTGCGGATGTGTTGTTGTTTCCGCCTGCGGAGCGCGCGCGCTCGCTGTTGTTTACATTTCAGCGGCCGTCACTTACGTGTCGCTTACGTGCACTAGAACCATGGCCAACCGTTTTCGAAAATCAACATTACGATTCGACTTCTGCAACGAATACGCACGACCAAAGGCCTTGGAAGTGGGACGCTTCCTACGCGACGTTGCTAAGATCCCAGCTTCCGAAATCTTGGGCATCCATTTGTCCATATTAAGCAGTACGGTGTACGTCAAAGTCGTCAATGACGCGGTATGTGAAAGAATACTTCGTGACACCAACCATGGATTACGCTTTTGCCACGCCGACGGCAATGTCGGAGCGGTCACTGTCGACCATGCCGGCTTAGGAATGCGCACCATACGAGTTTTCGAACTCCCGTTCGAGCTTCCGGCGGAAGACGTTATCGCGGCTTTCCGCCCCTATGGCACTGTACATGGCCACACTGCCGAACGCTGGGCGCAATTCCAAACGTACCCCGTTCTTAACGGTGTACGGCAGATCACCATCGACCTCCATCGCCACGTGCCATCTTACCTGCAAATTAGCGGGTGCTGCGCGGTTATCATATACGACGGCCAACACAAGACCTGTTCCGGGTGCGGCAAAGAAGGCCACCTCAGATCTGAGTGTCTTCAGCGACGAATCACCCAATTGCCAGCCGCTACCGTGGCACCTCCGGCTCCGACGACGGTTTTACCGATCACCTACGCATCGGCGCTCTCTTCTACTCCCACCGGCCCATCGGACCACGCACCGGTGACCCTTCCAGCTGCTACGGATACCGCCGGGGCCGACACGTCGCGCTCAAAGCCTGACGCTACTCCGGCGCCACTACCAACAGCAACGACTTCCGACACCCCCCCGCCTGAACATACGGACGCCCCTTCATTTGACGTTCCCGCGACGGCCTTCCTCTCAGAGCTACGCGACTCCCTCCCGTCTTCCGATACGGAGGGACGAACCCGCAAACAACGTTCACCTAAGAGGCGCAAGAGGAGGCGCCGTACGGTCTCGGAACGAGACGGATCACCTCCCCCTGCTGCTCCAGAGGCCGTCCGACCCGACGAGGCCTCGGAGAACCTACACGACGACACGAATGACGACAACATGACGCCGACTGTGGCTGTGTCGATGCCTACTCTACTGGCTCGCTCAGGTGCTCCTGAACCAATGGACTCCACCGTTGCGACTGCCGCCGAGATGTCCTCCGCCCCTACGACCGAAGTGGAAAGTACGACCATCACAACGACAGCGCCTTCAATGGTGTGGAGTGAGGACGTCGATGAGGACCCGGACCACACGCTGGGGACAAAAAAAATGGTTCAAATGGCTCTGAGCACTATGGGACTCAACTTCTCTGGTCATCAGTCCCCTAGACTTACAACTACTTAAACCTAAGGACATCACAAACAACCATGCCCGAGGCAGGATTCGAACCTGCGACCGTAGCAGCAGCGCTGTTCCGGACTGGAGAACCGCTCGGCCACCACAGCCGGCATGCTGGGGACAGAGTTACCCCAGACGGAAGCATCGTTACGCCGCTGATAGCGCCGTCAGGTGGCGTACGGCACGACTCGCCGCTGCCTCGCCCCTCTTCATCCACCGCTGGTGGAGTACCCCTCCACAGCGGGGTACGGCTCCAAACCTACCGAATAGCGACGATCAACACTAACACCATTAGCTCACCCGTGAAACTTCAACTGCTGCGAGAGATGATATGGGTGTCGGACGTCGATATCGCACTACTACAGGAAGTACACTTTGCCACACTTCCAGACGTCGCGGGATATAACACTTATCCTTCTCCTGGTGACCAACTGGGACGCGGCGTAGCCATCTACGCCAAAGAAGGTATTCCCGTGGCCGATATCACATACCTTCTGCCAGAGGCATGGCCGTCACCGTCATGGGGACGCGTATCGTCAACATTCACGCTCCTTCAGGCTCCACCCGCAGACGCGACAGGGCACTCTTCCAGTCAGAAGAAATCGCTCCTTTGTTTATTGGACGCTGCGACCATTACTTGCTTGGGGGTGATTTTAATTGTGTCTTGCACCCTAAAGATCAAGTGCTTGACTATAACACCTGTCAAGAACTGCGTCTTGTCGTCCGAGATCTGTTGCTCCGCGACACTGGGGAAGTTCAGCATGGCGACGCGCCTGGACATACATACCAGACGAGTCACTCCGCGAGCCGCCTTGATAGAATTTATGTCTCTCGGGAACTCACACCTGCAGTCCAAGGTGCAGAACTTTGGCCCCTGGCCTTTTCGGACCACTGTGCCTACATCTGCAACATTCTCTTCCCCAAGCAAGCGGTCTGGCGTAGTCGTGCACCGTGGAAGCTAAACACCTCCCATCTTCATGATCCCGAATGTCTTCAACGTGTTACCGATACATGGGCCACCTGTGAACGTCGCTTACCTAAATACTGCACGACCTTGACCTGGTGGCTGGAATGTGCCAAACCTGCCATTCGACGTACTTTGATTCAGTATGGAAAGGAAGTTGCTATGTGGCGCCGGCACACTACCGACTATTTCTACGCCGTTCTCCGCGACCTGGACGCCCAACAGCCCACCCCCGACACCCAGAGGGAACGCAGCAGGATTAAGGCGCAAATTGTAACTTTGACACGCCGTAGACTGCAGGGGGCTATGGTGCGAACCCGATGTCAAGATTCGGCCGAACAAGAACATCCGACCATGCAACATATCGCCTCAGATAGGAAACGTCGACGACAACAACTCATCACGGAGATCATCATCAGTCGGGGCCAGCACGTCACTTGCCAGGCAGAAATCGTCAGTGCCTTTGTCGACCACTACCGCACAATGTACCAGGAGGAGACTACCAACAACCACGCTGAGGAGTCTGTGTTACCACACGTAACTCGCATCCTCACCAGCGACGAAGCGGACGAGCTGATGGAGCCCATTACGCGTGATGAAATCCACGATGCAGTCAAAAAAGGTGCTCTGAATAAGTCACCTGGTGTCGACGGATTGCCGATAGAATTTTATCGCGCTTTCTTCACACTAATGGCGTCACGGTGGACAACGATGTTTCATGAACTGCTGACGATGGGGAACGCCGTACCGCCGTCCTTCGTCACGGGAATTATTATACCCATCCACAAGCCGATACCAGGTGTGACGACTGCACATTACCGTCCCCTGACTCTGCTTAACGCAGACTGTAAAATTTTTACACGCCTACCGGCAACGCGATACCGCATGGTCCTGCCTAGCATTCTATCCCCGGAGCAGACAACTCCGGGCGGCTCAGTTAATATACGTACAAACGGCCACAGGAGAATGTCGCGATTTAATTGCACTGGCAGCGGCGTGCAGCCTCCGCGCCGCAGTCGTTGCCATTGATTTTGACAGCGCATTCGACAAAGTGCGACATCTTTTTCTGTTCTCAGTGATGAACCGCATGGGTTTTCCACCAGCCTTTATCGACGTGATCCGGCGCCTGTACGGCACCGCCGAATCGCTGATTCAGGTTAATGGCCGTGTGGCGGGACCAGTGGCGATCCGGCGTTCCGTACGGCAAGGCTGCCCACTTTCGACCCTACTCTATGCCATAAGCCTGGAGCCACACATCGGGAGTCTGACGAGCCACCTTTCTGGTCTCACTCGGCAACAGCACAGTTTTCGATGTCGTGCGTATGCGGACGACCTCCTCCTCTTGATCCGCTCACGGAGTGAAACGCACACGGTACTTGATTTGATATCAACGTACGGCACTGCAGCGGGCAGTAGCATGAATGTGGCTAAATCCGCGGCGATGCCCATTGGACGCGGCCTCTCACACGAAGACTTAGCACCTCTCCCGTGTGTACAAAAATTACGATACCTTGGTATCATTTTCACCTCCACCGTGCGCCGCTCCGCTGCCATCAATTTTCGGCGTGCACTCCAAAATATCCGCACGACGGTGCGACAAAATCTTCCCCGACGACTCGATTCTTTACGTGTCCAATACCTCAATCAACATGTGGCAGTCCAGAATGGTCCACATTGCACAGGTCCTCCCGCTGCCATCAACTATTGGACGCAGCCTCCAGGCTGCCCTCGGATACTTCCTTACGGTCGGTACGCTCTTTAAGGTCCGCTACGACACGCTCACCCTTCCCCCGCGAGCGGGGGGCCTCGGCCTTGTCAATGTACGACTCCGCGCGGCGTCCTTGTACATGTCCACCATGCACAAGCAGTGGCACGGGGGCACCTCCATTACGCGCAGCTTGCTGGAAATTCTTGTGCCCGCGCCCATAACACCACCAGTACCAGTCGGACACATCAAGCACCATCTGACGCACATTTCTGACTTCATCGTCGACTTCAGTTATGCTCACACACACTTACCGACCACGCGTTCTCCTCGACCTAAAGATTTTTACATCCCACTCCTTCGTTCCATATCCAGAAACAATATCGAACTGAGACATCCGTCCACGCGGTGGCCCACGGTTTGGCGTCACATCCACCAGCCTTTTCTTCCCTCCAACGTCCGGGCAACATGGTACCAAGTCGCAAATGAAAAATTCGCTACAAATCATCGTCTTCACGCCATCGGACTAAAGGACTCTCCACTTTGTTCCATTTGCCACCTCGTGGATGACGATGTCCATCAACTGACTTGTGCTGCCACCAATGACGTCTGGAAACTGGCCCGACAGTTCGTTGCCTGTTACCTCCGCGTTCCGCCGGACTCGATTGACCCATGGACCTTTATCCATCCTGAGAATACTTATTTCCCCGCCACCAAAAATCATGCGATTGTATGGGTCAAGGGATGGACGATCACCTACATGTATAATGATGGCGACAAATCACGCCTTGATTTCTGGCAGTACTTACAAACCGCCCACAGTGAAGTCGAACACCGACCGCGCTACCGCACCTTCTTCGCCAATTACCTACATGCGGTCTTTACGTCACCGCCGCTCACTTGGACGGTGCCACAGGCCGACAGCACTCCCGCCCCCCCTGCTGACATCTGAGACTCCCCGCGCAACTTCCTACATTGTAACCCACAGTGGAGTAGGTGCATGGACACGCGCCTCCTTTCTTTTATGCACTATACCAGAAAACACTGGTTTTTCCCTCACTCCACTGTATATTGCTTCACACCTCTTAGCTTACATCAATATTATTATCCTTTTTTTCCCTACACCTAGTTCATAAAAAAAAATTGCTCGCCTTGTGCGAGTATAATGTCGTGTGTTATTTTCGCCGGAAGGATGGCATTTCTGTTGTATTTAAGTTTGTACCAATAAAGATCTTTTGTTCATTTACCCTGTTCCTTGTTTAAAAAAATAAAAAATAGATAAAATTAAAAAAAAAGATGGATAGAGCATCTGCCATGTAAGCAGGAGATCCCACATTCGAGTTCCGGTCGGGGGACACATTTTCATCTGTCCCAGTTGACTTATATCAACGCCTGTATGCAGCTGTAGGTATTCATTTCATTGTTATACAGAATGCCAGGTCACGTTCTTCAGGCATTTGGCAGACACAATCACGACCATCGGACTGGCACAAGGTATACCGTGAGTCATAGCTCCGTATCACTCGTCATCCTCCAGTGTCCTATGGCGTCGCCCTTTACAGTACCTCATGCGTCGCTTAGCATTGACAGAACAAATGGAAGCAGCAGCTCTCCGATCGCTGTAATACACTATTTAAACTCCCTACGCAGTCGTTGTACTACATGGACTTTTGGCAACACTATGAAACTCCTTCCGCTAATTTCATGAATTTTTTTGTACTGGTGGGTTTGCCTGTCGTCACATCTGGTGGTCAGTTCCCTGTTGCATAGAGTTCTTCGGATATTCTTGGTCAGATAGTGTGTACACTAAGGAAATGATTATGGATGAAGTTCAATTGTCTAATGCACGGCACAACTTGACCTCAAAAAGAATATAGAGACCAGAAAATATTTGGAAACAGTTGGTTGGTTGATTTGGGGAGGGGACCAAACAGCGAGGTCATCGGTCTTATCGGGTTAGGGAAGGATTGGGAAGTAAGTCGGCCGTGCCCTTTCAAAGGAACCATCCCGGTATTTGCCTGAAGCGATTTATGGCAATCACGGAAAACCTAAATCAGGATGGCCGCACGCGGGTGTGAACCGTCGCCCTCCCGAATGCGATTCCAGTGTGCTAACCACTGCGCCACCTCGCTCGGTAAGGGAAACAGTAAATACGACATAGTTTTACAGACATACAGGCCGAAACTTAGTAAACTAGAGGATGGAAGAATCAAAGGCATTGCCCTCTGATGTGTAAGTAGAGTCGGTGACAAAAGGGGAAATCAGTGACCTCCCCACAACCGAGGCAGCAGACAACTAAGGCAAATAGCTCGGAACCTCTGGATTTACACAACGTGTGTTGAACCTTGTAAGACCTAACGGACAAAATTTATTTGAGGCCCGACTTCCATCTCCACAATGCTAAATTCGACCACACTTCTCAGAGTGACTATAAAAATTCTGCAGATCTACGCAATGAGAGGTTCCTATGTAATGGTCCAAATTAGACTTCACTTACGGCCTTGGATCACCAAACGTGAGGGGAGTTATTGCAGTTATAAGATCATGGAAGTGGGCAGCTACGGTCACAGCTAAATTTTTGTGATAACTTAAAAAGTGAACTCTGTTTTAGCAGGCATTTAGATCATAGTGGCTCAAAAGCTTTTAATATAATATAAGATCTAGACATATTAGTGGTAAATTCTCCTAGGCAAACCACAACGTACCACAGCAGAGCCTGTGCAGCTACAAACATCGACATCACGCTAACTAAAAGTAGGGCTATGGATAAAAATTGTGAGTATATTTTCCATTCCAGAGTGATCACAATAACAATAACTTCGTGTGGCTCAATGCCCTGCTGTAGCCGGCCGCGGTGGTCGTGCGGTTCTAGGCGCTGCAGTCCGGAACCGCGAGACTGCTACGGTCGCAGGTTCGAATCCTGCCTCGGGCATGGATGTGTGTGATGTCCTTAGGTTAGTTCGGTTTAAGTAGTTCTAAGTTCTAGGGGACTGATGACCTAAGATGTTAAGTCCCATAGTGCTCAGAGCCATTTGAACCATTTTTTTGCCCTGCTGTAAGTCTTCCTATTCGTCCCCACTTCGGCAAATTGCGTGTCCCTAACCTAAACTGACCACAATACACCCTCATCACTCCAAAAAGTATCGAGCCTGGGTTAATAAGAAACAGAGAAAAGCTAGCTAAGCTGAACTGTGTGCCGCACCGAGACTCGAACTCGGGACCTTTGCCTTTCGCGTGCAAGTGTTCTACCAACTGAGTTACCCAAGCACGACTCACGCACCGTCCTCACAGCTTTACATCTGCCAGTATCTCATCTCCTACCTTCCAAACTTTACAGAAGCTCTCCTGCGAACCTATGAAACTGTCAGAAAAGTCCTTCTTTCCGGTGTTGTTCAACCCACGTATCACGTTGGCTTGAACGTCGGTTCTGTCATCAGAGCCTTTACCGATCGTGTGAATTTCTGCACCTTGTCGTTTTGTCTGTGTATGTCTATCTTTTCAGAGATGGTTGCGGGACGTGGCTGTTCGATACAGGATGTCAAATGAAACACTTTTCAGCCGTCTAATTTCCAAACTTACTTGTTAGGCTACCAGTTTCGGTGATTAAATACGCCATCTTCAGGGCCCTGACCGACATTTAAGAAGATTCCACCTCGGCTCTGGTCAAAACAGGGGAGAACAATACTGGTATTAGTAGATTTCTGCTTGCTATACCGATCACTTTAGCCATCATCTGCCGTGCCCGGCTGTACACCTCGTTTACTTGAAAAGTGCGATAAGCATTGATATCTCTGCTGTTGGTATTTCTCCAGTCGTGCAACGGCCTTCACTGTATCTCCAGGATACGGGAGATGATGTCATTGTTTTTGTTCGGGAGCCAAGGTGTGCGGGACAAATTTTCCACACACTTTTCTCTTCTTCAGAACATTCTGAAGTAGGTCTTGAACACTTGATTTAGAGATGTTGTTCCATTGCGTTTTGTGACACAGTAATGTTGACTCTCTAAGGGGCACGTTTACTGCTCAACGCTGCCTGCTCACTACTGACTGGTCGCATAAAATGGTTCAAATGGCTCTGAGCACTATGGGACCGAACTGCAGTGGTCATCAGTCCCCTAGAACTTAGAACTACTTAAACCTAACTAACCTAAGGTCATCACACACATCCATGCCCGAGGCAGGATTCGAACCTGCGACCGTAGCGGTCGCGCGGTTGCAAACTGTAGCGCCTAGAACCGCTCAGCCACTCCGGCCGGCGCCTGGTCGCATACTTCTATTGTTTACAGTTGTGTGTTTAAGCTGCCTCCGTAGTCACTGCGCTGATGTCGCTTATATGCCAGGAATAAAATCAGTCTCAGAACTTTTTGGTGGGACGGTATAATTACATTCACAATAACGGTAAAACAATACCGATCAAAACCTTCTTCTTGCAGTATCATGTAACCTTAAAGGAACGAATTGAAACGAACTACAAACAGTTCTGTCTTATATCAACAGAAACCCGGTATTATAATTTAAGAGCACAGGCTCAAAACGTCTAAATCAATTTTACACTCAAAATCGCCATTACACCGTTCAAGAAGATACCGTGGTCACCTGAGATTATACATACTAGGTTGTATACAAGATGAGCTAGAAAGGATCACCGAACAACCCATACTGCAGTCATTAAAATAATCCGATGGCATAACAAAAAATGGTTCAAATGGCTCATAGCACTATGCGACTTAACTTCTGAGGTCGTCAGTCGCCTAGAACTTAGAACTAATTGAACCTAACTAACCTAAGGACATCACACACATCCATTCCCGAGGCAGGATTCGAACCTGCGTCCGTAGTGGTAGCTCGGTTCCAGACTGTAGCGCCTAGAACCGCACGGCCACTCCGGGCGGCCGGCATAACAAGGAAACCTAAAATCTCAGTACCGAGAGTGTAACCCCATATCTGGAAAGAACATACGAGCCACTGCCTTCCTTCACTGTTCCAGAGCCAATTATTGCTCTTCATTATCAGTAACGTTATTTAATCCCTGTCACATAGAAGGAAATGTTTCTGTCGATGGTGATAATATACTGCATCAGTGAGCAGTAACTGTAGCTGACCCGCCATCTTGTGTGTTATTCCACTGCTGTCAAATTTATACTCTCATATCTTGCCTCATAGATGTGTGGCATAAGCAGCACAAAATGCTGAGAGAAAAAAAATCAACACTCGAGTCGTTCTGCCCACAATGAAAGCTGAAGATGGCTCCATTACACGCGGATGGATGTAGTCAGCAAAATACCCGTTTGGCAAAACCCTCATGAATGTCGCTCCAGATGCCAACTAACTGCACAGATACATTAGATACGTCCTTCACACAAAATACATTAATACTTCGGCACATACACCGATTACTGGAGTAGAAGAAGTAGCCTTAGCTGTTACGAAAGCTAAAAACTGATAGGCTCCAGGACCAGGTAACATTCACGCCGTCATTTTCAAACAAAAGTGTAAATTGTTCCGATCCTAATCAGGCCGCTTAGCGACATATTAATGCTGCGTAGGGTGCCTGCCAGCTGGAAGTTATAGAAATTCCAAAAATAATAGAACTCTGAAGATAATGATGCAGCTAACCCTAACAGCTACAGGCCAACCGGCCTGATAACATACTTGCGTAGCTTAAGGAAAGAACCCTGTGCGACAGATCCCAGTCATAGACGGAGCTTCACGGACTCAATCTTTGTCAGTTCGGCTTTGGGGAAAGAAAAAGCTCTCGAAAATGCTTCGAAGATACAAATCGAAAAAATTGACACACGAGAGAAAAAATACACAATGGCGTTATGATCTAACATCGCGGAAACACTGTACACTGTATGAGGCCTACATTGTTTGCGCGGTTGTAAAATCTACAGGTACCCACTGTCTGAACTACAGTTTGCTATAGGAATATAGCTGTGGAATAGACAGTCGGCGCACAAAAAGGAGTCTAAAGAACTAGTAAGAGATGACCACAGGGGTCGATTTGTGGACTAACATTTTACCGGTCGAACCTCTCTTGTGCCAGTTGGAAGAAGATGACAAAGCCCACGTGGTGGTGACGTATGCTAACGGCGTATTGCGAATTGATCCTACCCAGATCCAGCGATGATACGATGACAACGAACTAACTCCACTCCACAGAAAACTACACATTGTACATGCATTTAAAAGATATGCTTTCCATATGCTGAAGACTCACAGGCCGACAGAAATCTCCTTCATCACAGAAACGGCTACGATACCTCGGAATCCACCCCTACAAGGCAATCAGCATTATGCACAAAACTGCCAGTGTCTTCACAGTTAACTACATTCTACCACTGCAAGCGAGGTGGAGACACTACAATGCCATTTTCGGCCGTCATAAGTTTCGTAACCAGTGCCTGTATGCACAGACCCTCTGTAGGTGTAGAAAAAGACAACCCTGCGATGTGCTTAGAAGAGTGTGCTGCTCATACTAATACGGGCTCTTTGCATCACACCCACCGATGTTTTTCTGGCGACTCTGAAGCAGATATAATGGTAAGATATTGTGTAATCTTCTGCTGACTACGGAGCTGGAGTTCAACAAAAGCCCAACAAATCACAGAACAAACAGTAGTAACTAAGGCCCAACTCCAGAACGGGATGTTATATGCGCGCAAAACGATAAGACAACAGGGAAACTAACCGAAGACTACATATTTTCCTCTAACACTGGACCATGAAAACCAAGCCAGGGCATGGTACATTATTTAACTGGACATTGCCCATATCCAATTTTCTTGTACTAATTCAAGAGGAGGGAGAATTATACCTGTCATGAGGGCCACTCTGGAACACCCGACAACATCGATTTAAACTATGACACTTGTAACGTAATTAGGGAACCTTTTGAAGCAAATTAACCTCTATAAACACGAGGGTTAGTAGAAATCGTTGGGTAACAGAAGATATATTAAATGTAATTGATGAAAGGAGAAAATATAAACATGCAGTAAATGAAGCAGGCAAAAAGGAATACAAACGTCTCAAAAATGAGATCGACAGGAAGTGCAAAATAGCTAAGCAAGGATGGCTAGAGGACAAATGTAAGGATGTAGAGGCTTATCTCACTAGGGGCAAGATAGATACTGCCTACAGGAAAATTAAACAGACCTATGGAGAAAAGAGAGCCACTTGTATGAATATCAAGAGCTCAGATGGAAACCCAGTTCTAAAAAAAGAAGGGAAAGCAAAAAGGTGGAAGGAGTATATAGAGTGTCTATACAAGGGCGATTTACTTGAGGACAATATTATGGAAATGGAAGAGGATGTAGATGAAGATAAAATGGGGGATATGATACTGGGTGAAGAGTTTGACAGAGCACTGAAAGACCTGAGTCGAAACAAAGCCCCGGGAGTAGACAACATTCCATTAGAACTACTGATGGCCTTGGGAGAGCCAGTCCTAACAAGACTCTACCATCTTGTGAGCAAGATGTATGAGACAGGCGAAATACCCTCAGACTTCAAGAAAAATATAATAATTCCAATCCCAAAGAAAGCGCGTGTTGACAGATGTGAAAATTACCGAGCTATCAGTTTAATAAGTCACAGCTGCAAAATACTAACACAAATTATTTACAGACGAATGGAAAAACTAGTAGAAGCCGACCTCGGGGAAGATCAGTTTGGATTCCATAGAAATGTTGGAATACGTGAGGCAATACTGACCTTACCACTTATCTTAGAAGAAAGATTAAGGAAAGGCAAACCTACGTTTATAGTATGTGTAGACTTAGAGAAATCTTTTGACAATGTTGACTGGAATACTCTCTTTCAAATTCTAAAGGTGGCAGGGGTAAAATACAGGGAGCGAAAGGCTATTTACAATTTGTACAGAAACCAGATGGCAGTTATAAGAGTCGAGGGGTACGAAAGAGAAGCAGTGGTTGGGAAGGGAGTGAGACTGGGTTGTAGCCTCTCCCCGGTGTTATTCAATCTGTATATTGAGCAAGCAGTAAAGGAAACAAAAGAAAAATTCGGAGTAGGTATTAAAATCCATGGAGAAGAAATAAAAACTTTGAGGTTCGCAGATGACATTGTAATTCTGTCAGAGACAGCAAAGGACCTGGAACAGCAGTTGAACGGAATGGACAGTGTCTTGAAAGGAGGATATAAGATGAACATCAACAAAAGCAAAACGAGGATAATGGAATGTAATCGAATTAAGTTGCGTGATGCTGAGGGAATTAGATTAGGAAATGAGACGCTTTAAGTAGTAAATGAGTTTTGCTATTTGGGGAGCAAAATAACTGATGATGGTTGAAGTAGAGAGGATATAAAATGTAGACTGGCAATGGCAAGGAAAGCGTTTCCGAAGAAGAGAAATTTGTTAACATCGAGTATAGATTTAAGTGTCAGGAAGTCGTTTCTGAAAGAATTTGTATTTAGTGTAGCCATGTATGGGAGTGAAATTTGGACGATAAATGGTTCAGACAAGAAGAGAATAGAAGCTTTCGAAATGTGGTGCTACCGAAGAATGCTGAAGATAAGATGGGTAGATCACACAACTAATGAGGGGGTATTGAATAGAATTGGGGAGAAGAGGAGTTTGTGGCACAACTTGACAAGAAGGAGGGACCGGTTGGTAGGACATGTTCTGAGGCATCAGGGGATCACAAATTTAGCATTGGCGGGCAGCGTGGAGGGGAAAAATCGTAGAGGGAGACCAAGAGATGAATACACTAAGCAGTTTCAGAAGGATGTAGGTTGCAGTAGATACTGGGAGATGATTAAGCTTGCACAGGATAGAGTAGCATGAAGAGCTGCATCAAACCAGTCTCAGGACTGAAGACCACAACAACAACAACAACAACAACAACAACAACAACAGCAGCAGTAACAACCTCTATAGGATTGTACGGAATAATGAGTGATGGACGACAATAAACAGTGCCGCTTACATCATTCCCTGACATGAAAAAGACAAGTATTCCAGGGTACGATATTTACCATCCCCTATCTCATAATCTTAGCAGCAATTGAAGTCATAGTGTGACTATGAACGTAATTGTGAATGACAACGCATTAGCGGGTGCAACTAGTGTCATGGGTTAAGCTAGATGTAAATATGTTTCATATGAATGAGATGCATTGCATTCGAGAATATGTGTGTGCAACGAAAATCGTGGCGGCTTAGTAGTCAGAATGCATACCACTACATCAGCCTCACACCAGCACAACATCCAGTTCGTCAAGAATCTTAGCAGCTGTGACGAGGAACTACGCGTCAGTGGGAAGATTGCAGTACATCAAGTGCAACACACAGGAGCATCGCAAACAGTCCAGACGCCTCTCTGAGCCGTTTTCTGGCACACAAAATTGTGATTTACTAGAGGAGAGGTGCATGCTAACAAGCTTTGATTCCATTCAAGAGCATATGTAGCCAATCACACAAAATTTTATAAGACGATGGTTTTCCCTCTTAACCTTCTGATTTAGATTTTTTTATAATGTTTGTTACGGAAGGGCTTCCAGTCACCCGCTAACACTAACATTACCAAAACCAGAAATTAACATGGCGACCTGTGAAGATACGAAATAAAGGCCAGGAAAAAGATGACAAGACATAAAAGTACAAAATGTTCACCAGTGGAGTAGCTGAAAAATCTGTAGACCAGTTGGCGACTGGCGTAGTTCATGGTTACCGCACACGGCCAGTCCTGCTTCCACAAAAGTGACTCGAGGTAAATTATATTACTGGTAATTAAGAGCCATCTTCAGCTATGGAACAGTCATCTAAGATGGTAACTTTTTTGATTTCCAGAAATAGGATCACATACTGGAGGTTGGGACTGATGGAGGAGCACTGGGGACACTGCCTGACGTATTATGATGATGGACTTCAGTGGTTTCTCTTAAGCATATTCCTCCATTCCATTTTCTAATTTATGTTTCTATTTATTTATTAATTTTGTGCATACAGTGTCGCTATGTTAATGTGATGCACACCATACGTCTGCGTGTATAGATCTTCCGACATGCCACTGTTTGTAATGCTTACTATATTCGATGTCTATTTTGCCGTCTACTCCGACGGGCTGTGAAAAGTATCTCAGCTTGGTGTTTCAGGAGCGGACAAGGACGCAGTACTTCAACGAGCTACAATGCCTTGTAATGGCGTCTAGGTCTGAGGCCGAAATGTGGTGCAACCTACGCACTTTTAGTCTGGCGCAGAGTCAGAGAGATATTTCTTCAAACAATCTCATTTCATATACGCGTTCTCGAAAATCTATGACTTGTGTTTTACAGTAAAACATGTTCCCTCAACGAAATCCCAAGACAATAATGCTGTACGTGGAATGTGATAAAACCTTAACAGAGGATGTATCGTTAATAGTCTCACATTAAGGGAAACTATTGTGGAGAATGTGAGCTGATACAATATTATACAGAATCTGCCAGTAGGCTGTGGTTGCCAGACACGGCAGGTATTCAAAGCTACGCTACTCGCGGAATGGATGCGCCGTAAGTGCAGACTAGCCCGCATGACATATTATTTCGACTGCACGGGATGTGGTGGTAAGCAGGGGCCTTGGCAGATACAATTACCGCTGCGGACCAATACAGCTGAATAATCATGTTATCAGTGCACTAGATTCTCGAAACAGATTACATGCAAGCTAACGTGTCGATATATTCGAGATATATTTGCACTCAGCAAGTGTCACTCTAGCGCATGGTCTAGGGTCTGCACAATCTGTCTTTTTCCTTGTACTCGCTTCCATTTGTAGCTGGGTTTCAGTCTATTAAACCATTAATTTGGTATTGGACATAGTTGTGGATCTAGGATAGTTCCTGAAATTTCTACTTCTGGCAGGATCTCACTCCTGGTGGTCGTGTGCACGTGAGAACAAAATAAAAATCTCATCACGGGCACAAATATGGAGCTAATATGAATAATTTCTAGCAACTGGGATTGTCAGATAAGTACTCTGTCATCAATAGATTGCTCTAGTCTCACTTTTCCATCTGGTACATAAATTTGATACATGTGCTTCGTATTGGCGCAACATGCCTGAATTACCTGCAACATACGAGGGCGCGCTGAAAAGTAATCCCTCCTTTTTTTGATGAAATCTCTTTAAAGATTTTTAAGTAAAACAAACTTCATTAACATTCTACATTTTTATTCTTCATGTCTACATACTTATTTTTCAACGTAGTCACACTGGTGATGAACACCTTTTTCACAACGAGAGACCAGTTTCTCCATACCGTCACTGTGGAGCAGTGATTCGCAACCTGCAAGTAATTACGTCCTGAAGGGTAAAATGTATTCTTCTGAGGGGTAGAAACAAGTACCGAAAGTAAATTTTTTTTAAAAGACCAATACTACTGTCATTATTTTGTAGCACTGTAATACTGATTACAGAAGTTACCAATAATAACTTTTTTTTCAAACACTATCATTAAAGTATGAAACGATATTGAGAAGGTTACACCTTGTGAAACGAATCTATCAACAACATCTTCCAGACATAGTCCCCGCGGTAGACATATTCTTTGTACTATGCATCTATGACAGCAAAACTGAGACGTATCCGTGACATGTGCTAAAACATCTCACGAAAATTCCTTCTGCAAGTTGCAAGTGTAAGGGGCAGTCAAGTGAAAAGGAGACAGGTAGAAAAAACTTCTTTAAACTGTTTATTATTTCAAAAGTCATGTCGATAACTGTTAACACATTTAACCCACTGTGAGACGAAACGGTCAATACATTCATCAAAAAATGATTGCTCTTGTCTACGGAACCGTGATTGTACCGAGACGTGAGCCTTTTCGTCTGCAAATCGACGGCCACTAACGCTCCAACAATACGGAAATTGCATGGGAAGAGATCGGAACTGTATGTGGAATGTGTAACGGCATCTCAACGAATTTACTGCAGCGTAGTTGAAACAGCATTGGCAACATGTGGTGGAGCATTATCTTGCAACAGAATGATGCTGTCTGTCAACATTTCTGGGCGTCTGTACTTGCTTCAGTTCTTGCAAAGTGTCCACGTACCTCTTGCGTTAATTGTGGGGCCGTGCTCCAGAAAGTGAATGATCAGCGGACCCTTGCAATCAAATAAAAAGTTCATCTTGACTTTCCCGGAGCTGTGTTGTTTCGACTAGGCTGGTACAGTACACTTATTCGCCCACTGCTTGAATACTGCTCACCGGTGTGGGATCCGTACCAGATAGGGTCGATAGAAGAGATAGAGAAGATTCAACGGAGAGCAGCGCGCTTCGTTACAGGTTCATTTAGTAATCGCAAGGCGTTACGGAGATGATAGATAAACTCCAGTGGAAGACTCTGCAAGAGAGACGCTCAGTAGCTCGGTACAGGCTTTTGTTGAAGTTTCGAGAACATACCTTCACCGAGGAGTCAAGCAGTGCATTGCTCCCTCCTACGTATACCTCGCGAAGAGACCATGAGGATAAAATCAGAGAGATTAGAACCCACACAGAGGCATACCGACAACCTTTATTTCCACGAACAATATGACACTGGAATAGAAGGGACAACCGATACGGTTACTCAAAGTACCCTCCGCCACACACCGTCAGGTGGCTTGCGGAGTATCGATGTAGATGTAGATGGGAAGCTCTTACAAATCCCCCACGCAGTACTGGTCTCTCCCCATGCAGTCTGCATATTTTTGGCTCTCTGAGGAAAGACATTCTTGGCTGTCGATTAGCTTCGGACGAGAAGAAGCACGGCTCAGTACAATCATGATTCTGAATGCAACCGCAAACATTTTTCTATGAAGGCACTGACCATCTTGTCTCACAGTAAGATAAAAGTATTACCAGAATAAGTGGATTGCAGCGATTACTTTTGAAGTAATAAACAGATTATTTGCTTTTTCCACCCGTCTCACTTTCAATTGACTGCCTCTAATAGTTGGTTCAAATGGCTCTGAGCACTATGGGACTTAACATCGGAGGTCATCAGTACCCTAGAACTAAGAACTGCTTCAACCTAACTAACCTAAGGACATCACACACATCCATGCCCGAGGCAGGATTCGAACCTGCGATCGTAGCGGTCCCGCCGTTCCAGACTGAAGCGCCATGCAATTCCTGGTGCATAGAATTATGGTACGGGTGCAATCGATGTTGATGTAGCGTTCTCAACACCGACCTTTTTGAGATTCTCGATTTTCGCGCAATTTGTCTGCTACTGATGTGCGGATTAGCCGCTACAGCAGCTAAAACACCTACTCGGGCATCATCATTTATTGCAGGTCGTGGTTGACGTTTCATATGTGGCTGAACACTTCCTGTTTCCTTAACTAACTTAACTATCCGGCGAACGGACCGGACACTTGGATGATGTCGTCTAGGATACCGAGCAGCATATATAGCACACGCCAGTTGGGCATTTTGATCACAATAGGCATACATCAACAAGATATCGACCTGTTCCGCAATTGGTAAACGGTGCTTTTTAACACGGGTAATGTATCACGAAGCAAATACCGTCCGCACTGGAGGAATGTTACGTGATACCACGTACCAATACGTTTGTGGCTATTATAGCGCCATCCATCACAAAGCGAAAAAAGTGGTCCAACTAAAACATTCATATTTCTTTACGTACTACACGACCACGTAATAAAAATGTGGTTCCTATTTAATAAAAAATGCAGTTAATATCCGTTTGACCTATGGCAGTGCCATCTAGCGGGCCAATCATAGCGCCATCTGGTTTCCCCCTTCAAGCTAGACGAGTTTCGTTCTTTGCAGTTTTTTCGCTTGATGTTTATTTCGTGAGATATTTGGCCCGGTCACTATCAATGGACCACCCTGTATAACGACTGCTATCTTGCTGTACGGACTTCGTCGTCGTATTATTGTTATCAATATTATTATTATTGTCATTATTAGTAGTAGCAGTGATCAGACACAGAACATTGGCAGTCTGAAGTCTGCCATCTCAGAAGTAAAGAGCCCAGCAATCAAGTGATTTGCATACAAAGCACGCAAGTGTAGCACGCATTTTAATTCGGTTGATTTTAAATGGGGCTTCAGGGCGTGGGTGAAACAACTATCGTTACGTAAAGGAGTGGTGCAGAGGCAGCATGTTTCGTAACAAGTGTCGCTGTCGACGCTTAGCAATGTTTTTCGAGAATGAGTTGTAGACAGCGCTCGCGTTGCACTGAGAATTGCTTTATCACTGTATAACATAGACTACTGGCCATTAAAATTGCTATACCACGAAGATGACGTGCTACAGACGCGAAATTTAAGCGACAGGAAGAAGATGCTGTGATATGCAAATGATTAGCTCTTCAGAGCATTCACACAAGGTTGGCGCCGGTGGCGACACCTACAACGTGTTGACATGAGGAAAGTTTCCAACCGATTTCTCATACCCAAACAGCAGTTGACCGGCATTGCCTGGTGAAAGGTTGTTGTGATGCCTCTTGTAAGGAGGAGAAATGCGTATCATTACGTTTCCGACTTTGATATAGGTCGGGTTGTAGCCTATCGCGATTGCGGTTTATCGTATCGCGACATTTCTGCTCGCGTTGGTCAAGATACAATGACTGTTAGCAGAATATGGAATCGGTGGGTTCAAGAGGGTAACACGGAACGCCGTGCTGGATCCCAACGGCCTCGTATCACTAGCAGTCGAGATGACGGGCATCTTATCCACATGGCTGTAGTGAATCGTGCAGCCACGTCTCGATCCCTGAGTCAACAGATGGGGACGTTTGCAAGACGACAACCACCTGCACGAACAGTTCGACGACGTTTCCAGCAGCATGGACTATTAGCTCGGAGACCATGGCTGCGGTTACCCTTGACGCTGCATTACAGACAGGAGCACCTGCAATGGTGTATTCAACGACAAACCTGGGTGCGCTAATGGCAAAAAGTCATTTTTTAGGATGTATCCAGGTTCTATTTACAGCATCGTGATGGTCGCATCCGTGTTCGGCGACATCGCGGTGAACGGACATTGTAAGCGTGTATTCGTCATCGCCATACTGGCCTATCACCCGGCGTGATGGTATGGGGTGCCATTGGTTACACGTCTCGGTCACCTCTTGTTCGCATTGACGGCGTTTTGAACAGTGGAGTTACACTTTTGATGTTTTACGACCCGTGGCTCTACCCCTCATTCGATCCCTGCGAAACCCTACGTTTCAGCAGGATAATGCACGACCGCATGTTGCAGGTCCTGTACGGGCCTTTCTGGATACAGAACCTGTTCGACTGCTGCCCTAGCCAGCACATTCTCCAGATCTCTCACCAATTGAAAACGTCTCGTCAATGATGGCCGATCAACTGGCTCGTCATAATACGCCAGTCACTACTCTTGATGAACTGTGGTATCGTGTTGAAGCTGCATGGACAGCTGATCTGTTCACGCCATCCAAGCTCTGTTCGATTCAATGCCCAGGTGTATCAAGGCCGTTATTACGGCCAGAGGTGGTTGTTCAGGGTACTGATTTCTCAGGATCTATGCACCCAAATTGCGTGAAAATGTAATCACGTGTCAGTTCCAGTATAATATATTTGCCAAATGAATACCCGTTTATCGTCTGCATTTCTTCTTGTGTAGCAGTTTTAATGGCCAGTAGTGTACCTCATAGTATGTGGATGAGGTACATCATCGTAACGATTTTACATATAAGAAGATTAAGACCCTACAGGATGTGTGCAATGAAAAACATCTACACAGATGCGTTTTTCCTCGGTACTTCAAGCTACCGTCAAGTGCTTAAGACCACATGGTTGTGTGCCACCCAGACTATATGACCTTCTTAAAATTCATGAAGAAAGTCTACCTTTACAGTCAATAGTAAGCAACACTGGCCCTCCTACATATGATTTAGCCAAATATCTTCCTTTCTTCATGAGACCATTGTTGGACAAATGCTCACATCAAATACATAACTTGGCGGATTTTTATCAATAGACTCGGGGTTCTCCGCTTCACACACACACACACACACACACACACACACACACACACACACACACACACACACACACAAGTGATAAGTTTTCGTTGGACATCACTGCTCTGTTTCAAAACGCCCTCCCTTCAACTTGTTTTATGTTGAGCCGAGAATATTTTGAGCAGACTGATGACGTCGCCATGGATAGTCTTCCCTGGTGGCTAACATTTTATGGAGCACTTTAACGAGAGAGCGCTAGAGTGAGTGGTCCTTGAAACAACTGTATTTCGTAGGTATGTGGACGATACTTTCATTGCGTATCTCAAGGAGAAAATAAAATGATGTAGTTTCTGCATTACCTCAGTTTCATTAATAAAAACTCTCTATTTACCGCGGAAGTAGAAAAAAGTCGTTTGTCTGCCTTTACTGAATGTTTTGGTTAGACGGAAGAGTGATGGCGCTTTGGGGTATTCAGTTGATGTTCAGGCCACGGTTATCGATTTGTATTTACAATCTTAGGGCTGTTATCAACCACCCTATGAATGTGTTTAAAGTACTTGCACACAGAGCTCACGAAGTCTCATATCCAGATAGTTTGTCTACGGAGCTTGTGCAACTAAAGACAGTTTTCAGGGAAAATGGATATTCTAGCCAGCAGATTAACCGGGTACTATCAATTAAAAATGGAAAGAACACCAGGAAGTGAACAATGTGGTGAGGACATTGGTTAAATTTCTAGCTTTATTCCATTTCTAGGCAATATTTCATTCAAGGCAGCCAGAATCTTCCGGAAATTTTTGATTAAAGTAGTTTTCCGCCCACCCACCATCTAAGATTGATTGGCTTGGGGGACCAAACAGCCAGGTCATCGGTCCCATCGGATTAGGGATGGATGTACAAGGCCGTGCCCTTTCAAAGGATCCATTTCGGCATTTGCCCGAAGCGATTTAGGGAAATCATGAAAAACCTAAATCAGGATGGCCGGACCGGGTTTGAACCGTCGTCCTCCCGAATACCATTGAAGACAGTGGATCTTCTGATGTCAGAAGAAAGCTATACCAAAGATCAACACTGTATTCGCAGTTTGCAAACCAACCAAGTTTGCCTTGGCTCCACTTGAAATTCAGTGCTGTATGGTTCTAACATTCTGCGTGGTTTCTGCGACTTCTATATCGTGTCTCCCTACCACTTTCGCGCAACGATGCTCTGAGCGTGTTTTTTAGGGAATTGACTAGTTTGAACCTGGGACCAGTTGCTGGTAAGGAGACGTCAGACCACACATGACATGTAGAGTTCAGAAGAGTTCAGTGAGACTAGCGATGATATAACCAAATACTTAATGATTTCAGCGTCAGCTCCACTGCACTCCCTGTAAAAGAATCTTAATACTAACTAAATTTAGTGGAAGGGGTTCAAGGCTTTTTAGTTAGCTGGTAAAATAACGTCGAAAAAGCAGTTAAGTTTACCATTGGAAATTTTATTCTACTCACAAAACATTGTTTGTAAATTGCACTATTGATAAAAGGAAATGTTTTAATACAGTATGGTAAAAACCAACTGCGTTCAACAAAAATGTGAACGAATATTCCCTGAATGGGTTTCCAAGTTCTACAATGGATCGAAGGATGACCTATGCCATATCACATCTATAATCTAGGTTTAAATTAAGTTTCACAAAATAGAAAACTATCAAAATGGTCTACAATGACCCTCAATTATCTTTAATTACTTATCTAACTTGTCGTAAATTACAGTGGCTGATGTGGCTTCTCAATAACTATATAACAGAAAAATCATCACGTTTCAGATTTTTACTTGAAGTGGCAAATGTGAACACCAAGAGCTTTAATTGACGATCGACACTAGTATTACGCAAAAAGGGGGTGTAACAGATGAGACTTCTGCAGTTCTGAGTGAAGCTTTATGCGCTGTTATGCGGCATCGCGTGCATTCATTACCTTGTCGGTGTTCGTCAGGGGGCGGCGAGCAGCACAGCTCCGCTCACCTCGCCGTCTCGGAAGCAACTCTCTCCTAACTTCTCCTTACTTCAATTTACCGAAGTTGGTTTAAAAAAACTATCTGGCTGTGTTTTCATCTGACCAATCAGGGTCTCAATGTTAATCTTAAGCTCCGCCTACAAAAATTCTGTCCATCCAATGAGAAACGTTATACTTTTCGTGGTGGGGCAATGTTTTTAAAGTTAGCAACGTAACAGAGACGCGAAAAAGTCTCACGCTAAAACTTGCAGCTGGTGTGGTCCTTTTAGTGTTATCGTAAGATCTATACTGTTCTTCTGGAGGGCTCTATCTTTCAACATGGGCTTGGGGGTGGTCCTGACGTAACAGGGACGCGAAAAAGTCTCACGCTAAAATTTGCGGCTGGGGTAGCCCTTTTTGTGTTATCGTAAGATCTATACTGTTCTTCTGGAGGGCTCTAGCTTTTAACATGGGCTGGGGGGTGGTCCTAGCGGTTAGCTGGCGACGTGGGTGTCCGTCCCTTATCGTAGGGCCTTCCAGCTTAACACGGTTCTGCTCTCGGCTTCTGTTCTCGTTTCTCCCCTCGGAACTGCGTCTGTCTAACGGTGGGAAGGTATGACATGCATTTAGGCATTCTTGTGTTAGTCTGTGGTATTCCATTTGCTCGTATTACTTTGATTAATTTAATGTCACGATTTATTCGGAGCTATGTGACATACTACTGGATTTGCTTATCACGTCAGGGTTTTCATGGAAGGTGTTGGATTTGCCTGACACCTTACATGGTAATACAATAATTTTGACAACAGCACTATCTTTTTGGGACTCTGTTATTACAGGCACCGTTAAAATACGCATGGCGGAAAATGCCAATAAAAAAAAGTCTTCGTTAGTCTTCGACGGTTCACCTGCGGATGAAATATCGCTGAGCGTAGCGAACAACGACCGGCTGCAAGCGCGAAATTTTTGCTAACATAACACAGTGTTTTTTCGTTATGTACAATGGTCACAATAACTACTTGGATCTGTAAGATTAACTTACGAGTTGCAGCCTCATTCTGTTCGTGAGACTCCAATTAAATTAGAGTGGGATGTTGTCTTTGAATTGAAAGAAAGCAAATAATGGAAGGCAGTAGAGATTTTGAGTATCGTCCTCTTTACAGGGTCGTCAGAAACAGCATGGAAAGCTTACAAGCGTGTTGCATGGTAGAGTGTGTTGAGAAACAACTGTGAAGAAAGAAAATTCTGTACGTTGCGCCGTTCTTGAGTTAATTAGCGTTGATGTTAACCAATCGGACCGTTAAGAGCACAAACTGAAGCGACCCGCCAGAGACGGCATCGCCAATCGTGTTCTTCGTTAGCTTTCCGAAAATCGAACAAGAGAGTGATACAAAAATTGGACGTGGAACGGTAGTAAGGATCGAACCCGAGCCAAAGGCTGAGCTGTTTCATGCGCTGTCATCTACACTATGAGAACAAATGATACTAATTTCATATAGGATGCCGCTTTAATTTGACCGCTCAATGGCCTGATTGGTTAACTTCAGTGCTAATTAATTCGGAAACGGCGCAACGTATCGAATTCTTTTGTTAACAGCTACTTCGCAACACAGCATATTTTGCAACACCGTTACAAGGTTTTCAGATTATTTCTGACCATTATGTTTAAACAAGTCGCGTACCATCCGGTATACAAGTACACCAGATAAGCAGAAGCAAAAGCGTATCAACTTCTATACTAAACAAATAGTAATTTCTCTATTTTATTTCAGACAGATAACGGTCCAATTTTTTTATTGTGGTTTTTAGTCCGAGATATGTCAAGATCTGGGCTAGCAACATATCCATTCAAAAAAATGGTTCAGATGGCTCTGAGCACTATGGGACTTATCCTCTAAGGTCATCAGTCCCCTAGAACTTAGAACTACTTAAAACTAACTAACCTAAGGACACCACACACATCCATGCCCAAGGCAGGATTCGAACCTGCGACCGTAGCGGTCACGCGGTTCCAAACTGAAGCGCTTAGAACCGCACGGCCACACCAGCCGGCCATACCCATTCTTTCAGTCAAGTTGTTCCATGAATTTCTCCCTCCCGCCCCCCCCCCCCCCCCCCCCCCCCCGATACCGATTCGATACAGTACACTTTCATCTGCTATTCCAGTACCTGTCCATCGAAACTTTTAATTGTTCTAAAATTTTATCTTGTTGCGACCAGAGTTTGAGCGAGCATTTGCTTTCGATTTTACATTCTACTAATTTTGACACAGAATTATGTAAGTGGGCTGTGTTGTTCCTGTTTCACGTTTATTTTATTCTGAGACATTCTGTTTGTGTCTACTCGATCTTCGTCGCAAGAACTTTCATGAGCAACTACCATTAAAAGAGCTCAGCTGCAAAACGCGCTGGGCAACAAAGGCGAAGAGATATTACGTGGGTTGGTTTATAACACTCCTGTCTCCTACTGCAATACCATAACCTCGAAACTGGAGGCAGTTTGCAAACGGAATTATTTTTTTAGAGTAATAATGGTATAAAGCAACAGAACAGTGTTACCCTCTGCGAGGAATTTTGCTAGGTTGACCGTGTTGTACCTAACGGTAATGGCTTATCGGAAATGAAAGTCAGAATTACGTAAATATTCGAACAGTAACAAACAAAATTTTGCCTATCTGCACTGTTCAACGGATAAATAAAACGTCGCCAACCTAACTAGGTAAGAAAATGATTAACATTCTCGTTCAAGAAAATAGTTATTAATAACTTTAATGGATAAACACAACCTATACTTTGTCACACGCGAGTGCAGTGAATACACATACATATGTTTACGGTAAGATTGAAACTAACAGTTAGAGCAGCAGAAACTATTTGCAAAATTATAAGAGATACCGAAACACACTATTACTTTCAGGACTTAAAGAAATTATGGTTTTTATAACTAGTGGTCTCTCCGTTACTTGTTACCGAGCATTAACACAATAGACAAACTGTGGATCCTTTTATACTATTAATATGCACTTCTAATACACAGGAGAGACAAACACTTAGCAAACATTAGTATATAACGTTTCACGACTGCAGCTTTCCACTTTTACTACAGTGAGACACAAAATTAACATATATATGTAAGATACTGACTCACCTTCAACAGGCAGTAATGTGATCATTTACTAAGCAAAACTTTATAAGCCTCAGTCTTAAGAACTTTTAATTTGAAGTTGGCAACAACACATTAATAAGCAGTTTTCCTAGGAAAATTATTTTCAGCAAGCATCATTAACTTTAACTCACTCTCTTGCCACATTAACTTTAACTTTCTCTTTACTATGTTCAAGAGGCATTAATTAGAAAAAAAAAACATTGGTCTTTAATGTTCTTCCTGTAGGGACACTCGGTAAACACTTTAGTTCAAACGGAGAGGAACCTGAGAGGTGTTATGATAAGGAAAAAATCAATGTAGGTACTTAAATTCAGATATAAATTACCTTATATTTGAGCACACTAACACATCCATTAAGCTGATCCTTCACTGTACATCATTGTAGTATTCCGATGCAATGATTGCGCAATGTGGTGGCAACTGCATGTTGGTAGGTGGAATTGCAGGTAGAATTGCTGGACTCTGTCATTTCTTGGTGGCGATGATAGATACAAATTCCAGAATAGTTCCAGCTATTTATCCATCCATCCGAGGATTTGGAAAGTAGCAGAAAAAGCCTTTCTCGGAACCAGTACAATATGCATCTTTTACACGGCAGTGCACAGTTTGGTAGCTCATCCCCGACTCGTAGCTCGTCCCTGACTTACTCTTGTTCCACCTTTTCTACCTAGGCCAACCACAATTTTCGCGCGCTACACAGTTCCGTTCCCGAGGGGAACCACTACGCCTTTTACAAACAAACCAACTGAGAACCCTAAGTGAGGACCAGCAGTTTACATAACAGCAACCAAATTCATTCAATAAAAACAGAACATTTGCACATATTGACATTTCTACAAAAATTATTCGTTCAGAAATTACAATTATATATAGTAGGTTTTGTTCTCTCCAAATGGGACAAAGAATTTAAATGACAGATACACTACTTTGCATAGAATCAAATCATGACATCAAAGTTCTTACAAAGAAAGGAGTATACAATTTTATATTATCGATTCAAACAAACACATTTACAGAAGCTCAACGATGTAACATTAAATAAAAGAAAAGCAAAATAAATCAGTAAAGTATGAGAGCTATGTTGTTACACATGCCCCACGTTTCGTTGAAGTTCCCGTGAGGGACACATCAAGGAAACATCTGTAACACCTAAGTGGTGTTGGCTGCAAAAAAAAAAAAAAAAAAAAAAAAAAAAAAAAAAAAAAAAAAAAAAATTATTTCATCCAACTTCAGTTGGGAGAAAAAAGAAACATATATTACAGACGTAAAGTATATATTAAGAAATTTCCTACATTTTTCCAAAACATTTTCAAATTAAAGCATTTACAGTAATTTTCATCCACAGACTGGTTTAAGGAAACTAATTTTCATCATTACACAGGATATCTATCTTTAAGCATGTTCATTTCATACACATACAGTTCAAATAATAAACAAACAGTACACGAAATAAATCTGCATATTAGTAGAATATGGTATAGCCTTCAAATAATATAAAACAAGTAAACACATATACAATAACACAGAACATTTTAAATTAACAAAGCCGAAATTTGTTTTTCAATATTTTTAAAGAAAGTAAATATTCACGGGCACACAAGCATACTCATGATCACAGTACATTTTGCAATTAATGAAATGTTGAAAAATTCAGTTTGCATCCACATATGTACCCAAATTTACACAAAACAGCTATATGAATCTTTTCCAACTGTCTCTTCAAATACCAAAGTAACTTTTCAAGGTTTTTTTCAAAGTAATTAACTTTAAAGCTGCCCTTTATTAATAGCCGTCCAAAATATTTGTTGCACATAAACACACTAACCTATTCAGAACCTATCTTTAATTATCACTGCTGTGTTTTAAAACAGTGCCATCCAAAACTTTAAGTTATTTCAAAAAACCTATCATCAAAACATCTACATCCATTTGAGTAAGAATGCATATATATTTTATAATAACTTTTCACTGACTTCAAAAAGAATAGTCAGTTCATAACTCATTGACGAATAAACCTAACTTACTTCACTGCTTGCCTCGGCACTAGTAGTCCATGTTACTCATTCTGCCCATTATTGGTTTGGCAGTCTTTGTATCTAAACATTTAGACACAAAAACACAGTTTAGATTAAGAACACTAAAAGACATATTTTTAAATTAACACACTGCCCCATTCTCTAGGTTTGGCAGTTTGTAACCACTCATCAACTCCTTGCCCCACAATGGCAAGTCCTTTGGCTACTGCTCACATAGCGTATTTTGTAGTCCTTAGCTTTAGGACCACAGCATTTTTATTGTTTTGCCTTGTTTTGCTGCCCAACAACATATTTTTTGAGCAGTTTATTATCATCTTTAAGTTTTTCATCATTATGTCACGTCTTTTGGTACAAATTGCCTTAATGGTATAAAACATAAAACCTGCAACTTTGAAACAGCAATTAGACACTGGTAACAAAACCATTTCTTTTCAAATGACAACATCAGGTAACACATACATCATTAATCAGGTAAATTTTAAATGACATTGGTATAATGACAATGTTCAGGAATTATTTGAGAGTCCCAGATTTGTAGTTTTTCCCTCCACTTTCTTGCTCTGTAATATTTCTTTTAAAGTCAGTATTTAATTTAATAATTTTTACACATATTTATGTCATCACATATGTCAAGATCAAGACAATAATTTTACATCCTATTGCAAGCGATTTCTGCCAACCTTTTGTTTCACTAGAAACACACATACCTTTCACATCTACTTCACATACATTAGTCAGGTTCATCTTCTCAGTTTTAAACACACATACAGTTTTTCAACACCATATTTGCCCCTTTTTTTCAAAAACATTTACATTTAGTTACATTATAGTATTCATTTACCTTGTTTTTAGTATTCTTACCTTTTCTCATCCATATTTCTCTTTCCAATTACTTTTCCATTACATATTTCCTTTACAATACCCACTATACTTTCATTATTTTTGGTCATTTTCTAATGTACCCAATTTAATTATTCATTTACTTGTCCACAAACAATACACAGTATCTTACCTTATTTCCACACTTTTCAGTTTACTCTGATAGAGAAGAAAGGAAAGAAGATAGTAAAAGTTCTGAATGATGAAGAGGACGGTTGGCAGCACGAAAAGAAACGGAAGTAGTGCTGGCAACGACTTGGGTACCTAGTGCTCGTCAGACACTTGACAATGCAAAGAGTGCATGCCCCCTGAGGCTTAAGAACCCTCATCTGAGGGCATGTCTCTTTAAGTAAACCACATGCTGCAAACATAAGCCCTTTCTGAATTTTAAGTATATTAGAAATAAATTATTATCTTGTGGAGTTCTTTGCACTCTCATTAAGTTACCATAATCATCATTATTCATAAAGTTTTCAGGTTTCTCACATTACATGGCCCTGTCTTCATAATTAGACTGGTAACAGTAAGTATTCAATTGAAAATAAACAGTTTCTAAGCAAAGTTAAACATTACACTACAATAAATAAGCAACAACCTGCCACAGGCCTCAAGATCAACAAAACAATAATCCACTTTCAGGTAACACTCAGATACAATAATAATAAAGTCATGCATTATATTAACAACATATATACATGCAGCATCCTGCCCCCAGTCACTTTATTAACAAGGCAGTCTTTTATGGTTCATAAAACAGTTACTAAGTCTGGTGGCTTTTTAGGCCTCCTACTTTCTACATCTTTCACTAACCTGTTCATATCTTGCCGACGTTTCGTTTCATCAGGTGGCTTTTTAGGTTTTGGAATTTCAAAGTCTTTAGCAAGGTACAACATCTCCTATTTTGCTATTATTTTATCAGGTGGTTCTTTTTGTTCCTGTGCCTCACACTTATTCAAAACATTTGTTAATGCCTGCCCCAGTATAGTATCAACTGGAGTTTCATGCAAATTATGCCCTTGAATTACATTACTGAATAATTCCTTCCGTTTTGGCACAGTTCTACTTTCTGTGTCTTGCTTTGGAAAACTGTCACTAATTTTCTCATACCCTTTTTCAGTAAAAGTATATTCACTTTCGTTTACACCTGAAAATTCATCTTCACTGGAGTCATCACTACTCCCTTCCTCACCATCAGATTCACTTTAAGTACTCTACTTTTGAACAATAGGGAAAGTTAGTATATTCATTCTTATCTGTATTCATATACCATTCATCTTCTAAACTATCACTGATTTCGTTTTCGTCATCAGATTCGAGCAGGAAAGCAACTTTTAGACAGTGGAGCAGATTATCTCTAGATGTTTCAGCTACTTTGTTTTTTTAATTAATTTCTACACAGTGCATATCGTTTGGACACTCAGGCACTTCAGCTGTATCATTTTGAACGATTTCAGCCTTAACTTCGTACTTAGTATAATCGTCACATACTTCGATAACCTTCATTTCATTTTCTTCCTTACTATCAGTTTCAGACAATCGTGCGAAATTCCTGCTAGACCCTTCTGCATTAGAATCACAGAACACCTTTCCATCAACAATAACTTCAACTGCACTACTTATAATGTCATGTTCGCTAACGTCCTCCCTTACATCATTTTCACCTATTATTAATTGTGCACACGTCTTATCTCACATGCGTCAGTAACAGTACAAATATTTTCCCTTTCACTCGCCTTTTCTGTCTCCCCTTAATTCTTTAATGATGCCTTTTCGCACGATTCCGATATTGAGTTATGTTTATCATATGACATATTAACTTTATTTCCATTTTTACATTCATCTATTACTGAAACCGGCCAACGGAAGTGTCCGATCCAGCCTCTTCTGTTTCTCTCTACGGCAGCCATCTTGTTCTGACGTCTGCCATTTGTGTATGCGGCCAAGTGCAGTGTACGGTGCTCCCGCAAGCGCTGCCCGGAGCATAAGCAGCCACATGACTTCGCACAGGGTCGCCACTACGTATCACTCCGCGCACGTGTTCCATAGGCGCGTCCTTAACCTTCCTGCCCTGTAGTTTACCATCTTTACTTCTCGAATCTATTATTTGACATCTTTTCTTTGGGCCCAAAACCGGTTTCCGCGTGAATCCGGCCCGTAACACACGCGGTTTTCAGTTTTCCATTTCGTCTCTAGTTTGGAAATTCCGCGCCATGTATCCTCTGCCGCGCGTCGTATAAATTCCCCTACCTCTCGCACGACCTCTTTGAATCGTGTTTACACGAAATCTATCGTTTTCAGGTCGTTCGTTATGCTCATTACTTTCTCGCAAATAATTGTAATTGTGGGGACGGGTCTCGCGATTTCTTCGCCAGTGATCTTCATCCTCTACTCTTTCCAAGAACACAGAAAAACTTCTGTGGGTACTCCCAACATATCGTTTGGAATCCTCAGGCAGTTTCTGCCATGAACCCAAACGATCTCGGCTTCAGTCCTTCTTGCTTTTTGGTGTATCAGTTTTCTATACCACGATTCGCAAAACTCTTTCATGGTTTGTCTACCCCTGGTATCATACAGCCTGGCCAGTAGGAACTCACCCCACAACTGGTCTTGCTTTTGTTCCGACCAGTATTCGTCAATAAATTTTTGTTTAAAGCTTTCAAAAGACATCTGGTTTGTATCCAGATTCAACCCCTACCTTTTTGCTTCTCCCGTTAATGCACTAATCACAACTTTGATTTTTTACTGGTCAGTCAAATATTCAGGAAAATTTCTTTCGCAATTCTTTACAAAATCAAGGGGGTGCCAACCGTTATGGCTCTTTGCAGGGTCGAATTTTTCCTCGCCCTCTAATATTTTACTGAAAGGCATTTTTTCAGTAAAATGTGTGGGTCCTGATTGTATTTTTCTTTCCAAGTCATACATTTTGCCTTGGATTTGTGAAGTGTTATATTCACACTTCTTTTCGCAAGTAACAATCTGTTTGGTTAATTCTCTACTTGTTTCTGTTACAGATTGTTTAATCTGTGCAAATTCCACGTTACATTCTGTTTGTATTTCGGATTTAATATAGAATACCTTTTCATCCACTTTAGTACAGACTAAGGGTTCTATTTGATCTTGAATTTTAATTACTTCAGTGTCAAATCTTTCGTTAATGTCATCAATCTGTCATTGTATGTTGGCAATATTGCCATTGATGACATTAATTTCGCTTTTAAGGTTTTTAATGTCATTGCTCACTACTCCTACCCTTGAGTTGACTTCTTCAATTTGTTTACTAAGCCTGGTACCCTGCATTTTGATTTGTTTACTTTGTTGCCCCAGTGCTGCGATTTGTGCATTAATATTGTCACTGTGTGCTGCAATTTGTGCCTTAATATTGTCATTTTCTGCTGCATTTTGTTGTCCCTGAGCTGCAATTCGTGCAGACAACATTTTTAACAATTCTATCATATCTGGATTTTTTTCACTTTTAGGTTCTGCTACATTTTTGTGTTCGAGTCCTACTTACCTTTCAGTTTTTGGTGATTCAAACATATCCCGCGATTCATTGACATAGCCACTGTCTTCGACAACACCGCCCATATTGTCTTGCTTAGTACGCGCGACATACAGAGCTTCGATCTGTTTATTGACGTCTGCGTGATAACGTACGTAATTTAACTCGCGCGTAATGCAATCTGTTGGTGTGCTGCCTGAACTGCTCTCGATTGCATTCTGTTCTCGCGTGTCTAGATTTATTTCTAGTTTCCTGTCCATTTTAGTTGCTATTGAGTATTGATACCTTTAATTTTCAATTTAAGCTGAACTTTCACTATCCGTTCTGTCAAATAATATACAGGTTCGTGCCGCTGGACGTTTTATGTTCACTCTATGTTTGTAAAATGCTAACTACTTATAATTTTTTCCCGCTTGTAGGTGCAAATTGAACAACGTCCTGTCACGCGGCGCCACGTATAACACTCCTGTCTCCTACTGCTATACCATAACCTCGAAACAGGAGGCAGTTTGCAAACAGAATTATTTTGTTAGAGTAATAATGGTATAAAGCAACAGAACAGTGTTACCCTCAGAGGAATTTTGCTAGGTTGACCGTGTTGTACCTAACGGAAATGGCTTATCGGAAATGAAAGTCAGAATTATGTAAATATTCGAACAGTAACAAACAAAATTTTGCCTATCTGCACTGTTCAACGGATAAATAAAACGGTCGCCAGCCTAACTAGGCAAGAGAATGATCAACATTCTCGTTCAAGAAAATAGTTATTAATAACTTTAATGGATAAACACAACCTATACTTTGTCACACGCGAGTGCAGTGAACTCTGACACATACATATGTTTACAGTAAGATTGAAACTAACAGTTAGAGCAGCAGAAACTATTTGCAAAGTTATAAGAGATACCGAAACACACTTACTTTCAAGGCTTAAAGAAATTATGGTTTTTTTAATTAGTGGTCTTTCCGTTACTTGTTACCGAGCATTAACACAATAGACAAACTGTGGATCCTTTTATACTATTAATATGTACTTCTAATACACAGGAGAGACAAACACGTAGCAAACATGAGTATATAACGTTTCACGACTGCAGCTTTCCACTTTTACTACAGTGAGACACAAAATTAACATATATGTAAGATACTGACTCACCTTCAACAGGCAGTAATGTGATCATTTACTAAGCAAAACTTTATAAGCCTCAGTCTTAAGAACTTTTAATTTGAAGTTGGCAACAACACATTAATAAGCAGTTTTACTAGGAAAATTGTTTTCAGCAAGCATCATTAACTTTAACTCACTCTCTTGCCACATTAACTTTAACTTTCTCTTTACCATGTTCAAGAGGCATTAATTAGAAAAAAAAACACTGGTCTTTAATGTTCTTCCAGTAGGGACACTCGGTAAACACTTTAGTTCAAACGGAGAGGAACCTGAGAGGTGTTATGATAAGGAAAAAATCAAGGTAGGTACTTAAATTCAGATATAAATTACCTTATATTTGAGCACACTAACACATCCATTAAGCTGATCCTTCACTGTACATCATTGTAGTATTCCGATGCAATGATTGCGCAATGTGGTGGCAACTGCATGTTGGTAGGTGGAATTGCAGGTAGAATTGCTGGACTCTGTCATTTATTGGTGGCGATGATAGATACAAATTCCAGAATAGTTCCAGCTATTTATCCATCCATCCGAGGCATTGGAAAGTAGCAGAAAAAGCCTCTCTCGGAACCAGTACAATATGCATCTTTTACAAGGCAGTGCACAGTTTGGTAGCTCATCCCTGACTCGTAGCTCGTCCCTGACTTACTCTTGTTCCACCTTTTCTACCTAGGCCAACCACAATTTTCGCGCGCTACACAGTTCCGTTCCCGAGGTGAACCACTACGCCTTTTACAAACAAACTAACTGAGAACCCTAAGTGAGGATCAGCAGTTTACATAACAGCAACCAAATTCATTCAATAAAACAGAACACTTGCACATATTGACATTTCTACAAAAAATTATTCATTCAGAAATTGCAATTATATATAGTAGGTTTTGTTCTCTCCAAATGGGACAAAGAATTTAAATGACAGATACACTACTTTGCATAGAATCAAATCATGACATCAAAGTTCTTACAAAGAAAGGAGTATACAATTTTATGTTATCAATTCAAACAAACACATTTACAGAAGCTCAACGATGTAACATTAAATAAAACAAAAGCAAAATATATCAGTAGAGTATGAGAGCTGTGTGTTACAGGTTGTAATATCAGCCACAGGTGAGAAAAATGGTTACGATAGTTCTGGGAAACTGTATTGCCGATGAAACGGTGATTGCGCACAAAATTTTGTACAGTCTAGTTTCGGGTATGGCTTAGGATTACACCGTCTGGACAGCCAGACATGTGAGCACGCCGCTGCCGAGATACGGGAGGCCCGCCGGCAACGGATCGAACACACTCGGTGGAATAACGACGAGGGCCGCTGTGTCGGCCATACTTGAATTAGTTTTTAGGTGGTATGCCACATCCGACTACGTAAATTCTAGGCTGGGATCCACCTCCCACCTCAGTTACACCATTCACAAACACTTTAGAAAGCGTTATCACGCTTCCACATGGATAATTCTATACCCAGACAGATCGGGTACATATATTTCGTCCCAGGGGGGAGAGTCCCCGACAGGATGGGCAACCGACCACCCTCTATCACTAACATTACCAAATGCAGATTAGCGTAACAGGAAAAGAAGTTTCAGAGCTTAGATGACAGGGTGTAAATTTTGAGTTGACAAACCAGAATAACTCGAAAAATAAGCTTCACACGAAAAAATGTGTAGAATCCAAAGCTAATTATTTTTGAGGGGGACATCTGCTGGTGTAAAATTAGCCCGCCACCCCAGCCCCCTGGGGCTGAGGCGGGAGGCAAGTTTAAATTTCAAATGGGAACCCCCATTTTTTATTGCAGAATCAGATTCTCGTACATAAAAACTACGTACATTTTGTCTTAAACATTTGTTTTGATTCTTGATAGTTGGCGCTGTAATTCAAGAAAATCCATGTTCTCATTTTTAGTGTTAAAATGGTTATGGATAAATAAAAATACTTATTTACTTCGTAAACTTTGACTCGCTAAAACTAACACACTCCCTCTCTCCCCATAGAATGGGGTTTGAGAGAGAGGAATTAGAGTTTTATAAACGTAGACCTAAGTGTTAATTTTTTCCGCAGATTCGGATAAGTTTTGTTTGTTTCGTGGTCATTATCAAACAAATCATCTGACTAGCTAACTAACTAACTAACCAAACATCCTACTTACTAGTTTAAGTAATATGTAAGTCTGTGGACTGATGACCTCGGCAGTTTGGTCCCTTAGAAATTAAAAAAAAGTTCCCATTTGAAATTTTAAAGTTGCCTCCCGCCCAACCCCCAGGGGGCTGCGGTCCTGGCTAATTTTAGCACCAGCAGATGTCCCCATCGAAAATAATGAACCTTGGCCTCTACACATTTTTTCGTATGAAGCTTATTTTTCGAGTTATTTTGGTTTGTCAACTTAAAATTTACACCCTGTATAACAAAGGTAAAAGAACGGACCCGCAAAATTACAGACCAATATCCCTAACTTCTGTTTGCTGCAGAATCCTTGGAAATATTCTCAGTTTGAATACAGGGTATTACAAAAAGGTACGGCCAAACTTTCAGGAAACATTCCTCACACACAAATAAAGAAAAGATGTTACGTGGACATGTGTCCAGAAACGCTTAATTTCCATGTTAGAGCTCATTTTAGATTGGGCCCCATATTCTTCCACCTACGCTCCATCGAGCACGTTATCATGATTTCATACGGGATACTCTACCTGTGCTGCTAGAACATGTGCCTTTACAAGTACGACACAACATGTGGTTCATGCACGATGGAGCTCCTGCACATTTCAGTCGAAGTATTCGTACCTTTCTCAACGACAGATTCGGTGACCGATGGATTGGTAGAGGCGGACCAGTTCCATGGCCTCCACGCTCTCCTCACCTCAACCCTCCTGACTTTCATTTATGGGGGCATTTGAAAGCTCTTGTCTACGCTACCCCAGTACCAAATGTAGAGACTCTTCGTGCTCGTATTGTGGACGGCTGTGATACAATACGCCATTCTCCAGGGCTGCATCAGCGCATCAGGGATTCCATGCGACGGAGGGTGGATGCATGTATCCTCGCTAATGGAGAGCATTTTGAACATTTCCTGTAACAAAGTGTTTGAAGTCACAGTGGTACGTTCTGTTGCTGTGTGTTTCCATTCCATGATTAATGTGATTTGAAGAGAAGTAATAAAATGAGCTCTAACATGGAAAGTAAGCGTTTCCGGACACATGTCCACATAACATATTTTCTTTCTTTGTGTGTGAGGAATGTTTCCTGAAAGTTTGGCTGTACCTTTTTGTAACACCCTGTATAATAAACTTTCGTGAGACTCAGAAGATTGTGTGCACGAATCAGCATGGTTTTAGAAAGCATCGCTCATGCGGAACTCAGCTTGCCCTTTCCTCACGTAATATACTGAGAAATATTGATGAAGGGCAAGAGGCAGATCCGTATTTCTAGATTTCCGGAAAGCATTTGACACGATGCCGCACTGCAGGCTGATAACGAAAGTACGAGCATACGAAATAAGTTCAGAAATATGTGAGTGGTTCGGAGACTTCTTAAATAATAAAAATCCAGTATGTTGTCCTCGACGGCGAGTGTTCATCAGAGAAAAGGGTATCCTCAGGAGTGCCACAGGGAAGTGTGATAGGACCGCTGTTGCTCTCTGGAAACATAAATGATTAGGCTGACAGGGTGGGAAGCAATCTGCGGTTGTTTGCTGATGATGCCCTGGTGTACGGTAAGGTGTCGAAGTTGAGTTACTGTAGGAAGATACAAGATGGCTTACACAGAATTTCCAGTGGATGTGATGAATGGCAGCTAGCCCTAAATGTGGAAAAATGTAAATTAATGCGGACGAGTAGAAAGGCCAAATCCGTAATGTTCGAATACAGTATTACAAAGTGTGCTGCTTGACACAGTCAAGTCGCTTAAATATCTGGGCATAACGTTGCAAAGTGATATGAAGTGGAACGGGCATGTCAGAACTGTGGTAGGGAACGTGAATGATCGACTTCGATTTATTGGGAGAATTTTAGGAAAGAGTGGTTCACCTGTAAAGGAGACCGCATATAGGACGCTAGTGCGACCTAGCCTTGAGTACTGCTCGAGCGTTTGGGATCCGTACCAGGTCGGATTGACGGAATTCAGAGACGGGCAGCTAGATTTGTTACCGGTAAGTTCGAACAACAAGTAATTGTTAACGGAAATGCTTCGGGATCTCAAATGGGAATCCCTGGAGGGAAGGCGACGTTTTTTTCGAGAAACACTATTGAGAAAATTTAGAGAATCGTCATTTGAAACTGACTCCGAACGATTCAACTGCCGCCAACATACATTGCGCGAATGGACCACTAAGATAAAATCGAGAAATTAGGGCTCATACGGAGGCATATAGAAAGTAGCTTTTCCCTCGCTCTATTTGCGAGTGGAATATGATAGCAAATGAAAGATAGTGGTACAGGGCACACTTGCGAACTGTCTATGTGGATGTAGGATCCTCACCAAGTTTGTTCAACGAAGGTGTACCGCTAATTTTGCATCCTGCCGTATCACTCAGTTGGAGAGTCCTATGGACATTGTCATGCATCTTACATAGGAATATCTGAAATCAACTTCTTTTCGCCAAACGTTATTTGAGAAGGTCAGTGAACCAATACCGGAAAAGAAAGACTGCAAGGACAGCCTACATCCACCACTGCATATCTCGGTAAATGATCATATAATAGGGATTAGGAATCATGGCCGGCCGGGGTGGCCGAACGGTTCTAGGCGCTACAGTCTGGAACCGCGCGACCGCTACGGTCGCAGGTTCGAATCCTGCCTGGGGCATGGATGTGTGTGATGTCCTTAGGTTAGTTAGGTTTAAGTAGTTCTAAGTTCTAGGGGACTGATGACCTCAGAAGTTAAATCCCATAGTGCTCAGAGCCATTTGAACCATTTTTGAACTCATGGAAACACGCATGTTTTCCCGATTACTGTCTCCTATTGGAACAGTTATATATATACGTGTGTGTGTGTGTGTGTGTGTGTGTGTGTGTGTGTGTGTGTGTGTGTGTGTACATGTGCGCGCGCGCATATGTGTGTTCGACATTTCCTCCTAAATCACGGAACTAATTTCAACTAAACTTGGTACACATGTCACTTACTTCCTGGAAAGAATCATTCTGAGGACAAGAACCACCTGTCTAACAAAGACTTAAGGGTAGGGGAAGGGGTAAAGAAGCAGTGTAGCCACGACGAGCGATTGCATATACTTTATTCTTCTAGTATTTAAGAGTGAGAGTACTCAGTGACTTGTAACAAACTTTGCCCATAATAACAAACCTACACGAAACTTCTTCTCGCTGACAACCCCCACGAAACGACGAAACAAAAAAAACTTAGTCACTTACTACATTTTCGCTGTTCATGCAGTAAAACTGCCACGTGGAGCATGACATCTTAATTTATTATTTCTTTACGACTATCTGTATTCGCAACAACTGTTACATAGAGTATTCACATAAACCACGGAATTTACAAGCAAAATTATACCACTGTACGTTTCAAACAATGAGTTACGTGAAAACTACAGCATCATCCACGACTTTTTAAAAATGGCTCTGAGTACTATGGGACTTAACATCTGTGGTCATCAGTCCCCTAGAACTTAGAACTACTAAAACCTAAGGACATTACACACACCCATGCTCGAGGCAGGATTCGAACCTGCGACCGTAGCGGTCACGCGGTTCCAAACTGAAGCGCCTAGAACCGCCGGCCACACCGGCCGGCACGACATTTTAAGTTATTACTTGTTTACTGCTGGCTCTACTCCGACCACAATTCAACAATTATAGATTAGCTGTTTCGGCGATATAATACGCCATCATCAGGCCCTAGACAACAAAATTACGAGCAACATTACCAGATTTAATAGAAGCATAAGCTTGCTAATAACAAACTTACCCATTAATAGGTGCAAGTACAAAATAAAATCGTCATACGGCTACACGTATACGATCTGAGCTGTTTGATTATGACCTAAATTAAAACTGAGACGATGTCAAAGACTGAAAGAAAGGGAAACCGTCATGTCTGAGTTACATATGTTAACAGCAGTACCGATATCAAAGTTGGCTGCCAAACCAATACCATACAATAGGTATAGGATAACAGAAATCAATAGGAGACACCATTATTAAATATAACAAAGTGAGCCACGTTAATACCATTTACAAAAATATTGTATTTACACAACTCATCTAGGCAGGCTGACATAAAAAAGAGAATGCGATAATTAAACCCAATAATTCGAATAGAGCACTGTGCACAGTGTTCCACGAAGTAAAGACCCAGAAATACGTGCATTGCCAGCCGTTTTACACCTGAACAAAAAATTAACACATGGAAGTTTGATAGTAGAAGAAACTGTTAATGCTCATGTGTGTTTCGTAACATGTAACAATGCGGCTAAGAGAATAACATCTACAACGGGAAGCAAAACTGGTCCAGTCAAAGCACACTAAACTACGTAACTCACCATCATACCTGGATTAAGTAGCATACCATATGGATACGCATAACCATAAATACTATCGTGGTACGTGCGCGATTTATTAGCAATAAAAGACAGTAAAATACGCGCCTGAACCAAATACGCAAAATGTCTTACTGCTAATAAACTGCTCACGTGCCGCGATAGTGTTGTTTAAGGTTATTAGTATGATAACTTGGAGAGAGAAGGGTGGAAAAGGAGCTGGACAGAGAGAGGTGGAGGAAGAGATGAACAGAGAGAGGTGGAGGAAGAGATGAACAGAGAGAGGGGGAGGAAGAGATGGACAGAGAGAGGGGGAGGAAGAGATGGACAGAGAGAGGGGGAGGAAGAGATGGACAGAGAGAGGGGGAGGAAGAGATGGACAGAGAGAGGGGGAGGAAGAGATGGACAGAGAGAGGGGGAGGAAGAGATGGACAGAGAGAGGGGGAGGAAGAGATGGACAGAGAGAGGGGGAGGAAGAGATGGACAGATAGAGGGGGAGGAAGAGATGGACAGATAGAGGGGGAGGAAGAGATGGAATAGAAGAGAAGGGGAAGAGGATATAAATTTAGAGAATGAGGAGGAAAGAGCCAGAGGGCGAAGGAGCAGAGGGACAGAGGGGGAAGGAGCAGAGGGACAGAGGGGGAAGAAGCAGTTAAAAGGGAAGGAGGAGAGGAACAGCGAGAGCTGAGAGGATGAAGCGGACTGGGGAAGGTGTAGGAGAGATATACAGAGAGAGGGGCAGGAGAAGATGTACAGAGGGTATGGAGGAGGAGGTGGACAGAAAGAGAGAGTAGAGGACAGAAGGACTAATAGAAGACTGGAATAAATACGTATCTGGGCAACGCTGAGTACTGAGCTATCAGCACGGTAATGGCTCCAGAGCTAAAATCAGCTCTTCGGTTGGCAACAAGAACGATTGTCCCCATCCTGTTCGGCCATCAAAAAATGTAGCTAGAGGAATATGTTTTGCAACCATTAGTGTACAGTTTTTATCAGTCATGCCAGTTACGTTCCTTTTTTACAGTGTAGAGACTCTCAGTCCTCTTGGAGGTACGTACCCTTTAGTTATACGGCCATCGTGAATTTTTGAATAGATGTTTGCTTGACACTGCATATTCTTTACGAAACTGGTATTAACATCATGCTGTCGGATGCTCCAAAATTACACAAAATTATATGGTATTGGTAGGGGGCTTTTGGGCTTCTTCGACTAATATGACAGACTTTGAAACATTTAGTGATCGAAGTAATTTCCAATGTAACGGATGATCTATACAATATCTGACTCTCAACTTGTATCGGCCATAAAAGAACTTTCGTTTGTTTACGGGTGGGGGGAATCGCCAATTCCGCTTGCATGACAGGTGTGGGTGTCGTTTTAATATAGCTCGCAAAAACGCAGAACTGCTGATTTTATAGGTCTCGAATCTTGAACCGTGGCCTGGGAGCAAAGTCATACAGCATGCATTCATATTATCTCTTGTTACTTGTTAACTGCACGTACAGATGTAAGGGGGTCCTAATGTCGGCTAATCAGTCAGTGAAAGACAAAGCATTCGGGATGTGAATATCTCTTACATACTGTAACGCCCCAACGACCACCTTAAAGTCAGTTAAGAAAGAACATGAAGTAGGGAAAGTTATCTTGGCAGTTACGACATCTTTGCCGATGAGCTAACACGAAAGAGTTTTGTCAACAACTACATTGTACAACACAGCATATTTGTTAGCGAAAGAGAAAGAAGAAACATCGTATTTCAGCAATGGACAAATATCCATGTGACAAATGTGAAATTAATATCTCAAAAGTTAAGTCCAACGTAATGTCATCAGAGATAACTTTTATGTGGAAGAGAGTTGTAAGCGCAACGAAGAAATTCAGTGCGCCTACAATGCTCTTCCACAGAAGAAGTTGCTTGCTAGAACTCATCCAGTGCAGACGTACGAGAGCAGTTCTGATCTGAATTATTGAGATTGCGAATAGTGACGAGATTGTTTTCGAGTTTAGAAGTGTTTGTTGCGTGGCGGGATTCACGGCTTAAGAAACTGATTTTATGAACTGAGACAGGAACAGATAGACTCATTTAACCGTGCACTGCGGTTTAATTGAAATCTAATAACGGGAATAGTGAACATTGGACTTTACTTTAAATTAGTTGGACCTTAAGGAGAAGTGAACATTCTATGAAAGAATACACGCAATTAGTCTTGAGTAGGACCCAAGTACACGACACCATGAAGTTAAAACAATTACGCTAAAGTGCTGAGTTGTGGTAATTGCAAAGAAACTATAACTCAATCGGACTGACTTAACTAAACTATTCTGTGTGCGTGTGGTGCGGGAGTTATAAGTATTTAGTGACAAAATAACAATAAACTGTTCATTATCAGTTAAATACCCGGTGTTGACTACATCATTAAATAGTTTGATAAATGACTAAATCAACGACTACTCATGAAAGACTATTTCATTGAAGTGCAAATATTCAC
The DNA here is from genome assembly GCF_021461395.2 of Schistocerca americana. Classification (NCBI taxonomy): domain Eukaryota; kingdom Metazoa; phylum Arthropoda; class Insecta; order Orthoptera; family Acrididae; genus Schistocerca; species Schistocerca americana. The sequence continues at coordinate 174,872,134 of NC_060130.1, read as the reverse complement.
GTCATTAGTTGAGAAGTGAACTTTAAAATACACTCCTAGAAATGGAAAAAAGAACACATTGACACCGGTGTGTCAGACCCACCATACTTGCTCCGGACACTGCGAGAGGGCTGTACAAGCAATGATCACACGCACGGCACAGCGGACACACCAGGAACCGCGGTGTTGGCCGTCGAATGGCGCTAGCTGCGCAGCATTTGTGCACCGCCGCCGTCAGTGTCAGCCAGTTTGCCGTGGCATACGGAGCTCCATCGCAGTCTTTAACACTGGTAGCATGCCGCGACAGCGTGGACGTGAACCGTATGTGCATTTGACGGACTTTGAGCGAGGGCGTATAGTGGGCATGCGGGAGGCCGGGTGGACGTACCGCCCAATTGCACAACACGTGGGGCGTGAGGTCTCCACAGTACATCGATGTTGTCGCCAGTGGTCGGCGGAAGGTGCACGTGCCCGTCGACCTGGGACCGGACCGCAGCGACGCACGGATGCACGCCAAGACCGCAGGATCCTACGCAGTGCCGTAGGGGACCGCACCGCCACTTCCCAGCAAATTAGGGACACTGTTGCTCTTGGGGTATCGGCGAGGACCATTCGCAACCGTCTCCATGAAGCTGGGCTACGGTCCCGCACACCGTTAGGCCGTCTTCCGCTCACGCCCCAACATCGTGCAGCCCGCCTCCAGTGGTGTCGCGACAGGCGTGAATGGAGGGGCGAATGGAGACGTGTCGTCTTCAGCGATGAGAGTCGCTTCTGCCTTGGTGCCAATGATGGTCGTATGCGTGTTTGGCGCCGTGCAGGTGAGCGCCACGATCAGGACTGCATACGACCGAGGCACACAGGGCCAACACCCGGCATCATGGTGTGGGGAGCGATCTCCTACACTGGCCGTACACCACTGGTGATCGTCGAGGGGACACTGAATAGTGCACGGTACATCCAAACCGTCATCGAACCCATCGTTCTACCATTCCTAGACCGGCGAGGGAACTTGCTGTTCCAACAGGATAATGCACGTCCGCATGTATTCCGTGCCACCCAACGTGCTCTAGAAGGTGTAAGTCAACTACCCTGGCCAGCAAGATCTCCGGATCTGGATCTGTCCCCCATTGAGCATGTTTGGGACTGGATGAAGCGTCGTCTCACGCGGTCTGCACGTCCAGCACGAACGCTGGTCCAACTGAGACGCCAGGTGGAAATGGCATGGCAAGCCGTTCCACAGGACTACATCCAGCATCTCTACGATCGTCTCCATGGGAGAATAGCAGCCTGGATTGCTGCGAAAGGTGGATATACACTGTACTAGTGCCGACATTGTGCATGCTCTGTTGCCTGTGTCTATGTGCCTGTGGTTCTGTCAGTGTGATCATGTGATGTATCTGACCCCAGGAACGTGTCAATAAAGTTTCCCCTTCCTGGGACAATGAATTCACGGTGTTCTTATTTCAATTTCCAGGAGTGTATGTTACAAAGTAACGTACGTTAGTGATCCCCTTTATAGACACTTTTGCAAATCAGTTGTCTGTCAGCTGCACTTAATCTTAACGTCCTGTGGCGTACTAAACGCGAGCACCAGTTGACCATTTTCAGCGGTATACCTAAATAACGTAGGGTGAGTTGAAAATATTTTAATATCAATAATGCCATCTGCATCCTTTAGATGCAGAACGGCTGCAAACATACAGGGATTGTCAGATAAGTGCAATTTCAGATCTGTAACAAAGGTGCTTAGTGAATCTACATGCTCTTTCCGAAAACAAAATGTCCTGTTGTGGAATATTTTGTTATGTTCCCAAAACCACTACAATTTTTTCTTCTTCATCTTATTCATAATTTCGCACACATTAGTCCGCAGCTCGTGGTCGTGCGGTAGCGTTCTCGCTTCCCACGCCCGGGTTCCCGGGTTCGATTCCTCGTGATGACTGCGTGTTGTGTGCTGTCCTTAGGTTAGTTATGTTTAAGTAGTTCTAAGTTCTAGGGGACTGATGACCATTGATGTTAAGTCCCATAGTGCTCAGAGCCATTTGAACCATTTTTTTTTTTTGCACACATTAGGGATACTGGGTGGAAAGAGTGAACTGACGCAGGGTATTTCCCCGGTTTGGGGAATGGTATAATTTTGTTTAGCTTCTATTGCTTAGGAACATTTGAAACGTCCCCTTAGAAAAAAATTAGTGAATTGATGTGCTGATAAACCTCTTACGTTATTTAATTTTCAAACAGCTGAGCAAAACTGAACGTACTCAGACGTTACTCTCTTTACTTATTCTGATCGACACTAAACTGACACACAATATTTTTAGCGCAACATTACCCACTTTACTTATACTGATCAACACTAAACTGACACGCACTATTTTTAGCACAACGCAATCTGACTTTCAAAAATCCCTACAAAAGAATGGCCCTGACTAACAATAACCTATACCTTTCATGAATCACTTACCTCACAAAAATCTTCGTTACTCGAACTACTGCAATACAGCTAGCGCCAATACTGCCAGCTAAATCAAAGATTCTAACTACTGAAGGCACTAACTACTGATAGGCATAGTTAGCAAATGAAAGATTTTGATAGAGAACAAACAATGTATTTACCTTAATAGTGTTCAAAAGTCATTATATATATAGATATATCAGTTTATGACATCCAGTATTACAAATTTACTCTTCCTGATAGAAACACGTCCAGATCTTCCGCTCTCAAATTTCTGCCATCTCTCTACCCACATCCACCACAGCTGGCGGTTCACCTGCAACTGTGCAACGCTACGCGCTGTTCACATCCAACTGCCCAACACTACACAAGGGAATATTGCAACAATGCAAACCAGCCACAGACTGCACACAGCACAGTCAGTGATTTTCATACAGAGCGCCACGTGGCGTTACCAACATAAAAAGCTAAACAGCCTACTTACACATTTTAAATAAATATTTGCTAAGCTCAAGAAGACTGGTCTTTATTTCGTAGAATACGAATTTTTGTCTGAGTCTGGCGCCCTGTCTACCTTCCTCAGACAATACTGTAATTCATTTATACGTTGAGGTGACAAAAGTCATGGTATAGCGACATGTACACAGAGATCGTGGTAGCATCGCGTACACACGGTATAAAAAGGCAGTGCATTAGCGGAGATTTGGCCGACGGACTTCCCTTAACGACCGAGAGCTGCGGCTTTTACGCAGAGTTGTTAGTGCTAACAGACAAGCAACACTGCGTGAGATAACTATAGAAATCGATGTGGGACGTACGACCAAAGTATCCGTTAGGACAGTGTGGTATAATCTGGCAATAACTGGCAATGGCAATAGACAATCGACGCGAGTGCCTTTGTCAACAGCACGACGTCACTAACAGCGCCTCCCCTGGGCTCGTGACCATAGCAATTGGACCCTAGACGACTGGAAAACCGTGGCCTGGTCAGATGAGTCGCGATTTCAGTTGGTAGGAGCTAATGGTAGGGTTCACGTGTGGTGGAGATCCCACGAAGCCATGGCTCCAAGTTCTCAACAAGGCACTATCCAAGCTGGCTGTAGCTCCATCATGGTGTGGGCTCTGTTTACATGGAATTGACTGGGTCCTTTGGTTCAAAAAAATGGTTCAAATGGCTCTGAGCACTATGGGACTCAACTGCTGAGGTCATTAGTCCCCTAGAACGTAGAACTAGTTAAACCTAACTTACCTAAGGACATCACAAACATCCATGCCCGAGGCAGGATTCGAACCTGCGACCGTAGCGGTCTTGCAGTTCCAGACTGCAGCGCCTTTAACTGCACGGCCACTTCGGCCGGCCGGGTCCTTTGGTCCAACTGAACCTATCATTGACTGGAAATGGTTGTGTTCAGTTACTTGGAGATACTTGGAGACCATTTGCACCCCATCATGGACTTCATGTTCCCAAACGACCATGGAATTTTAATGGATGCCAATGAGCCATGTTGATGATTGGTTTGAAGAACATCCTGGACTATTCGAGTGAATGATATGGCCAACCATTGAACACTTATGGGGACATAATCGAGAGATCAGTTCGTTCACAGCAGCCTTCACTGGCAACTCTTTCGCAATTATGGACGACGATAGCGGCAGCATGGCTGAATACTGCTGCAGCGGACTTCCAATGACGTGTTGAATCCATGCCACGTTGAGCTGTTGCGCTACGGCGAGCAAACCGAGGTCCTACACAATATGAGGAGGTATTCCATGATTTGTCACCTCAGTGTACTGAAAGGTGTGTTGTGACTTCGCAAGACAGCCAAGTCACTGTGAGAGGAAGCCGAAAGGCACGCGTTTGAGCTTACGCAGGCTGGCGTGAGGTCTGGAACAGTTAAAGGAGTTGAGTCTAGTAAAAAAGTACGTAGCTTCTGGAATACTTAACTTTAATCCATAATTGGTGAACATCGGTCTGACGGTACATGCATCACAAGATAAATAGCAAATGATAATGGCGCCTTGCTAGGTCGTAGCAAATGACGTAGCTGAAGGCTATACTAACTATCGTCTCGGCAAATGAGAGCGTAAGTTGTCAGTGAACCATCGCTTGCAAAGTCGGCTGTACAACTGGGGCGAGTGCTAGGGAGTCTCTCTAGACCTGCCGTGTGGCGGCGCTCGGTCTGCAATCACTGACAGTGGCGACACGCGGGTCCGACGTATACTACCGGACCGCGGCCGATTTAAAGGCTACCACCTAGCAAGTGTGGTGTCTGGCGGTGACACCACAAGGTGTATCTAGTTGTGGTGTGCAGTTTGGACTATATTGTTAATGTCGACAGCGCAAGAGTACGTTGTGCAGCACAGACTGATGCACAATGGTCTATGAATGACTCTGCAGGGTCCTTATTTTCCTAGATATTATAGGGAACTGATTTTTTAAGAAGTATCCTTTGCTTGAGTGTTCATACTGAAATATCCGGTCCAAGTCAGTAACAAAATTTAATAGAGCCTTCCTTTTTTGCATTACGTATTATTTTTGCAAGAGCCGTTTTCCTCCTCATGTCTAAAATTACTTTGTCGTATTTATTTTAAATATCTTGGTTGCAAGCTGTCTTTTCTCGATCACACGGAAACATTCTGCAGGCCACCATGTTTTCGGTTGTTAGCCGACTCGCTCATGGTGAGTTTAAGCACTACCATCAAAATTTCATTCTCAAGGTCAGCATTCCATGTATAGAAATTAAAAATTTGATACAGTAACCTTTTCAGCAAGATGCATGTGTTGTTATGGAAATGTTTAATAGTATGTTGGTCACTGTCCAAAGTGTGTCTGAGCGGTCCCCGTCGGCGTTTGAAGGACAGTGATAAAGATACTAGAGCAATATCTGGCAGGGATGGGCGTTCTGGCGGAGTACCTAATATGGTAGGTTGTTTAGTGTTTATTAAAACCTGAATTGATTGAACGATACATTAGGCTAGTCGATTATCACTGAAATTATGTAAGTGGTTGACCTACATGCGATTATGTGCGTTGAAATCCCCTCCAAGCTCTTATTTCTTCGGCAGCGAGAGGAATATAAAGTTCTGTTTGCGAAAATTGTATACCATGAAGGAGACATGTGATTAAAATTAAATTTGTTCCACATAATAGGGACATAAGAATGACCAAACGGTAAGAATTACAGGACGGTGCATTAACTTTGACCGTGAGAAGTCAATACTGTATGAAGCCATCACGTGCTGAAATCGGGAAGTATAGATGTCGTGCCATGGAATCAAAGATGATCTTCATATGCTGCTGGGGAACACACTGCCGTGCAGTTTTTGGCACGGTCATAAACTATTGACAGTAGTCGCAGGAGGACAAGGATGGACAAGCTGCCGATTGATAATATCCCAGATATGTTTGCTGGGCATGTCAGGAGAACATGCATGCCAGGGAAGCAATAGTATCTGTCATTCTTTGAGCAAGACTTGCGTATTATTTGCCGCATTTGATCAGGCATTGTCCCGCTGAAGTAAGGCAGACGGAGCTGCCGGCAGGAGGAGTAGTGCTTCAGGCTGTAAAACCTCTCTGGTGTAGTGGTTGCAGTTCATATTGCTCTTAATACGTAAGAGGCACGATGACATGTTACGAGGGTCACTCCAAAAGAAATGCACACTATTTTTTTTTTAATCCATCTTTTATTCTACATGTTTGAAAGTTTTACAGTGTGTAGATACATCCTTTAGGAACAATATTTTCATTTCTCCACATAATTTCCATCCCTCTCAACTGCCTTACGCCATCTTGGAACCAGCGCCTGTATACCCTCACGGTAAAATTCTGGACCAACCTGTTGGAGCCTCTGTTTGGCAGCGTGCACAAGGGAGTCATCATCTTCAAACTTTGTTCCACGAAGAGTGTCTTTCAGCGTCCCAAAGAGATGATAGTCACATGGAGTCAGGTAGGACTGTAAGGCGGGTGTTTCAGTGTTGTCCATCCGGGTTTCGTGATCGCTTCCATGGTTTTGTTCCTCGCCTGTTTTAACGTCAACACACTTTCAGTATTCTGCAAACACTTCCTTCCCCTATCCCAACGTTGCGTGACAATTCGTTCACTGTGATGCGTCCGTCGGCAGTCACGAATTCGTTAACTTTCTGCATATTGTCTGGAGTGTGTGCAGTACGAGGCCTGCCGCTGCGAGGACAATCCTCAATATTGCCGTGCCCTCTTTCATCACGTAACCTGCTTGCCCACCTACTAACTGTACTGCGATCGACAGCAGCATCTCCAGACACCTTTTTCAACCTCTTGTGGATGTTTCCCACTGTTTCGTTTTCACAGCTCAGGAATTCTATGACGGCATGTTGTTCTGACGAACGTCAAGTGTGGCAGCCACCTTGAAGATATGCTGTGACGGCGTCACTCACGGGAACAGGTTGAACTAAGCTTGGAAACAAGCGGGAAGGATGTATCTACACACTGTAAAACTTTCACACATGCAGAATTAAAACTGTATTATTACAACAATAGTGAGCATTTCTTTTGGAGTGACCCTTGTATAAACAGTGGCACCCCAACCTACACGTGACTTTTGTCTGTTGTGCCACTCAGTAATACAGTATCCCCTATTGTGTTCACCAAGGTAGTGTCTAAAAAGTATGCGGTCATCACTGTAAGGCAAGTAAAAAACTAAAATTTTCCACTCAGCATGTCTTCGTTCACGTGCCCACTACAGTTTTAGGGGTTGGTGGCTTGTTGTTGGTGGGAGCCGACAAAGGATGCGTGCCACCAGTCCAGCTCTCAGCAGATAGCTTTGAACTGTCGCTGCAGAGATATCCACATCAGTTTCAGTGCTCCTGTGTAGAGCCAACTCTGTGGACGAAGCTGTTCTGTCGGTTAGGGCCATGTGGACTAAATGGCTACCGAGCGAGGTGGCGCAGTGGTTAGCACACTGGACTCGCATTCGGGAGGACGACGGTTCAATCCCGTCTCCAGCCATCCTGATTTAGGTTTTCCGTGATTTCCCTAAATCGTTTCAGGCACATGCCGGGATGGTTCCTTTGAAAGGGCACGGCCGATTTCCTTCCCAATCCCTCCCTACCCCGAGCTTGTGCTCAGTCTCTAATGACCTCGTTGTCGACGGGACGTTAAACACTAACCACCACCAAATAGCTGTCATCCTGCGTTGTGGTCACATTGTGCGGTCAATACCTGCTTGTCACTGTGTGTGCCCGTCTTCTATACACTGGTTTCACACATGTATCAATGTCATTGCTGTATGACCTATACAAGCCACCTCATCACGGGATGACAAATCAGCTTTCGGGAGACCAATCAAAGTCACTCACATGCTGATATTGCACCCTTTGACGTCGACGAGGCACAACAGTACTTACACGTCCCATTTCATCTGACGGCTCTGCACTGACTGAGCGTGGCGTAACACTGAGCTGTCCCGTCACACAAAATTGGGCGCTATGCATAGCCCTCTCACTGAATCTTGATCGCTGATTATGGTTCCACTATTTTATATATAGAGGGTGGTCCATTGATAGTGACCGGGCCAAATATCTCACGAAATAAGCGTCAAACGAAAAAATTACGAAGAACGAAACTCGTCTAGCTTGAAGGGGGAAACCAGAGGGCGCTGTGGTTAGCCCGCTAGATGGCGTTGCCACAGGTCAAACGGATATCAACTGCGTTTTTTAAAATAGGAAACCCCATTTTTTTATTACATATTCGTGTAGTACGTAAAGAAATATGAATGTTTTAGTTGGACCACTGTTTTCGCTTTGTGATAGATGGCGCTGTAATAGTCACAAACGTATAAGTACGTGGTATCCCGTAACATTCCGCCAGTGCGGACGGTATTTGCATCGTGATACAATACCCGTGTTAAAATGGATCGTTTACCAATTGCGGAAAAGGTCGATATCGTGTTGATGTATGGCTATTATGATCAAAATCCCTAACGGGCGCGTGCTATGTATGCTGCTCGGTATCCTGGACGACATCATCCAAGTGTCCGGACCGTTCGCCGGATAGTTATGTTATTTAAGGAAACAGGAAGTGTTCAGCCAGATGTGAAACGTCAACCACGACCTGCAACAAATAATGATACCCAAGTAGGTGTTTTAGCTGCTGCCGCGGCTAATCCGCACCTCAGAAGCAGACAAATTGCTCGAGAATCGGGAATCTCAAAAACGTCGGTGTTGAGAATGCTACATCAACATCGATTGCACTCGTACCATATTTCTATGCAACAGGAACTTTGAACGTCGTGTACAGTTATAGCACAGGGCACAAGAGAAATTACGGGACGATGACAGATTTTTAGGCACGCGTTCTATTTAGCGAATAAGCGTCATTCACCAACAGCGGTAATGTAAACCAGCATAAAATGCACTATTGGGCAAGAGAAAATCCACGATGGCTGTGACAAGTGGAACATCAGCGACCTTGGCGGGTTAATGTATGGTGCGGCATTATGGGAGGAAGAATAATTGGCCCCCATTTTATCGATGGCAATCTAAATGGTGCAATGTATGCTGATTTCCTATGTAATGTTCTACCGATGTTACTACAAGATGTTTCACTGCGTGACATAATGGCGATGTCCTTCTACCATGATGGATGTCCGCCACATAGCTCGCGTGCGGTTGAAGCTGTACTGAACAGCATATTTCATGTCAGGTGGATTGGTCGTCGAAGCACCATACCATGGCTCGCACGATCACCGTATCTGACGTCCCCGGATTTCTTTCTGTGGGGAAATTTGAAGGATATTTGCTATCGTGATCCACCGACAACGCCTGACAACATGCGTCAGCGCATTGTCAATGCATGTGCGAACATTACGACAGACGAACTACTATCTGTTGAGAGGAATGTCGTTACACGTATTGCGAAATGCATTGAGGTTGACGGACATCATTTTGAGCATTTATTGCATTAATGTGGTATTTACAGGTAATCACTCTGTAACAGCATGCGTTCACAAAGCTACATGTATCACATTGGAACAACCGAAATAAAATGTTCAACCGTACCTACGCTCTGTATTTTAATTTAAAAAACCTACCTGTTACCATCTGTTAGTCTAAAATTGTGAGTCATTTGTTTGTGACTATTACTATTACAGCGCCATCTATCACAAAGCGAAGACTGTGGTCCTACTAAAACATTCATATTTCTTTGTGTACTACACGAATATGTAACAAAAATAGGGCTTCCTTTAAAAAAAAAAAAACGCAGTTGATATCAGTTTGACCTATGGCAGCGCCATCTAGCGGGTCAACCATAGTGCCATCTGGTGTCCCCCTTCCAGCTAGACAAGTTCCGTTCTTTGTAGTTTTTTCGTTTGACGCTTATTTCGTGAGAAATTTGGCCAGGTCACGATCAATGGACCATCCTGTATACTTCAATTTTGGAGTGATTCAGACCATGCCTTACAGGCGCTGCAGTTTGCACAAAGAGCAGTATGTGTGAACATGTCGCTGCAGAAACATATAGAGCCATAAAAATTGAAAAGTCTGGCATGTTCACTTTGTTGAGCCTTGTACCATAGGAAACAAGGGAAAGGATGTTACAGATGGCTGGTATCCTCTTTCTACAACAGAAATGCATGTGTGATTCATATGGTTGTGTATTTACATGAAGATGTAAATAACTGGAAAAGAGTCCACGTGTTGTGGTACAAGCTCTTCAATCATTGTCCTCTTGCAGACAATATCGGTAATCTTGCTATAATGTGACGCTACATGCTGTCATAGCCTGAGTCCACTCTGCGAACGAATGACAGACGCCAAACTGGAGTGCAAGTTGGGGCATCGGTGACTGAGTGAATGAGCTAGTGATTGAGTGACTGAGGCACTCTGGTCAGCGGCGGCGATCTAAATACTTGCTGTCGAGAGGGCGTTGGCGGCCTGCCGCTTGCTGGTGTGTCTGTGCCCTCTCTCCTGATAGGCGCACTCGGTCCAGCGCCTGCTATCGATCTTCGCGCTACATCTTTGCTGACCAGTGTCTGGCAAATGCTTACCGGCACACACTTATCTCGAGTGACAAAAGTATCTATGGATATTTTACTTACCTGTATACCACAAGAGGTACAAATTAAGTTTCTCACAGCTACAACCAATACTGCCCTGCCATTTCTGTCCACTCTAAAACTTTGCAATGACTGTCCTTGGGATGCATATTGGCAGTTAACAACTCTTCACAAAGGTTTGCTATATCGCTATGCAATTTGTTCTTACTATGCATCAAGTCGTTCCATTTGTGCCTAAGTCTCCTGGTGTTTCACTGAAGAATATTAAAACGGATGTCCTTTCTGTAGCTCTCAGGTCTGTCTCTTGTTCTGGACATTAATACGGGGTGTGTCCATTCTTCACCTTTATGATGGCTTTAACCCTGTTGCGGACACTTTCAATAAGGTGTCAATGTATGCGGAGGAGTGGCAGCCCATCCTATCTCAAGAACCTAAACCAGAGAAAGTATTAACGCTAATGATGCTGGACGCTGGGGCTGGAGCGAAGTCGACGTTCTGATACATCCCAAATGTTTTCCACTGGGTTAAGATCGGTACTATGGGCAGTCCATTTCAGGAATGTTATTGTCCACAAAGCATTGCGTCACAGATGATACGTTATGACAGTGCTCATCGCCATGCTTATACAAACAGTCACCGTCTCCGAAGTGTTCCTCTACCGTAGGCACTACACAATGCTGTAAACGTGATCACATCCTTCCGCATTAAGCGTTTTATTAAGCGCAATAAGCGTGTTGTGGTTTTTGTTGGGGAATAAAGGTATGCAGGACAAACTTTTCACAGACTTTTTCAAAACATCTTAGACGATATACACGTTGTCAGTACGTCGCGTATTGCAGCTCTCAACTATTGAAGAAAGGACATTTAACACCACAGTTGTTATTTATTTACTGGGTGACTCGTTTCGGGCTTTGCCCATTTTCACGAGCTACGTAATTGTATTTAAGATATGGTTCGTGAAGACAGTCCTATTTATATCATAACACTTAAATATATCTCATATGTGCATTGGAGACTTTGTTCTTATTGGGCTACTCTGTGTTTCACGCTGGCTGATTTGTCGTAGGAGTTGTAATTCTGACCTTACAGTTATCGTGTCCTACATACAAATACGTGGCTTGTGAAAATGGGCAAAGCCCGAAACTAATGATCCAGTAAATAAACATCGGCTTTGGTGTTAAGATGTCTTTTCTCCAACTCTGGATAATGTCTTTCGCACTTGTTTAGAATCCACACCAATGGACACAGATGAGCTGGCATGGGTCTCGTGGCAGAGAAATGTGGAGAGCTATGACGGATGATCCGTGCGGAGCGTCGTACGATCAGAACCACTGACACAGGTGTTTACTTGCAGGCGGCGATAGACCGGGCGAGTAAGTTCTTACGCTGAGACTAACACAGGCCTGGTTTTCGCATCACACCGTGGACTCGGTGCTAATTATTCGTTTATTCCCGCTAGTCGCGTTTTGTGCTTTCCTCTGGACCAGTTCCTACACAGTGTTAGGAATCTCTGCTTCCCATACCCTGACCCGCCCGTTGAGTTTTTCCTCTTCCGTGGTCCAGCTCCCCAGCTTCTGCGTCGACCACCCACTGTCGGCTAGAGTAGTGAGATTTGTGACGACAGCACAGTTTCGTGGCATTGTCACGCCTGTGCAAATATAACAGTGGCGATGAGAGACGTTCTTATGAATGTGACACTCCTTCCATTTTTTTCATAGTGTTAATTTGGGCAGTTCTGACAGGAACAGTTGCGCCTGCAATGCCAACAACACCAGCTGCAGCAGGGGCGTCGTCAGCTACAGCAGGAGCAGCTTCAGGAGTTGCTTGAATAGAATGTGGAACTCATCAACTCCCACACCATGCCAGGCGCTTGTGGAGAATCATGCTTCATCTTTATTGATCTCCAGCAATATAAACATGTACATGAATGTACACTCCTGGAAATGGAAAAAAGAACACATTGACACCGGTGTGTCAGACCCACCATACTTGCTCCGGACACTGCGAGAGGGCTGTACAAGCAATGATCACACGCACGGCACAGCGGACACACCAGGAACCGCGGTGTTGGCCGTCGAATGGCGCTAGCTGCGCAGCATTTGTGCACCGCCGCCGTCAGTGTCAGCCAGTTTGCCGTGGCATACGGAGCTCCATCGCAGTCTTTAACACTGGTAGCATGCCGCGACAGCGTGGACGTGAACCGTATGTGCAGTTGACGGACTTTGAGCGAGGGCGTATAGTGGGCATGCGGGAGGCCGGGTGGACGTACCGCCGAATTGCTCAACACGTGGGGCGTGAGGTCTCCACAGTACATCGATGTTGTCGCCAGTGGTCGGCGGAAGGTGCACGTGCCCGTCGACCTGGGACCGGACCGCAGCGACGCACGGATGCACGCCAAGACCGTAGGATCCTACGCAGTACCGTAGGGGACCGCTCCGCCACTTCCCAGCAAATTAGGGACACTGTTGCTCCTGGGGTATCGGCGAGGACCATTCGCAACCGTCTCCATGAAGCTGGGCTACGGTCCCGCACACCGTTAGGCCGTCTTCCGCTCACGCCCCAACATCGTGCAGCCCGCCTCCAGTGGTGTCGCGACAGGCGTGAATGGAGGGGCGAATGGAGACGTGTCGTCTTCAGCGATGAGAGTCGCTTCTGCCTTGGTGCCAATGATGGTCGTATGCGTGTTTGGCGCCGTGCAGGTGAGCGCCACGATCAGGACTGCATACGACCGAGGCACACAGGGCCAACACCCGGCATCATGGTGTGGGGAGCGATCTCCTACACTGGCCGTACACCACTGGTGATCGTCGAGGGGACACTGAATAGTGCACGGTACATCCAAACCGTCATCGAACCCATCGTTCTACCATTCCTAGACCGGCAAGGGAACTTGCTGTTCCAACAGGATAATGCACGTCCGCATGTATCCCGTGCCACCCAACGTGCTCTAGAAGGTGTAAGTCAACTACCCTGGCCAGCAAGATCTCCGGATCTGTCCCCCATTGTGCATGTTTGGGACTGGGTGAAGCGTCGACTCACGCCGTCTGCACGTCCAGCACGAACGCTGGTCCAACTGAGGCGCCAGGTGGAAATGGCATGGCAAGCCGTTCCACAGGACTACATCCAGCATCTCTACGATCGTCTCCATGGGAGAATAGCAGCCTGCATTGCTGCGAAAGGTGGATATACACTGTACTAGTGCCGACATTGTGCATGCTCTGTTGCCTGTGTCTATGTGCCTGTGGTTCTATCAGTGTGATCATGTGATGTATCTGACCCCAAGAATGTGTCAATAAAGTTTCCCCTTCCTGGGACAATGAATTCACGGTGTTCTTATTTCAATTTCCAGGAGTGTATAAACACCTGAGGATGGGTACAAGCCCGAAACCGATCGTGTGACAAATAAATAACCTTTTGTGACTGGTAGCGGAAATTTTTCTACATCCTATAAAGGAACAGTGACGGAGCTCAACAGCATCCACTTTGGGTAAAATTCACTAGTGGAGAAGCCTTGTCCCGTGCTGTCCCTGACGCCGTTCGCCAGCTTCGATTAGTCTACAGACAGGTGGGACAGTTACCTGTGCCGACACTTGCTGCACTGCCAAATAAGGCATATCGTCCATCCAGCTGTTAATGATACATTGTTTTTGCCCAGCTTTATGCGGTTATACGAAACCACGTAAAATTTGTATCCCTCTACTGGTCCTAGGAGACTCCGTTTCGTGTAACTCTGTCGGCCGGTGTGGCCGAGCGGTTCTAGGCGCTTCAGTCTGGAACTGCGCGACCACTACGGTCGCAGGTTCGAATCCTGCCTCGAGCATGGATTTGTGTGATGTTCCTGGTTTGGTTAGGTTTAAGTAGTTCTAAGTTCTAGGGGACTGATGACCTGAGATGTTAAGTCCCATAGTGCTCAGAGCCATTCTGTGTAACTGTCAGTTGTTCGTGCAGAATTTTGGGTATCACATATACAGGGTGAGTCACCTAACATTACTGCTGTATATATTTCGTAAACCACATCAAATACTGACGAATCGATTCCACAGACCGAACGCGAGGAGAGGGGCTAGTGTATTTGGTTAATACAAACCATTAAAAAATGCACGGAAGTATGTTTTTTAACACAAACCTACGGTTTTTTAAATGGAACCTCGTTAGTTTTGTTAGCACATCTGAACATATAAACAAATACGTAATCATTGCCGTTTGTTGCATTGCAAAATGTTAATTACATCCGTAGATATTGTAACCTAAAGTTGACGCCTGAGCACTACTCCTCCGCTGTTCGATGGTGTGTATCGGAGAGCACTGCAACATACATCGTGTTTCTACAGAATGATCTGCCAACGTTGCTCGAAAATGTCCCACTGGAAACGCGTCGACGTATGTGGTATCAGCATGATGGTGCACCTGCACATTCCGCAATTAACACTAGGCTGACCCTTGTCAGGATGTTCGACGGGCGTTTCATAGGACGTGGAGGACGCATAAATTGGCCAGCCCGTTCTCCTGATCTTACACCTCTGGACTTCTTTCTGTGGGGTACGTTAAAAGATAATGTGTACCGTGATGTACCTACAACCCCGGAGGATATGAAACAACGTATTGTGGCAGCCTGCGGCGACATTACACCGGATGTACTGCAGCGTGTACGACATTCATTACGCCAGAGATTGCAATTGTGTGCAGCAAATGATGGCCACCACATTGAACATCTATTGGCCTGACATGTCGGGACACACTCTATTCCACTCTGTAATTGAAAACGGAAACCACGTGTGTACATGTACCTCACCCCTCATGGTAATGTACATGTGCGTCAATGAAAAAGACCAATAAAAAGGTGTTAGCATGTGGACGTAATGTGCTGTTCCAGTTGCGTTCCCTTTGGATCCCTACGTAATTCGGTGCTCTCCGATACACACGGTCGAACAGCGGAGGAGTGGTACTCAAGCGTCAGCTTTAGGTTACAATATCTCCGGATGTAATTAACATTTTACAATGCAACAAACGGCACTGATTACGTATTTGCTTATATGTTCAGATCTGCTAACAAAACTAACGTGGTTCCATTTTAAAAAAACGTAGGTTTGTGTTAAAAAACATACTTCCGTGCATTTTTGTATGGTTTGTATTAAACAATTACGCTAGCCCCTCTCCTCACGTTCGGTCTGTGGAATCTGTTCGTCAGTATTTGATGTGGTTTACGAAATATATCCAGCGGTAACGTTAGGTGACTCACCCTGTATAGGATGGCGACACAGTTGCAGTTTAACCAGCGCCACAAATACCCTGGGGCTGGACTGCCGACTTGCAACGTCTCTACCACAAGCGTCGGACTGACTGGTCCCCAGGATGCTACTCGCTACTAGGGACTTGATCGTCCGTTTAGCTCCCGACCGCGAGATCCAGACTAGGACATTGGTGATTCTGACCGTTCGTTAGTCGAAGTTTCCCAGATTGCTGAATCACTTTAACTTACGACGGCAGTGACAAGGGACACCCTGCCTGGCAATTGTCAGGTGATTAAGTTGGAGAGAGGTCGTACACAGCCCCTGGTGACCCAAGGGATCTGCCAGGCAACCTTGCCTTCCTCTAAGCTGCCGTGTGATGACGCCACTGACGATTTAAGTTCGGTGACGCCATGGCGCGATGCGTCTACGCCCGTAGCGAGCCCAGTGGGTACATATAATTCGAAAAATCGTGTGTCCCTCTCGCGACGTTTTTCGGGCTCTCGGCGTCACCCTCATTCTGCATCGACTGCCATTCGGTACACATTAGGATTTCCCGTACACAGATGCCATGTGTGTGTGGTATGCCGGAAACAACCACTTGGTATCAGTTAGTTACAGTCGACGAGCTGCTGGACGGTCGTCAGAGGCCCCAGTGTTTTTCCAGGACTTGGAGGCTGTTTCCAATGTCCCACACGCACTGATCCAGAGTATTCTGCTACCTTTGGTCGTGAATGCGTGGAACACTGAGTTTAAGATGGACACAGGGGAACAGTCAGCCTAATTAACTGACATGTACAAGCTCTGTACATCTGTTATCTTATAGTAAACAGCATATTCCATTGTGGGAGCAATAGATAGAAAACAAAATCGCTCAAAAGAGGAAAGGCCGCTGGACCTGATGGGATACCAGTTCGATTTTACACAGAGTACGCGAAGGAACTTGCCCCTCTTCTTGCAGCGGTGTACTGTAGGTCTCTAGAAATGCGTAGTGTTCCAAAAGATTGGAAAAGTGCACAGGTCATCCTCGTATTCAAGAAGGGACGTCGAACAGATGTGCAAAACTATAGACCTATATCTCTAACGTCGATCAGTTGTAGATTTTTGGATCACGTATTATGTTCGAGTGTAGTGACTTTTCTGCAGACTAGAAATATACTCTGTAGGAATCAGCATGGGTTTCGGAAAAGGCGATCGTGTGAAACCCAGCTCGCGCTATTCGTCCACGAGACTCAGAGAGCCATAGACACGGGTTCCCAGGTAGATGCCGTGTTTCTTGACTTCCGCAAGGTGTTCGATACAGATCTCCACAGTCGTTTAATGTACAAAGTGAGAGCATATGGACTATCAAACCAATCGTGTGGTTGGATTGAAGAGTTCCTAGATAACAGAATGCAGCATGTCATTCTCAATGGAGAGAAGTCTTCCGAAGTAAGAGAGATTTCAGGTGTGCCGCAAGGGAGTGTCGTAGGACCGTTGCTATTCACAATATATATAAATGACCTTGTGGGTAACATCGGAAGTTCACTGAGGCTTTTTGCGGATGATGCTGTAGTATATCTAAAGGTTGTAACAATGGAAAATTATACTGAAATGCAGGAGGATCTGCAACGAATTGACGCATGGCGCAAGAAATGGCAATTGAATCTCAGTGTACACAAGTGTAATGTGCTGCAAATACACAGAAAAAAAGATCCTTTATCATTTAGCTACAATATAGCAGGTCAGCAACTGGAAGCAGTTAATTCCATAAATTATCTGGGAGTAGGCATTAGGAGTGATTTAAATGGAATGACCACATAAAATTAATCGTCGGTAAAGCAGATGCCAGACAGATTCATTGGAAGAATCCTAAGGAAATGCAGTCCGAAAACAAAGGAAGTAGGCTACAGTACACTTGTTCACCCACTGCTTGAATACTGCTCACCGGTGTGGGATCCGTACCAGATAGGGATCATAGAAGAGAGAGAGAGAGAGAGAGAAGATCCTACGGAGAGCAGCGCGCTTCGTTTCAGGATCATTTAGTAATCGCGAAAGCGTTACGGAGATGACAGATAAAGTCCAGTGGAAGACTCTGTAAGAGACGCGCTCAGTAGCTCGGTACGGGCTTTTGTTGAAGTTTCGAGAACATACCTTCACCGAAAAGTCAAGCAGTATATTGCTCCCTCCTACGTATATCTCGCGAAGAGACCATGAGATGAAATCAGAGAGACTAGAGCCCACACAGAAGCATACCGACAATCTTTCTTTCCACGAACAATACGAGACTGGAATAGAAGGGAGATCCGATAGAGGTACTCAAGATACCCTCCGCCACACACCGTGAGGTGACTTGCGGAGTATGGATGTAGATGAAATCTCCATCTCAGCACGTATAAGGGCGTGGAACGGCAACTTACGTTATTCGTGGCTGGCACAAAATATTTTTGGGCTAGACATCTTTTGTTGGATTCCAATTCTTGAAGTACATTTTGTGCCCAAGTCAGTCCTCTATCTAGAGTTGGACTCTTTACTAAGGTCGTACGACAGCGGAATGTTTCGAGGCCCATATCTCCCTTCAGCTCTCAGCAATATCTAAAATTTGTCGCTCCCTCACTGTTCTATTTGCCATGCTCGGCAAGGTCAAAGCTGAAACGCAGCGTTGCCGGACACACTGTATTGTTTCTCCCATTTCGCCTTTTCAGTGGGCCACCCCTCTGGTTCTAACTGAGAAGCCAACTGACGCTGTATGTCTTTCCAGCGATTTTACACTGACGGTCAATGCACGATGAGTCACAGAATCGTATCCCATTCTCTGCCTGGAGGAGTGGGTGGCAAAGTTGTCAGGAGGCCATTATTTTTGCCACATCCACTTGCAAAATGTATACTTGCAGCTGGTATTTGACATTGTTTCACAGCATTTGTTAGTGCTCAGCACCCACTATGGGCTTTACTCGGTTAACTTATTGCCATTTGGAATACTGTCTGCTTCGGAATTTATCAAAGATATTTGGAGCATTTGATTAAGGACATGCCCCGCCGTGTCAGTTTCCTCAATGACATCTGGTCACGGGGTCCACGTGAGAGGAGCATTTATGAAATCTGCAGGCGGCTATGCAGTGCTTTCTTTAGAAAAACCTTCACTGTAAATTTGAAAAATGCAGTTTTTATCTCCCCAAAGGTGAATTTTTTGATACATTTCCTTAGCAGTGATGGCCTTGTTCATACAGAAAAGCACGTCAAAGTCATCATCCTGCCAGCACCCAAGAACATGAAGGAACTACAGTCCTTTTGGGGCTAGAATTCTTATTATGCCAAGATTATTCCCCAGGCCGCACGCATCTACCACCCTCCACCCTTCTTAACTGACTGTCAATAGCGAGTTTAATTCGTGTGGTCTGTGGACTGTCAAAGGCCTTTTATGACCCTCAAGCAATGTTTGTGCTCTATTTCCTGTTTAACATCTTTTCCACCGCGCAAACTGTTAACCCTGGCCGCTGATGCATCCCAGTATGGCATTGGCATTGGTGTGGTCCTCTCACTTTGCAACCCCGGGGGCACCCAGAAACCCATCTCTTATGAATCAAAGGCTCTTTGAGCAGAGCAAAGCAGTTATTCACAAGTAGGAAAGAAGGCACTGGCTATCATTTTTGGTACGATATAGTTACATGGTTTTTTCTCTGGAGCAAAGTTTCACCTCATCACTGACCGTAAGATACTGATTTCATTATTAGGCTCTCTTTCTGAGTGAATAGGGCTGCCCACCGACTGCAAAGGTGTGCGCAGCTTTTCTGAGTAATTATTGCTATGATGTTCCTTACTGGTCAACCACATAGCACATCAATAAAGGTGCACCATCGCAGTTACCAGTGGAACCTGATCGAGAGTTTGATCGTCAGGAGGTTCTCGTTTTTCATAGGACGATACCTTACAGCAGACATTGCTGGATTTTCCTTTGATGGCGTGGATGTCGCGGTTCCCACGACCGCTGACTCCCTTTTCTGGAAAATCATGTCATCAGTTCATGCGGAATGGCTTGAGGGTGCTTCATTGGGAGCGGATTTGGCCTGGCGTATGTTTCTCCTACTACACGTAGCTCACAGTTGTTCAGGGAGTCCTTATGCGTGAAAATGGCATCGACGTGACTTCGGCATTCCACTGATAGGCGCCTCAGGATTTGCTTGTGGATGTGGTCTGGCTCTGGAATCGTATCTGGGCACAGTGCTAGGGTACCGATGAATTCCAACTCTCTGAACAGAGCATTATGTGGCTCTTCGCTATTTAGTGAAAGCTAAATGAATTCACTCCACCTGCTGTTTGAGGACACGAAATGCAGGCTCACAATTCTCAGATGCAGAGGCTCAAGTATAATGCACAGCAAAATGTTCAGTGACAGCACCAAGGTCAGTGTAGACAACACCGTTCACGGAGACACCAGGTATGCCCATCGGGGACTGGTGTCCATAGAGTCGTTGAACTTTGCCCTTCGCTGCGAAGGAGGGGTTCATGGACCAATGGTAGAAACGTACTATTTCCAGCATTCTTGTTCTTGTTATTTAATTAGATGGCAGACCTGGGCATGGAGCCCTTTAAGTCCAATGAGGTGCTCCATCGATGTATGTCGTTTATGGCTTTGGAGAAAGTTTGTGATCTCTGATGCCTACTGCGATTTCTGAAGTGCACAAAGGTGCTGTCTTCTGATGTGGGAGATCCTGAGGAATAGTGGATCGCTGCCAATAGAAAGCCTGCAGTTGTAATCTAGACAGCCATATCCATAGCTGCACAAGGTGGAATGGTAAGAGCGACTGAAGAGGCAAAAGTATCCCAGTCAGCATTGTTGAGAGCCCATCTGGGTGGACGCCCAGGCAATTAAAGCTGAGCCAAGGGACAGGACGTCCGTAAAATGATCACTGTGAAATAGGTCATCATAGGCTCTCCAATGAATAGACAGGAGAAGACCAGGGCTGCAAATGGAAAGATCAATGGTCGAATAAGGTCCATACATCAAACTGTAGAGTGTAGGGGCACTGGTGTTCAAGAGACAAAGATTGAGCGCTCTCAGCAAAGTTTTGGTAACTTTACTGTGGCTGGTGGTTGTAGTTCCACTCTACAACGTGTAGTGGGGATTGAAGTCACCCAGAATAAGGAAGGATTGGGTGGGGGGGGGGGGGGGAGAATTGAGAAGTCAGTGCAGAAAACGTGGTCTGCGACACTTCATCACCAGCAAGGAGATTCGTATTACAGATGGTAAAACCCAGAGGCTTCCTCACATGAACAGCTGCAGCCTGCAAATTCATGTCAAATGGCATGTGTTTGCTGTAGACAGAGTTCACAACGTTCGTGCAAACTCTGCGTGATACTTTGTCATAGTCAGCTCCATTCATAAAATAGCCCCAAAAGCCGCAGAACGTAGTGATTTCCAAAGCTGGGAACCAAGTTTCATGGAAAACAATGTAGAGAGCAGGGGGAATGCGTAAGAGACGTCATAAGCTTAGGAAGGGAGTGTACAACATGGCTAGAGTTCCAATGGAGGATTACACTGTCAGTACCCTGAGGCTGCATGAATGGACCAAGGAGGCGGGCCATGTATCAAAGTCACCTGTTGCGAGGGTACAGCATCAATACAATTGGTTCTGGAGCGTGGTGTGTGGGTGGATCTGGTATCACAGGGACCACCACAAACTCTGTCTTGGGCACAGATTGGGAACATGTGAGGAACAGTGGCATAGGGATCGCCAGAACTTCCTTAGTCTTGGGGGTCTTGTTTTGTTCCTCTTCTTGGATGACTTCGGTGTCTACGAGGACTTATCTGCCCTAATTTCAGGAGAAGAGGAGGAATGTAACGCCCTACAACCAGCAACCTGTTTGTAGATCAGCAGTATCCTTGGAGCCCCCTTCCTGGTGAGAGATGCTGGGGGAGTGGAGAGGGGGGGGGGGATATTGCTTCTCAAGCTGGGGTCTTGGAATCGACTCCCTGTGGGTGAGGAGTCAATGATCCCGAAGTTTGCATGGGGAAACAGCAGAGGGAGGCGCCCAGCCAGCAGGAGATAAGGCATACACGAGCGGTCACGAGTGCCTGAAATACAAGGTAATAAATGTGTCGGTAGACTGGGTGAAGTCGTTGTCATAAAAAACGTCACTGTCATATATGGTGACCGCTACGGTCGCAGGTTCGAATCCTGCCTCGGGCTTGGATGTGTGTGATGTCCTTAGGTTAGTTAGGTTTAAGTAGTTCTAAGTTCTAGAGGACTGATGACCTCAGATCGTAAGTCCCATAGTGCTCAGAGCCATTTGAACCACTTTTTTGAATAAGCAGGGGTTTCCGTTGTAATCAGAACTGACCCAGTTTTCATATTTGAAATTGCTGCTACTTCCCCAAACCCTGCCGACCGTTGTGGCCGAGTGGTAGAAGGCGCTTTAGTCTCGAACCGCGCGACCGCTACGTCGCAGGTTCGAATCCTGCTTCGGGCATGGATGTGTTTGATGTCCTTAGGTTACTTAGGTTTAAGTAGTTCTAGGGGACTGATGACCTCAGATGTTAAGTCCCATAGTGCTCAAAGCCATTTGAACCCCAAGCGCGTCATGAAGGCTTTGTGGACAGGGCACTGCGGTGACTACAGACGTTATGAAATGAATTAAATGTATTCGCAATTGCGAACATGGGCTACCATCAGCTGTATAATGGAATGACTACAGTGAAATATAGTGCTGGATCGGGACTGCAACATGGATTTCCCGCTTATCGCGAGCGGTTGCCTTACCATTTGGCGACACCCAAACTTCCGTGTCATCCGTGTGTCCACAACCTGTACCCGTACATCCATTATGTACATTCCCGTACAGGAGAGATAAATAGATATTGCAGTGCCTGTGTTATTCCGAATAACGAAAACCAGATGGCGCTATGGTTGGCCCGCTAGATGGCGCTTCCATAGGTCATACGGATATCAACTGCGTTTTTTTTAAATAGGAACCTCCATTTTATTACGTATTCGTGTAGTACTTAAGTAAATATGAACGTTTTAGTTGGACCACTTTTTTCGCTTTGTGATAGATGGCGCTGTGATAGTCACAAATATATGGCTCAATTTTAGACAAACAACTGGTAACAGGTAGGTTTTTTTAAGTTAAAATACAGAACGTAGGTACGTTTGAACATTTTATCTCGGTTGTTCCAATGCGATACATGGACGTTTGTGAACTTCTAATTTCTGAAAACGCATGCTGTTACAGCGTGATTACCTGTAAATATCACATTAATGCAATAAATTCTCAAAATGATGTCCGTCAGTCTCAATGCATTTCGCAATACGTGTGACGACGTTCCGCTCAACAGCGAGTAGTTCGCCTTCCGTAATGTTCGCACATGCATTGACAATGCGCTGACGCGTGTTGTCAGGCGTTGTCGGTTGATCACGATAGCAAATATCCTTCAACTTTCCCCACAGAAAGAAATCCGGGGACGTCAGATCCGGTGATCGTGCGGGCCATGGTATGATGCTTCGACGACCAATCCACCAGTCATGAAATATGCTATTCGATATAGCTTCAACCGCACGCGAGCTATGTGCCGGACATCCATCGTGTTTGAAGTACATCGCCATTCTGCCATGCAGTGAAACATCTTGTAGTAACATCGGTAGAACATTACGTAGGAAATCAGCATACATTGCACCATTTAGACTGCCATCGATAAAATGGGGGCCAATTATCCTTCCTCCCATATTGCCGCACCACACATTAACCCGCCAAGGTCGCTGATGTTCCACTTGTCACAGCCATCGTGGATTTTCCTTGTCCAATAGTGCATATTATGCAGGTTTACGTAACCGCTGTTGGTGAATGACACTTCGTTGCTAAATAGAACGCTTGCAAAGAAATCTGTCATTGTCCTGTAATTTCTCTTGTGCCCAGTGGCAGAACTGTACACGACGTTCAAAGTCGTCGCCATGCAATTCCTGGTGCATAGAAATATGGTACGGGTGCAATCGATGTTGATGAAGCATTCTCTACCCCGACGTTTTTGAGATTCCAGATTCTCGCGCAATGTGTCTGCTATTGATGTGCGGATTAGCCGCGACAGCAGCTAAAACACCTACTTGGGTATCATCATTTGTTGCAGGTCGTGGTTGACGTTTCACATGTGACTGAACACTTCCTGATTCCTTAAATAACGTAACTATCCGACGAACGGTCCGGACACTTGGATGATGTCGTCCAGGATACCGAGCAGCATACATAG
Organism: Schistocerca americana; assembly: GCF_021461395.2. Taxonomy (NCBI): domain Eukaryota; kingdom Metazoa; phylum Arthropoda; class Insecta; order Orthoptera; family Acrididae; genus Schistocerca; species Schistocerca americana. The sequence goes on along the minus strand of NC_060130.1, from coordinate 174,848,218 downwards.
CACACGCCCGTTGGGCATTTTGATCGCAATAGCCATAAGTCAACACGATATCGACCTTTTCCGCAACTGGTAAACGGTCCATTTTAACACGGGTAATGTATAACGAAGCAAATACCGTCCGAACTGGCGGAATGTTACGTGATACCACGTACTTATACGTTTGTGACTATTACAGTGCCATCTATCACAAAGCGAAAAAAGTGATCCAACTAAAACATTCGTATTTTTTACGTACTACACGAATATGTAATAAAAAGTGGGGGTTCCTACTTTAAAAAACGCCGTTGATAGCCGTTTGACGTTTGGCAGTGCTATCTAGCGGGCCAACCATAGCGGCATCTGGCTTCCCCCTTCAAGCTAGACGAGTATCGTTCTTTGTAGTTTTTTCGTTTGATGCTTATTTGGTGAGATATTTGGCCCGGACATATGGAAGTTAAGGTCTGGACAGAAGTCATGCACATATAGGTAAATGGTATTGAGACTCCTCGTGACAAGCGGGAAATCTGCCTTCAATTGCCAATCCGACGCAAATTTCCTTTGTGTGTATGAAGATGGTGATCTTGCAGATCTCTAAGAACGAAATTACAGTGAAATCCAGACAATTAGCTGCTTACAGGCGTTGAGAAATATCAACGGGGAGAGTTGAAAATGTGTGCCCCGAACAGGACTCGAAACCGAGATTATCTGCATATATGGCAGACGCTCTATCCGACTGAGCCATCGAGAACACAGAGGACAGTGCGATTGCAGGGACTTATCTCTGGCGCGCTCCCCGTGAGCGGAAATGTCCGGCATGTCCGAAAGAACGGATACCATCTTCATTAGATAAGGCTTACCGGCCAAGGATCTTCTTCAGCGCGGATGCACTCACATTGCCCGAACTCTTATGGGGACCGGTAGCTTGACTGCAGCGAGTAATGAGTATAGCGGGCAGGGGCACTAAAAATGTAGTGTGTGGACAGTAAGCTGGAAATGCGCCGGCGTGGTAGCTCAGCCTGTTCGGTCAGAAGGCAGCTTGCCTCTGTAACAAAAAACTGAGTAAAGAAATCAAGGATGAACTTGACCGGATGTCATCTGACGTCCGCCCCGACCAAACGCAACGAACAGTACAAAAAGAAAGAGTCTGCCAGATAAGCAGGACATCTCGTGTTCGAGTCCCGTTCTGAGCACACATTTTCAACTCTACCCGTTGATATTCATCAACGCCTGTAAGTGAATCATCTGGATTTCACTGTAATTTCAAGTTTTCTTTGCCGTAATTCTATTATACACGTCATGGAAGCCCATATTCGCAATTGCGAATACATTTTATGTACTTCATAATGGCTGTACTCACCGCAGTACCTGTTCCTTCGGACAAGCACCCATATGCCAAAGAACTTTTCAAAAGCAATTATGATCATAATTCTGAATTCTGAATAATTGAATAGCTGTGAAGTTGGCAACCGATCTTATAGGAATAAACCTTATTTTCAGAGTTCTTGCTGGATATGATATAGTTCTGGGGTTCTCTGTAAGAAAGTTTTAATAGTTCTGTAGGATTTTGCGAAAAAGAATTATGATCACGATTCTGAATAGCTGAATTCTGGCAACCGACTTTCTAGAAATGTACATTTTTCAGGGTTCTTTGTAGATATGCTATAGTTCTATAGTTCTCCGTACAAATTTTGAATAGTTCTGTGGAACTTTGCGCCAAAAAATTATGACAACATTTATGAATAGCTGAGTAGCAGTGAAGTTGGTACCTGACTTTCGAGAAACAAATTTTTTCAGATTTCTTGATGGATATGCTATAGTTCTGGAGTTCTCTGTACTAAATTTGAATAGTTCTGCAAAATTTCGCGAAGAAAACACTCGTAATTGGGAAAATTTTAATGCTGTTAAACGATTATTTGCCAGTTCACGAAAATAAAATTGTAATCACAATTCTGAATAGCTCCGCAAGAGTTCTACAGAAAACCTTCACGACATTTTTTTGTGCAGGTAGATAATTGCAATAATGAGATCGCACTCGACTTCTGAAGACAGTTCTGACTACAGTTCTTGATAGTACCCTAGATGATTTTATGAAAAACTTAACGTAATTTCTCGTGCGGATAATAGTTTATAATTGCAATAATGTGGGATCCACTACATGAACATATAGCTTTCCAATCGGAGGCTGTGCTGCCCTAGTTGTGATCGGTGCATGTAGGTGCAATTCGGCACACATGGTGTCGACTGTCTTTATGCATCCGACTGCTAACAACCTCAGCAGTCTAGGTAGTTGACATTTTTTCGTTGCGTTGTACTACAACTACTTTAATTTACTGTGATATTCTTTGCTACAGTTATGTACCGGATTTTAAGATAGCTATCTCTATAATGTGATTTCACGAAATCCTGTAACTTCAGTGTTCGATACATTCTGAGTTTCTCCAACATTTAGCAAGACATCTGTTTTTTCTCAGAAGTTCAGATGCGTCATACAACTGAAGCACCTTTTGTCCCCTCATACGTTCACTGTCGGGGAGAAAAGCAGGGGTAGTAGCAGGATCTCATTCACTTGGTCTCACGCAATTGAATCAACTAATTTACGTCAGTTCAAAGGACACACCCTTGTTGGAGGGCCATTCAACAATAGTCGGAAATTATCTCTTCGATGAGAGGGTGAGTGCTGTCGTGGTCCCCACTTGCGATGCTGCAGCTGCTGGAGAGAGTCATTCGGTGAAGATAACTCAAGGCCAAATTTTTTTAATGCGAAAAGTGAGAGAAAGAGGTAGAGATAGAGAGAGAGAGAGACAGAGAGAGAGAGATATCGGAGCGAGATGGAGCACTGAGAGCTTGGAACTTGGAGTTGTCTGTTCTCAATGCTCACTAGAAGGAGTCCTAATACACGCTTAATAGCCTAAAATATAAATATGTTTGTAGACTTAACATTTTTAAATGGTTTAGTTAATGTACTTAAATAACATCTGTTACAGCACGGGAATCTTATATACCATTAATCTGATTCTTTTATCCGTGGCGTTGTTTCGCCTTTAATAAATGTTATGGGTGAAAAGCCTTGTATTCATCTGTATGTCGTCTCAAAGAGACGTATCTCTTTATAACTACTTGAAAATATTCTTATCTCTAGAGGTGTTTACCGCGTTATGAATGCCAGAAATTAATTATGGCGGAATTATTTTAATACGAATTTATAAAATTGGTCTTCTCTCAGTTATGAGGATTTGAGTCAATTTCAGGTATGGAAATTCACTTGAATGTCGGAAAGCTGCATGTTCGTGAAATGGATCCCACTGCAATTATAAACTATTGTCTCCACAAAATTACGTTAAGGTTTTCGATAAAACTCTTGGGATACTATCCAGAACTGTGGAAAGATCTGTCTTCCGAACTCGAATGTGATTTCGTATATTTTCCGTACTGAAAGTGGGTCTCCCATTACTGCAATTACCTCGTAAACTATTTCCTGCACAAAAGAATGTCATGAAGGTTTTCTGTAGAACTCTTGAGGAGCTTATCAGAATTGTGATCACAATTTTTATTTTCTCGAAATGGCAAATAACCTTTTTACAGCATTAAAATTTTCCCCATTACGAGTGTTTTGCTGGTGAAATTCTGCAGAACTATTCAAATTTAGTACAGAGAACTCTAGAACTATAGTATATTTATAAGGAAACCCGAAAAAAAATATTTCTCGAAATTCGGTTGCCAGCATCGCAGCTAATCAGCTATTCAGAACTGTGATCATAATCTGTTTTCGCAGAATTCTACAGAACTATTACAACTTTGTTCAGAGAACTCTATAACTATATCTACCAAGGACTCTGAAAGAAATGCGTATTTCTCGTACGTCGGTTGCCGGCTTCACATGACTGAAAATTATTGCAATTATCTGATAAACAATTACCTGCACAAAAAATGTCATTAGGGTTTTTTGTCGAACTTTTGGGGAGGTATTCAGAATTTTGATTATTATTTTTTCACAAATTTTCCAATTATTTTTTGTACAAGATTAAAATTTTCCCAGTTGCTATGGTTTTCTTTGCGAAAACCTACATAACTGTTCAAATTTTGTATAGAGAACTCAAACTATGGCCCACATATCAAGAACTCTGAAAACATGTATGTTTCTCGAAAGGCGGGTGCCAGCTTTACATTATTGTCGTAAGCCACTGAAGGTGACTTTTCTAAGTGGCTGCTTAACTATTTCTGATTATGCAGAACATTTACCCTCCACTTACCTGGAAGCAACTCTCATGATTTCTCAGAATTTGGTTCCGACTTACAAATTATGTCAGTTATAGCTGATATTTAACACGCAATTATCACAAAATTAACCAATGAAAGAAAAAATATAAGTGATAAAGTATAGTGCCAGACAAAAAAGTGGAGCACGCAGAAGAGATGGTCGGATGTTAATGTAACTGCCTACACGCACACACTGTCGGTGGGTATTTAAACAATTTGAGTTGCAATTCTCTGCGACAGGTAGAGCGCTCATAAGAGAGCATCACTGTTGTTCGTGTTTAGTGTTGTTACTAGCCTTGGTAGGGTATATAAGGGGACTGAACAGCGTCGGATGATGAACTATCACTGAATGACACGGAGTACCGTATACTTGTGTGTAAGAGCGTTATCACTGCCTTACAGAATTTGGAAAAATTGGAAATTTGTGGTACGTTTTATGAGAAAAAAATGCTGAGGTCATCGGTCCCTGAGCTTACACAATACTTAATCTAATTTAAACTAACATATGCTAAGGACAACACACACACCCATGCCCAAGGGAGGACTCGTACCTCCAAAGGGGGCAGCCGCGCGAACAGCGGCAAGGCGCATGAGACCGCACTGCTACCCCTCGAGGCTAGAGTTTGAAAGAAGGCCTTATTGTGGTACTCCATGTCCCCAGCTGGTCGAATAATGCAGTATCTAGGTTTTTGGGGCATTCGTATGTGAAAGTGACCCAATGTTGGACTGCGTGATCTAACAGTGCCACCATTTGCAAAGTAGGTTAGAAATCAGATTAATAAGGTTGCTCACGCAGCATATGTTCGCTTTATCAGGCAACAACAAAGTTATTGACTGTGGATGGTATCGTCAGAATGGAAATAATGAAGTCACTGTAAAAAAGTCATTAATTTTGGCGCTTATCTAGGATGGATTCCCACGTAGATTTCGTCGAAGTTGTTATAGCTCGTCTTGATGATTCTAGGGTGATTCCACTTTGACTGCTAGAAGGTCCAGATCTGTATTTTAGCAATATTTGAAGACCTAACAAATGCGTTTTTCAGGAAATACTTAATGACCAAACAATCCCAGATCAGAACAATGGTATGGTAGAAATAATTTTTGACTGTGTTCACATTCCACATTTTTATTAAACTTCTTGTAAATTCACATATACTACTTCTTAATTGTCACATCACGAAAACAGTTTTGTATCAATCTTCATATATTTAATTTCCACTTTAACCAAACAAGACTTGACTGTTCTTTTACAAAGCGAAATAACAACTTAACTTCTGCAAAGTGAAACAAAGACTGCTCTGTGCGCATTCGCGCCAAAACGGTTACAAGTAAGTCAAAGATTATGACAGTCTCACAGAAATGAATACACGCCAGAACCATATCACTTTAATATATCGATACATCAGAGTACCTATACATTAATGAAACCAAATGTGAATATTGTCACAAAAATATGTCTGTTACTTCGCAGAAAAGTAGTACGATATTACTGGTATCGAGAACTGGGGTTGGAGTGCCGCAATGGTCACGTAAATAAAGAACCATTACAGTGGGAATTTGTGGGCACGCATACTCGTCGTCTAGGTTCCAATCGAATACGTCTGACCACCACGAGGGATGATCGCCGTCCTGTGTACCAAGCGCATCATAATCCCTCCACATCTGCGCTGCCATCCAGAACAAGTAATGGACTCCCTGCAACATTCTCTGTTATGCAGCACCATTGGTCGGATACTAGCAGCAGATGGCGTAGGGAATTACTGACCCATGCGCAGACTGCCGTCAAAGACCACAACAAAAACGGCGGCATTTGACGTGGTGTCGTGACCGGTAGCATGGATTGCTCCTGAATGGTGTCGCACAATGTTCAGCCAGCAATGAATCGGTATTCTATACTACCCCTGATGACTACCGTCGGTGAGCACAGGTACGACTTGGGGAGAGTTGCGATTCTTCCTATGTTTTGGAGGGGACAGCGAGGAGCCATCGGTATGACTTCAGGTCCCGACGGGTAGTGATTGAGGGTACTCTGACGGCATAACGGTACATGACGGATATCCTGTGTCCTCATGTGTTACCAGTCTTGAGACAGTGCCGTGGCGACGTTTTTCAACAGGACAATGCTAGTCCACAGGTGGCACGTGTCTTTAAGAACTGTCTGCGTGATGTCGGCGTACTCATCTGGCCACCAAAGTCCCGAAATCCGAACCGGTTGGAAAACGTGAGCGACCAGCTCGGTCGTCTATTCCATTCCAGCGCCAGGAAGCAAGACATCAAGGACCAACAGCATTAGTTGTGAGTCCCCTAGCACCAGGAGGGGCTACAATTACTTGATGGAACCCTACCCGACCGGATCAGTGTTTGCGTCCCTCCCAGAATGAGTGTAACACTATACTGTTAGTGGGTTCATTGTGTCAAGTTCTCTTTGCAAATTTGGTTCGATTTTGTAATCATATACACTCTCAACCTGTGAAGTTTCTTTCCTCCACCACTTCTGGGTGCTTTAGTTTATTTTTCGACAGGTAGCGTAATGAAAGGAACTCTACCAAACGATGATCTATCCTCCCATCACTTATATTAAAATTGCGCTGCTTCTGTCGAACTAAGGCCCACTCTGTAGTTTATACACTATGTGATCAAAAGTATCCGGACACCTGGCTAAAAACAACTTACAACCTCGTGGCACCCTCCATCGGTAATGCCGGATTTCAATATGGTGCTGGCCATCCTTAGCCTTGATGACAGCTCCCACTCTCGCAGGTATACGTCCAATCAGGTGCTGGAAGGTTTCTTGGGGAATGGCAGTCCATTCTTCACGGAGTGCTGCACTGAGGAGAGGTATCGATGTGGGTCGGTGACGCGGGGCACGATGTCGGCGTTCCAAAACATCCCAAAGGTTTTCTGTAGGATTCAGGTCGGGACTCTGTGCAGGCCAGTCCATTACAGGGATGTTATTGTCGTGTAATCACTCCGCCACAAGCTGTGCATTATGAACAGGTGCTCGATCGTGTTGAAAGGTGCAATTGCCATCCCCGAATTGCTTTTCAACAGTGGGAAGCAAGAATGTGTTTAAAACGTCAATGTAGGCCTGTGTTGTGATACTGCTACGCAAAACAAGGGCTGCAGGCCCCCTCCATGAAAAACACGACCACACCATAACACCACCGCCTCCGAGTTTTACTGTTAGCACTACACACGCTGGCAGATGATGTTAACCGGGCAATCGCCATACGCACACCCTGCCATCGGATCGCCACATTGTGTACCGTGATTCGTCACTCCATACAAAATTTTACACTGTTCATTCGTCCAATGTTTACGCTCCTTACACCAAGCGAGGCGTCGTTTGGCATTTATCGGCATGTTGGTGGCTTATGATCAGCCGCTCGACCATAAAATCCAAGTATTCTCACCTCCCGCCTAACTGTCATAGTATTTGGAGTGGATCCTGATGCAGTTTGGGATTCCTGTGTGATGGTCTGGATAGATGTCTGCCTATTACACACTACGACCCTCTTCAACTTTCGGCGGTCTCTGTCAGTCGACAGACGAGGTCGGCTTGTACGCTTTTGAGCTGTACGTGTCCCTTTACGTTTCCACTTCACTATCACATCGGAAACAGCAGACCTAGAGATGTTTAGGAGTGTGGAAACCTCGCGTACAGACGTATGACACAAGTGACACCCAATCACCTGACCACGTTCGAAGTCCGTGAGTTCTGTGGAGCGCCCCATTCTGCTCTTTCACGATGTCTAATGACTACTGAGGTCGCTGAAATGAAGTACCTGACAGTAGATGGCAGCGCAATGCACTTAATATGAAAAACTTATGTTTTTGGGGATATCCGGATGCTTTTGATCACATAGTGTATTTTTGTGCAGTACATAGAATAAGCAATACAATAAACAGACAGCAATCCACAGATGGACAAATGTTCTTCATCTTCCTTTGTATGTGGTTCTTCTAGTCTTCTTTCTCCACATTCTCCGGATCGCACATCCATGACGTTCCAAGAGAGGCCCTTCCTGAAGCCAGTCAGTAGATTGAAACGGAAGTCTTCAATCAGTGTCCTCTGTGCGCTTGCTGGTGCTCTTTTATTCCTACGTTATTTCCGTGTTTCATCTCTTTGTACTCTTGTCGGTGTTGTGTCCAGCTATTGCGATGCGATTGCCCAGATTTTGCCGGGACTGTTCTCTCTCTCCTTTCTTCATGGTAGTTTGCTAATTTCTTCAACGAAGCTGTGTTTGTGGCATCGTTATGTTGGTGCCACCTCCTTTCCTATTCTTGTGGTACAGTGACTTTTTCATCCTGAAGAAATTGTCTACTACGCTCAGATACTACCTAATCAGGAGTACCTTCGCAGGTACACCATGTGCATATACTCAGCAGAACTCGTAATGGACACCGACCATGCCCAAAGTTCCTGAAAATAATAAACGGAAGACCGAGAAATGCTCATAGTGTGGCTGCGAAGATACTGCTGATTATATAGTATGGGAGTGTGGTAGCAGTAGTGATGTATGATGACAGGAATTTCCTTCAGAATGAAAAAAATCACTGTACCACAGGAATAAGAAAGGAAATGGCACCAACATAACGATGCAGCAATTACATATTGCTTCAAAAACATCTACTCGCCAGCCGGGCGAACTTTGTGTGACAAAATACTGTTAGGTTCGTATCGCTAATAACTACGATCTGATAATGCGAAAACAGTTGTTAAGCCCACAAAGGCTAGATCATGTCTATTTATGTTTGCCGGGCAGTATTTGTTTTACCTCTGACATCACTATACCAGCAGAGGCATATTTGCGCGTTTGATACGAATTAGCTTTACATAAAGTTATAAATTGGTGCAGCATAGAAACGCTATTAGCTAGGACGTTGTTTCAGATGTAATCGTGAAGATTTACCTCAGCCGGAAGTCAGACAGTAAAAATCTTCGCCAGAGTATAAGAGCAAAGCAATACTAAGTTGTAAATTACGAAATAATGGAAGATATCGTTGCATATGATTCACAAATATACACAGAATCACAGAAAAAGCAAGAGATAGGAAGGCTCGCGTCTTTAGGAATCCAAGAAGCCTGAAAAGTCCAGTTACGAATGAATACGAGAGCTACGGCATCTTCGAGAAGGAAATGAAATAACGGCGTAAAGCGATTACGTAGCTGGTCCATCGGGCATACAACGGACGGCGACAGTCCAGAGTTGTGATTTATCTATTCTGTAACCATTATACCAATATGTGTATCCACTTTGATACAGAGCTTTATAAGAGGATCACTCCAAAAGAAATGCACACTATTTTTTGTAAAAATCCAGTTTTCATTCTGCATGAGTGGAAGTTTTACAGTGTGTAGATACATCATTCGCGCTTGTCTTCAAACTTAGTGCAACCTGTTCCCGTGAGTGGCGCCGTCACAACATGTCTTCAAGACGGCTGCTACACTTGACATTCGACAGAATCAACGTGCGGTCATAGAATTCCTGTGCTGTGAAAACGAGACAGTGGGAAACATCCACAAGAGGTTGAAAAAAGTGTATGGAGATGTTGCTGTCGATCGCAGTACAGTTAGTTGGTGGGCAAGCAGGTTACGTGATGAAAGCGGGCACGGCAATATTGAGGATTGTCCTTGCAGCGGCAGGCCTCGTACTACACACACTCCAGACAATGTGCAGAGAGTTAACGAATTGGTGACTGCTGACAGACACATCACAGTGAACAGTGAACAGTCACGCTACGTCGGGATAGGGGAAGGAAGTGTTTGCAGAATACTGAAAGTGTTGGCGTTAAAAAAGGTTTGTGTGAGGTGGGTTCCCAGGATGTTGTTAGTGGCTCACAAAGGAACAAGAAAAATGGTATGCAGCGGACTTTTGGAACAGTACGAGAATGGTGGAGATGAATTTCTTGGAAGAATTGTGACAGGTGATGAAACATGGCTCCATCATTTGTCACCTGAGACGAAGAGGCAATCAATGGAGTGGCATCGTGCAAATTCACCCAAGAAAAAAAATTCAAAACCACACCTTCTGCTGGAAAAGTTATGGCTACGGTGTTTTTCGATTCCAAAGGACTCTTGCTTGTGGGCATCATGCCAAGTGTACGCACCATAAATTCTGATGCATAAGTGACGACACTGAAGAAACTTCAAGCTCGACTGAGTCGCGTTCGACCACATTGGCAAAAGCAGGATGTTTTGCTGTTGCACGACAATGCACCGCCACATGTCAGTCAAAAAACCATGGAAGCGATCACAGAACTGATGGACAACACTGAAACACCCGCCTAACAATCCCGACCTGGCTCCATGGGACTATCATCTCTTTGGGAAACTGAAAGACTCTCTTCGTGGAACAAGGTTTGAAGATGATGACTCCCTTGTGCACGCTGCCAAACAGTGGCTCCAACAGGTTGGTCCAGAATTTTGCCGTGCGGGTATACAGGCGCTGGTTCCAAGATGGCGTAAGGCAGTTGAGAGGGGTGGAAATTATGTGGAGAAATGAAAATATTGTTCCTAAAGGATGAATCTGCACACTGTAAAACTTTCAAACACGTAGAGTAAAAGATGGATTTAAAAAAAATAGTGTGCATTTCTTTTGGAGTGGCCCTCGTAATTAAATTACATACGACGGCTATTTCGAAAGTAAGGTCCGATCGGGCTCGAAATGGAAGCCGCAGTGAAAAATCCGATTAAGCTTCGCACAGATGTGCTGGGCAGTTTCTGTAGTATGCCCATCGATCGGCTGACTTCGACCTTTTCAGTTCTGAGCGGACAGTGAGCGCGTAAAGATCCCTACAAAATAATGTCTCCCGCCAAGTATGAGGGCCTGGTGGGAGATATCACCTGACGTCATGCAGCCTACATATCATAACTGTCATTCCTTTCCTTCCTCATGAAAATCCTCGGCCGCACTTTGCAGGGGCAATGAAGATGCTCCTGCAGCGTTTTCCTAGAGAAGTGTTTGATCACCCACAATACAGCTCGTAATTGGTCCCCCTGAGTTTCATCTCTGCTCACATGAGCCGCTGGCTATGAAGGTAACATTTTGACGCACCTAACGAGCTGTAGACCAGGGTAGAGAATTGGCGGAAAGCAAAGCCTTCTATAACGAGGGTATTGGAAAAGTGGACAACGCTACGACAAATGTCTAAGACGGAGCGGCGACTATACAGAGAAGTAGCTGGAAGATATAGCTAACAGCTGCAAATAACTTTTTTTTTTCAATGTGGTTCCATTTCGCGACCGATCGGACGTATGAATATGAACTCCTTTTATGATTTTATATCTACGTTTTCACGAAATATCTTCGGTATGGAACCGACCTGCACATTATTTATTTATTTACTTATTTATTTATTTATATTCTTTCATTTTAAATCGCTTATCTGTATTGTTTTTGCGGAACCGTGGGACTGCTACGGTCGCAGGTTCGAATCCTGCCTCGGGCATGGATGTGTGTGATGTCCTTAGGTTAGTTAGGTGTAAGTATTTCTAAGTTCTAGGGGGCTGATGACCTAAGATGTTAAGTCCCATAGCGCTCAGAGCCATTTGAACCACTTTTTTTGTATTGTTTTTGGATCTCCAAAATAGGACATGCAATCCTGGCACTCTCTAGATTCTTGCTGGAACTTTTATTTTATTTATTTATCCCAGTTCGCGTTGTTTAAGTCGTGTGCATTCGGTCTACACTGTTTCAGCCTCCATCAGTTGGGACTAGATATGTGATATAAGATTATTTTGCTGCAGGCATTCCCATTGGCTACATTCGTTAATATACTGGTTTCGCATTCGGGGGATCGGGACTTTAATTCCTGTTCGGCCATTCAAATTTAGGTCTGCCGCGCTTTCACAAAATCGATTCTCCTAAATTCCGAGATGGTTCCTTTGTTATGGATGCTGTTTATTTCTTTCCTTACACTTCGCATATGTGAGCTTGTGCTTCATCTCCAATAATCTAGCTGATAACGGAACGGTATACCATAATCATCCTTCCTTTTACGTGTGTAGTGTTGCTGAGTGCAAATGTAGTGTTTTAGGATGAACTGCGCTTCAGCATCGTCGACAGTGACGGCGCATACCGTGCAGACAGCAATTTAGCTCGTTGTTGTTGTGGTCTTCAGTCCTGAGATTGGTTTGTTGCAGCTCTCCATGCTACTCTATCCTGTGCAACCTTCATCTCCCAGTACCTACTGCAGCCTACATCCTTCTGAATCTGCTTAGTGTATTCATCTCTTGGTCTCCCTCTACGATTTTTACCCTCCACGCTGCCCTCCAGTACCAAATTCGTGATCCCATGATGCCTCAGAACATGTCCTACCAACCGATCCCTTCTTCTAGTCAAGTTGTGCCACAAACCCCTCTTCTCCCAAATTCTATTCAATACCTCCTCATTAGTTCTGTGACTTACTCATCTAATCTTCAGCATTCATCTATAGCACCACATTTCGAAAGCTTCTATTCTCTTCTTGTCTAAACTATTTATCGTCCATGTTTCACTTCCATGCATAGCTACACTCCATACAAATACTTTCAGAAATGACTTCCTGACACTTAAATCAATACTCGATGTTAACAAATTTCTCTTCTTCAGAAACGCTTTCCTTGCCATTGCCAGTCTACATTTTATATCCTCTCTACTTCGACCATAATCAGTTAGTTTGCTCTCCAAATAGCAAAACTCCTTAACTGAAAAAAACTAAGCGGTGGTTTTGGGTGCTATTGTATACCATGAAATGAATGCAGTCTGAAGAGCGACCTCTGCATCCAAGAGGTTTGGGAACCCGACGCACTCGAGATCTGCACCCGCTACATTACTGCATGACAATGCCTGGCAACCTGTGATAAAGAACGTGTAAGCTTTCTTCAAAGAAGGAGGGGCTCTACTGAGATGTCCATAATGGGATCCCATACAAACCAGTTATTTATCCACGTCATCTTTGGTTCCATTACACAATATTTACACGCTCTAGCTGGAGTTCGCGCTTTACATCGTTATGTTATTTTCAGATTTAGAGACCATGGCTGTGCAGTTCTCTGAGTAAGGAAAAGTATGAGAAAAACTTCATTTCAGTCACATTTATCGTTGTTGAAGTTGCATTCTCCGAAGCTTTACTGTACTGTGCGGCGACGCACTTGAACCGCAGATAATTTACATTTGAACAAGGCAAGTACGCTATCTCGGTCCTGACGTTTTCACGCAACATAAGGGACTGAGATGTCCGCACTATGTAGCGAATCAGTACGGCTATAATGGTTTATTTTTTGCTCTCGACAGATAGAAGGGAGTCTGATAGCCACAGAGCCGCCCGCTGGGCAGATAATCTGGACGGTCATTTGGCTGCGGCGTATCAGCACCTCTCCTGGCGGCTTGCTTTGTCGACTATCGGCCGGGAATGTGGCAAGATAACAGCCGAGTCTGTGTTGAGCCGCACCCTCCCTAACGTCCACCTACTGCAGCCTTCAATAGCACCGCGCCACTATTATCTGCTCCTATCACAATTGGATACCTAACTTTAAAACGGTATTAAGTACCGATTGACGAAAAATTCTGTATCGCCCTAGGAAGGAGCATTTTCCTAGGAACTACGAGGAGCGTTCAATAAGTTCAAAATGGTTCAAATGGCTCTGAGCACTATGGGACTCAACTGCTGTGGTCATCAGTCCCCTAGAACTTAGAACTACTTAAACCTAACTAACCTAAGGACATCACACACATCCATGCCCGAGGCAGGATTCGAACCTGCGACCGTAGCAGTCGCACGGTTCCGGACTGCGCGCCTAGAACCGCGAGACCACCGCGGCCGGCGTTCAATAAGTAATGCAGCATTTTTTCCTGTAAGCAGGTTGGTTCTGTTCGGGGTTTCAATACGCCATATTATTCCTCACTGCTTGGACTACAAAACCCTATTTTTTCAACAAAATCTCCGTTCAATGCGACGGCCTTATGCCATATTACTGGGAGGGCGGAGTCGGAGTCAATGTCTTGCTACATCAATAACCTCCATATCATCCGCCTACTGCTTCCCGGGGAGTGCATCCTTCATTGAGCCAAAAAAATGGAAGTCTGAAGGTGCGATATCCATGCTGCAGGGTGAGTAAGGAAAATAGTGTCGAGAAGGTTTGGGAAAGAATAAAGACTGTAGTAAAAGATGCAGCAGAAGAAACACTGGGCAAGAAAAAGAAAACGAAGAAACTGAAATGGTTCAACGAAAAGTGTCAGAGCAGTAGAAAGGAGGAAAGAAGTCAGGATTCTGTGACTGCATAATAAGGAGAGTGAGGACAGGAGGGACACGTTTGGCATTTATCGGCGTGATGGGTGGCTTATGAGCAGCCGCTCGACCATGAAATACAAGTATTCTCACCTGCCGCCTAACTGTCATAGTACTTGCAGTGGATCCTGATGCAGTTTGGAATTCTTGTGTGATGGTCCGGATAGATGTCTGCCTATTACACATTACGACGCTCTTCAACTGTCGGCGGTCTCTGTCAGTCAACAGACGAGGTCGGCCTGTACGCTTTTGTGCTGTACGTGTCCCTTCACGTTTCCACTCAACTATCACATCGGAAACAGTGGACCTAGGGATGTTTAGGAGTGTGGAAAACTCGTGTACAGGCGTATCACACAAGTGACACCCAATCACCTGACCACGATCGAAGTCCGTGAGTTCTGTGGAGCGCCCCATTCTGCTCTCTCACGATGTCTAATGACTACTGAGGTCGTTGATATGAAGTACCTGGCAGTAGATGGCAGCACAATGCATGTAATATGAAAAACGTATGTTTTTGGGGATATCCGGATACTTTTGATCACATAGTATAAGTACGAAGCCATTTGGAAGCACACTGGGATGAACCGCCAATACTCGGGCGATCAGCGAAGGACTGTACCAAGATTTAGTGGACCACCCAGGTGGAATACTCAGAATGATGCGCCACACGGGCGGCAGGTCAGTGACACTCAGACCAGACTTTCCTTTCAGTTACCACAACTGAACGCTGGTTACCTCACAGATACAATCTTTCATGGCGTAAGGCCTCCAGCAACAATTATTTTACGACTCGAAGTTGGAAAGATGAGAACTGCTATTTTCAGCCAGGTCCAGGAACGCACTATTGTGAACAAAATATAGAAAATTGTGTTTCTTTGGGACACACCAGATGTCACAGGTAACATGTAGAAAGTTATGTGAGTGGGACGTCACTGAGAATTAGGTCCACAAAAACAAAATGTTTATATAAATTAAGAATTGCCAGGATCGGCAAAGGTGAATAAAGTGGCAGTTAGAGAGAGAAATTCAGCTGTGATGCTGAGGCACCACTTCACTGACCTCAGAAAGAGATGGAGAGAGATGCTTTTTTTCAGCACTAAAGGGTAGGAAGCATGTTACTTGTTAACCGCCTGAAGAAACACTGAGGGAAGATGACCAGTATACACTCCTGGAAATTGAAATAAGAACACCGTGAATTCATTGTCCCAGGAAGGGGAAACTTTGTTGACACATTCCTGGGGTCAGATACATCACATGATCACACGGACAGAACCACAGGCAAATAGACACAGGCAACAGAGCATGCACAATGTCGGCACTAGTACAGTGTATATGCACCTTTCGCAGCAATGCAGGCTGCTATTCTCCCATGGAGACGATCGTAGAGATGCTGGATGTAGTCCTGTGGAACGGCTTGCCATGCCATTTCCACCTGGCGCCTCAGTTGGACCAGCGTTCGTGCTGGACGTGCAGACCGCGTGAGACGACGCTTCATCCAGTCCCAAACATGCTCAATGGGGGACAGATCCGGAGATCTTGCTGGCCAGGGTAGTTGACTTACACCTTCTAGAGCACGTTGGGTGGCACGGGATACATGCGGACGTGCATTGTCCTGTTGGAACAGCAAGTTCCCTTGCCGGTCTAGGAATGGTAGAACGATGGGTTCGATGACGGTTTGGATGTACCGTGCACTATTCAGTGTCCCCTCGACGATCACCAGTGGTGTACGGCCAGTGTAGGAGATCGCTCCCCACACCATGATGCCGGGTGTTGGCCCTGTGTGCCTCGGTCGTATGCAGTCCTGATTGTGGCGCTCACCTGCACGGCGCCAAACACGCATACGACCATCATTGGCACCAAGGCAGAAGCGACTCACATCGCTGAAGACGACACGTCTCCATTCTTCCCTCCATTCACGCCTGTCGCGACACCACTGGAGGCAGGCTGCACGATGTTGGGGCGTGAGCGGAAGACGGCCTAACGTTGTGCGGGACCGTAGCCCAGCTTCATGGAGACGGTTGCGAATGGTCCTCGCCGATACCCCAGGAGCAACAGTGTCCCTAATTTGCTGGGAAGTGGCGATGCGGTCCCCTACGGCACTGCGTAGGATCCTACGGTCTTGGCGTGCATCCGTGCGTCGCTGCGGTCCGGTCACAGGTCGACGGGCACGTGCACCTTCCGCCGACCACTGGCGACAACATCGATGTACTGTGGAGACCTCACGCCCCACGTGTTGAGCAATTCGGCGGTACGTCCACCCGGCCTCCCGCATGCCAACTATACGCCCTCGCTCAAAGTCCGTCAGCTGCACATACGGTTCACGTCCACGCTGTCGCGGCATGCTACCAGTGTTAAAGACTGCGATGGAGCTCCGTATGCCACGCCAAACTGGCTGACACCGACGGCGGCGGTGCACAAATGCTGCGCAGCTAGCGCCATTCGACGGCCAACACCGCGGTTCCTGGTGTGTCCGCTGTGCCGTGCGTGTGATCATTGCTTGTACAGCCCTCTCGCAGTGTCCAGAGCAAGTATGGTGGGTCTGACACACCGGTGTCAATGTGTTCTTTTTTCCATTTCCAGGAGTGTATTTTTAGGAATCTTTTTACTGGTTGGCGCTCATAATTTATTCAGCCCAGCCAATCTGAACACAGTTCTTTTCTTTCTTTCCTTTACTTGTGCCTTTTATCCCGCGGATACGCAGGGTCGGCATAGTTAATCGGATGTAGCAATGTTAGTTGAAGGGGTGGCCGCCGGATGCCCTTCCTGCCGCCACCCCGTACCCCCTGGGAAGAAATTAGTGTACCCCAGCTGTCTGCGACTAGTGTAATCCATGGAACAGTGCGAAAGTTTTCAGATGTCTGCGAGTCGTGTAACTGAGGCGGGACGTGGGGACCAGTCCGGTATTCACTTAGGGGGATGTGGAAAACCGCCTAAAAACTACATCCAGGCTGGCTGGCACACCGGACCTCGTCGTTAATCCGCCGGGGGGATTCAATCCGGGGCCGACGAGCCTACCCGAGTCCTGGAAGCAGCGCGTTAGCGCTCTCGGCTAACCTGGCGGGTCCAATCTGAACGCAGTAAAGGACGCAAAACGCGGAAATATGAGTTTTGCTTCTAAGAATTAGTTGGTACAAATTCAAGCAATATTCAGCTTTCCACTTTGACTTATTCTTTACTTGACCACCAGGAGTCATCCCCTCTGCTGGCCTTCATAACCATTAGGTTGTATCACCAAACAGATGAGCTGAGGGACTTACAATTTTGGGCTGACTCGAACTTAGTCTCAGGTGCTGGTTGTCGGTGCACCGCCAATGATTCTGCAGGTGCTTCAGCCTCTAACTACAATTTGAGATGGTGAGATTGAGTAATGACAGCAAGATTATCCGTAGGGGCAGTAAAGTCATTCTTATAGAATTTCAGTACTTCAAGCTTTACTCTGAAGACTTGCTTTCAGATTCAAATGATCTGTTTGGTTGAAACTCTCACCGCAGATGCAATGCACTCCATTGTCTAGTTCTATTTTTCTTTTATACTAAAATCATAAAAATCATGGTTCAACTTCGCGACTTAATTGTTTCATTTTATGCATGATTACCAGAATTTTACCCCAGACTCTTTAGTCAGATGTGTCAAGGTTTTACTTTAGAATTACCGTCGCTTTTCAGATTATTTATGAATCACTTTAAGGAAGTAAATCGAATTAATTATGATTGTTTAATTTAGCAGTCCCTAATTCATCATTTCACTTACGTCAGATAACAGGGCCAATTAACGTACATTCAGACTAGGCAACTCATTGTCCCCTTCCACTGCCTCAGGCAGGAATTACCTGTTTCCAAATTCATTCTATTTTTATGGCAGTCACCACAAGCTGTGTACAAAACATATCAATACTCGACAAAATATAGATACAAAATGACAATATACATGTATCTATCCTATTTGTAAAAAATAATAACTTTCTCATTTGTCACCAGAGAGTCCAGGTAAAAGCTGTACTGGACAATTGCTAAATCTCACATAGTTCATAAATGATGGCTCTGAAGTTCGGAAGGTGACAGGAGTGGCATTTGTAGACTTATCAGCGACGTATGATACGTTGAACCACCAGCTACTACTAGTCAAGGTCTACAATGAGACCAAAGATTTAGGTCTAACCAGACTCATCGCCTCCCTTCTGCAGAATCGCAGGTTCTTCGTCGACTTTTAAGGACAGCGTAGTCGATGGAGACTACAGATGAATGACCTCCCACAAGGAATTCTGTTTAATATATACACGAACGACCAACCTATAGCCCCAAACACCAAGGAATTCTTATATGCTGACGACCTCGCTCTAGCCACCCAGAGCACAGATTTTGAGTCAGTGGAGAACAACCTCACGAATGCCCTTTAAGATCTATCCAGATACTACAACACAAGCCAGCATAAACCAAATCCTTCAAAGACCCAAGTCTGTGCTTTTCATTTTAAAAAGAAGGAAGCCACTCAAAAGTTGAAAATAGTATGGTCGGGGGTCGAACTGGATCACTACGAGACACCAAAATACCTTAGAGTGATACTTGACAGATCTCTGACTTTCAAAAAGCACTGCATGAAATGCAAGTCGAAAGTTTCCATCGGGAACAGTCTCCTACGGAAACTGGCCGGATCACAGTGGGGTACTCGACCTGAAACAATCCGACCATCAGCGATGGCACTATGCTATTCTACGGCAGAGTATGCCTGTCCTGTTTGGTGTAATTCAACTCATGCCAAATAGGTAGATGTAGCTCTCAACGAAACCTGCAGAATTATAACAGGTTGCTTGAAATCCATTCGCAGGAACAGCACCACCACCTTTTCGAAGAAAGATAGCTGCGAACAAGGAAAGCAAGGCAGTGGAACAGGAAATTACCCATCCTCTGTATGGGCATGAACCGCATCCGCAACTATGGAGGACTACGACCTACCTCTCCCCTTGTTGGAAAAGAGTTGTTGAAGCTTTACCTCCAGGCCATGACGGGGAATGGACAGCTTCGAAGTCCCTGAACAGACTGAGATCCGGAGTTGGAAGATCAAAAGTTAACTCGGAAGACGGGGATACACTGATCCAAATGATATTCGGTGTGACTGTGGAGAACAACAGACAGTTCGGCTCGTGATTCGGTGTCGATTGTGGCCAGTTTCCTGTAGAGAAGATCTTCAACAAGCAACAGAATATGCACTGGAAGTGGCGAAGTTTTGGTGAAAAGTGATTTAATCATAACTTTATAAAATGTATGTATATGTACCTGTATGTTTCTGACACGAGGATAGAAAAAGGGTCCGCAAATCATTAAAAAAATGAGGTCACAGGGTACTCTTCAACAATGTTTCATTGTCAGTCTCTCTGTAACACTGTCGCACTCCTGTGCGTTTATTTTCCCCAACTTCTTATATCCGTACATTTCTCATATGCAGTTCCTGTTATGCTCAAATCTCACCACACATTCGGTGTTAAACCAAAACGTAGGTAGTCACAGTAAAATACAAGATGGAAAATGAGGCCTCTACAAGCCGTTTCAATCATTTTTACGATAAAATGGTCTCTATGTAGATGTGTTTCAATTATAAGAGATGCCGATTAGCTTTGGAGATAATAGGTGCCTTGGAGAACTATAAGGTATTGGTTTCCCGATGCTCAGATAACATTCTCTATGAAGCTCCCTTTTCTGTGTAACTCAAGTGGAGGAATCTACCTCAGGACAGAAAGTTTGTAGCAGTTGATAGTGCACCAACATCAACAGTTTATGTTCACTTATTGTGATTTGGCCATTGGATTTACGTGGATACTGCTGAGGAATTCAGGAGACCAGAACTCAGACGTGGGAGACAAGTTTCAAGGCAGATAATCTGACTGTGGACGCACATTCCACGGGGTGGCGTACGGACAAGATGTTTTGGACATCTCCAGGATAAGAAAGGTCCATTATTGTTCATTGTACAGGCTATATTAAAAAAAGCATTCCATACTCTTACATGAGTCAATAATACGAAAACAGGCTTGCATATACAGGGTGGACCATTGATAGTGACCGGGCCAAATATCTCACGAAATAAGTGTCAAACGAAGAAACTACAAAGAACGAAACTCGTCTAGCTTGAAGGGGGAAACCAGATGCCGCTATGGTTGGCCCGCTAGATGGCGCAGCCATAGGTCAAACGGATATCAACTGCGTTTTTTAAATAGGAACCCCCATTTTTATTACATATTCCTGTAGTACGTAAAGAAATATGAATATTTTAGTTGGACCTCATTTTTCGCTTTGTGATAGATGGAACTGTAATAGTCACAAACGTATAAGTACGTGGTATCACGTAACATTCCGCCCGTGCGCACGGTATTTGCTTCGTGATATATTACCCGTGTGAAAATGGACCGTTTACCAATTGCGGAAAAGGTCGATATCGTGTTGATGTATGGGTATTGTGATCAAAATGGCCAACGGGCGTGTGCTATGCATGCTGCTCGGTATCCTGGACGACATCATCGAAGTGTCCGGACCGTTCCCCGGATAGTTACG
Organism: Schistocerca americana; assembly: GCF_021461395.2. Lineage (NCBI taxonomy): Eukaryota > Metazoa > Arthropoda > Insecta > Orthoptera > Acrididae > Schistocerca > Schistocerca americana. Next base: position 174,827,165 of record NC_060130.1, on the reverse strand, counting down.
TTATTTAAGGAAACAGGAAGTGTTCAGCCACATCTGAAACGTCAAGAACGACCTGCAACAAATGATGCCCAAGTAGGTGTTTTAGCTGCTGTCGCGGCTAATCCGCACATCAGTAGCAGACAAACTGCGCGAGAATCGGCAATCTCAAAAATGTCGGTGTTGAGAACGCTACATCAACATCGATTGCACCCGTACCATATTTCTATCCACCAGGAATTGCATGGCGACGACTTTGAACGTCGTGTACAGTTCTGCCACTGGGCACAGGAGAAATTACGGGACGATGACAGATTTTTTGTACGCGTTCTATTTAGCGACGAAGCGTCATTCACCAACAGCGGTAACGTAAACCGGCATAATATGCACTACTGGGCAACGGAAAATCCACGATGGCTGCGACAAGTGGAACATCAGCGACCTTGGCGGGTTAATGTATGGTGCGGCATTATGGGAGGAAGGATAATTGGCCTCCAGTTTATAGATGGCGATCTAAATGGTGCAATGTATGCTCATTTCCTACAATGTTCTACCGATGTTACTACAATATGTTTTACTGCATGACAGAATGGCGATGTACTTCCAGCATGATGGATGTCCGGCACATAGCTCGCGTGCGGTTGAAGCGGTATTGAATAGCATATTTCATGACAGGTGGATTAGTGGTATAAGCACCATACCACGCCCCTCGCGTCCACCGGATCTGACGTCTTCTGTGGGGAAAGATGAAGGATATTTGCTATCGTGATCCACCGACAACGCCTGACGACATGCGTCAGCGCATTATTGCATGTGCCAACATTACCGAAGGCGAACTACTCGCTGTTGAGAATAATGTCGTTACACGTATTGCCAAATGCATTGAGGTTGACGGAGATCATATTGGGCATTTATTGCATTAATGTGGTATTTATAGGTAATCACGCTGCAACAGCATGCGTTCTCAGAAATGATAAGTTCATAAAGGTACATGTATCACATTGGAACAACCGAAATAAAATGTTCAAACGTACCTACGTTCTGTATTTTAATTGAAAAAACCTACTTGTTACCAACTGTTCGTCTAAAATTGTGAGCCATATGTTTGTGACTATTACAGCGCCATCTATCACAAAGCGAAAAGTGGTCCAACTAAAACATTCATACTTATTTACGTACTATACGAATATGTAATAAAAAATCGGGGTTGCTATTTTTAAAAAACGCAGTTGATATCCGTTTGACCTATGGCAGCGCCATCTAGCGGGCCAACCATAGCGCCATCTGGCTTCCCCCTTCAAGCCAGACAAGTTTCGTCGTTTGTAGTTTTTTCGTTTGATGCTTATTTCTTGAGATATTTGGCCCGGTCACGATCAATGGACCACCCTGTATATGGCATACTTGTTGAAACGTATAAAAAAATCATACGGGGAATGTTACAAGAAAGGTGCTATACGTCCTGGAAACTTCACTCAGAAAACTCCAAAGCTACTCGTTCGAATATAAGGTGAGAAACATTACTTCCGCCAACATTTGTCTCGCGTAATGACTACGAGCGTAAACTTAAAGGACCTGGATCTGATGTAAAGCTTTCCAGTGTGAATGGTAAGACACCTTTTCAACTGAACCAGAGAAGGTTTTCAATTTGACAGCTTAAATCAGCGGCTAAATTATTTTGCAGCCTACGTAAAAAAACCAAATTGATAAATTTGTGTTGGTTCAGCGCAATTGAGAAAGAAAGTCGCAGCTGCATCAGAGGGGAGTTGGTTACGCAACTTAAGAAGTGCGTGCGTTAGTCGGTTTCAAAAAGAGGAGAAAATAGCAAAGCTGATTTCCATAGCATGGTACTGAAGTTGTCACGCGTGCAGCAAATGCACATAACCGGTACAAATGTATCGGCAGGCGCGACGTAGCGCGCCGGTCGTATGAGTTTATTGCAGCTATGCCGTCTAGGAGTCTGTGGCCGCGGAGAACGTCAATAAATCGGAGACATTACGACATCTGGAGCGACGGCCACGCTCGCAGCGCTTTTATGGAGTCCCTTAATCATGCCGCGCTTACAATCACTCGCGGCTCGTAAACAACGCCGTCTGCCAGACAATCCCCTGGCTTTAAGCGCTTTATATCGGCCTGACAGTGACGGTGCTCCTCGTCCTCAGAAAGCCTATTTGGTACTGGAGAGACTGCTGGAACGAACCGGAGAGGCTAGGCTTCTTAGTCGATTTGGGCGATGGACTTTTAAAGCACACCCTCATTTGGTTTATCCTCGGCTCTGCACGTTCATTGAGACAAATCACTTGTTGTTCCTTAACAGAAAAAAATCGCATATACGAACCAATTCTTACGCTAGGGAGCCATACAAACCATGAATGTTGTAAGCCGCCAAGAATGTAAGAAGATTGGCTGGAGCAAGAGTCCATATCCCTGTCTATGCAATTCCTGGGTACTTAAAAGATTTGATATGATGGTGGTGGTGGTGGTGGTGGTGGTGGTGGTGGTGGTGGTGGTGGTGGCGAAAAAAATTGAGATCTCATTCTATTGGTGACGATCCAAATGCTCCGTGTCTTTGGAATATTCACTGAACAACTAGAAAACAATTCACGTGCGATGATGTGATGCATTCGCTCTTACTTAGTGTTAATTCTCTTTTCATACTCCTTACCCGATGGGCGATAGCACATCCTGAATTCGACAAACATTTTATTTGTCCAGTCTGATGTAAACACTGCCTAAGCACCACATTCAGGAGAGTCAGTGTAGCCGACCGACATTTAACTCGCCACGTTATTGCGATTCAAATCTGGTTCACCTCACATCATGTAAGTTACAGCTCGCGTGTCATTGTGAACAGAAGTAGTAAGTAATGCTTCAGCTGCATTCCACACCATACCCAAAAGGATTTTGCTGTCAACGTGGAACCATTGCCCCCAATGCTTTCGAAGAACCCGTGCATAGCATTCTGTCGACACACGACTCGTCAACGCTAGAATTTCTTTTTTTCCATCATCTAGTGGTGGTGTCATGCCTGTGGAAATTCCTGCGACATGTTACATACAGTTAACAGAGGTACTCGTGTGAGATGGTGGCAATTGTGTCAAACAGTGAGGATGTACTTCTGGAATGTGTGGCTGCTTACAACTTATTGATTTACAGCACTGTTACGAAGAGGAAGAAATTTATCGTTGTGGCACTGATGTGATGTTAATGTCATTTCTTAAGCTGGTATGTGTTGCGGAGTAAATTACGTCAAACATTAACCAGTACATAGAATAGTTAACCTTAAAAATTGTTTTGTGGACGGCTAAGGGCCAAATATTAGTTAAAAGGCTCAGATTTGTAAGATGTCTCCTTTTTCCTTTTCAGTATTTAAGGAAGGAATGAAGGAAAATTAAGTTTTACCGTCCTGTCGAGATCGAGGCCATTAGAGATGGAGCACAAGTTCGGACTGCGTCAAAGGATAGGAAAGGAAATTCGCCGAGCCCTTATCAAAGGAACCATCCCAGCATTTGCGTGGAGAGATATAGGGAAATTACGGAAAACCTAAATATAGATGTCCGGACGCGGATTTGAACCGTTGTCCTCCTGAATGCCAGTCCAGTGTTCAATAGAACCACCAGAGCTCCATAGAACCAACATAAGCCGTTTCCAGCATTTTCTACTATTTTTGTTGTTGCTAGATATGAGCTTGTGTTTTCTGCAACGTTTGTAAATATTACGTCCTCTACGTGTTTAAGCGATGTATAATTTAATAAATCCATTTGGAGATTGTTCCTAATTCTTCAGTTACAGAGTTTTTGCTGAGTAAAATTCTGCGTATTTTTAAAACTAGTTGCACGACGTATGGACTGTTATGCTATTTTTCGTCCGTCGTGCACCATCTTGTTCCTTGAAACGAAAGAGGGTTTTCTGCCGTGAGCCACGTGATACGTGCAAATGAACTGAGTTTCTTGAAGTTCTTAACTATTTCCTCTAGCTTAAAAATCGAAATTTGTATTAGTTGCCAATAGCTTCTCTATCAAATTATTTTTAACTTTTAACAGGTTTTTGATAATAGTTCCTCTCAATTTCGTTTCACTTACTCATTAGTAGTGCGTAGTAGAATAATAATGTAACACAGACTATTAAAGACTGTAGTGACAAGATTTCCTCGACTGCAACACTTTTAAATTTTAACAGAATACTTGGTCCTAGGTGCATGACCACGTTGTACATTGGAATAGTTTTTCACGTTTGGAAAAACCTTACTTTTACTCAGTAATATTTTTAACTTCGGAGAAAGCCTGCAGCACACAAAGTGAATGCTATAAATTCAAAATGGAATAAGAAAATACATTAAACTTCTATTACAGGGCTGCCTAGAGGCGAAAGTCTGGAAAGTGTTTCCAAGGTACAATACTGTCCACTACAGTGCAGAATTACCTATGAGAAAACTATGAGGAAGGACCGTCTTTGTTGCAAGCTAACCAAAAGCGGGAGCGAAAACGAATTTTTCGACTTTTTCCCACAATATGATACTGTGAATGAGCTGCATGTCCTCCAGAGCACACCGTGAACAGTAATCACGATAGTGTGTGATAACTTGTGACCTGCACCACAATTACCGATATCTCTTTCATACGTCGGAGAGCTTATGACAAGAATAGTCTGAAAATCAAAGCACATTCTGTAAGTAGGCTGTTTAGGTTTTTATATTGGTAACGCCACGTAGCGCTCTGTATGAAAATCACTGGCTGTGCTGTGTGCAGTCTGTGGCTAGTTTACATTGTTGTCTGCCATTGTAGTGTTTGGCAGCTGGATGTTAACAGCGCGTAGCGTTGCGCAGTTGGAGGTAAGCCGCCAGCAGTGATGGATGTGGGGAGAGAAATGGCGGAGTTTTGAAATTTGTAAGACTGGATGTCACGAACTGCTATATATATTATGACTTTTGATGACTATTAAGGTAAATATATTGTTTGTTCTCTATTAAAATCTTTCATTTGCTAACTATGCCTATCAGTAGTTAGTGTCTTCCGTAGTTTGAATCTTTTATTTAGCTGGCAGTAGTGGCGCTCGCTGTATCGCAGTAGTTCGAGTAACCAAGATTTTTGCGAGGTAAGTGATTTGTGAAACGTATAGGTTAATGTTAGTCAGGGCCATTCTTTTGTAGGGATTTTTGAAAGTCAGATTGCGTTGCGCTAAAAATATTGTGTGTCAATTTTTCTAAGGGGACGTTTCAGTTCTACTTATTGATTACTTTGCAAAGGATAAAACAGTAACTGGGGGAATGTTGCACATATCGAAGGATGTAAGGAAGATTATGGAGCATATCGTCTAGCCCTATCAAATGAAGGACACACGAGGAGAGCCTTGAACGGAAAACGGAATTTCGTTCTTCAAGTTCATTCGAATAACCTCAAAAGGGCTTTAGCAAGAGGCAGATTCAAGGATTCGGACTAAGAATTGTAGCAACATTTATCCTAGTCTCAAGATTTCGTTCTCTGACCTCAGCCTACTCCTACATCTAAGGAAATGCGGATCGTAGACTGGAGGTTCATAGACCTGCAAAACTCGCATTTATGGGTGCTATTCTAACCATCGGAAAAATACTGGTCAAACTGTACAGACCCGAAAAGGGGCTAGGTCGAAAAATCAGTTCTCGTTTGACCCTAAAAAACCGCTAATTACAAGATATATAAATGTTTACATTTTATCTTATAACCCTGGCCAGCTGATAGCAAATGTTGTAGATAAAGCTTTTTCCACTATGGAAGGAAACAGTGCTGGCGATCTAAATCGAGATCCTCACGGTAAACTTCTGTATACAGCCCAGTGACCGCGCGACTTTCAGTCAGATGGCCAGTACATAATCCGACGACATCATGTGCAGATGCTGTGATGAAATACTCCATACATCTATATGAAACAGAGAATGGGGAAAGAAAGGGAAGGAATGGGTGGGAATTCGTAACTTTCGGCCGCATAGGGCGTTGTGGTGATGCAATGGCGAAAGTTGAAAATTTGTGCCGGGTTGGAAGTCTAACTCTGATTTACCGCTTCTGGTGAGAGATTGCCTTAACCGCTTCGGCCATCCGGACACGCTCCAGAACCGACTCAAATTTTGAAATTATCGCACGTTGCAATGCAGCGGCCCTCGTCCTTTAACCCCCTACTCGCAAATTATTGATTCCCGTAGGAGTCACTCAAATACGTACACATCATACACCGAGAAGGTAAGAAAGACCCTCTAGCCCAGCACTCATTGAAGAAGAATTCCGTAAAAAACAAGATTTAGAAATTATCCCAAAACACGTCTATCTTAAAATGACGTGAAGTATTAAGACCGCATGTTACGGTAAGTTTTTTCAACTGTCTTTTCCATCTAGTTCGTTCTTTGGTTGTTCTCTACAGTGGCCGCCGTGTCTTACGTCCCACTACCATATAAACCTTGTCCCTCTAAGTTTTGTGTATGAAAGTGTAACCAAACCACTATTTTTCCATTGTTGCTGTCCCCTCAAGGACACCACGGACCTTTGCAATACATCCGTGCTAGTTGCCTTCTTTTTGTCTTTTCACGGAAAATTGAATATCCACCTTAGTCCTAATTTAATCTTCAGGCCTCATTGTTAGAGATTATCTTGGTAGTTTGAGCACCGGTGAGTATTTTACGAACGTTCACCATTGCAGATTATTTCGACGAAAGAATTCTGGTCTTATAGCTACATCACTTCATATTTGCGATTTGACAGTGATTGACGTATTTGTTTTACTACAGCGGTAGCTTGGCGACATGACATCTTACAACTGCAACAGATTTGTTGAACAAATAAATGTCATTTAGGGCTTTGCAAATCTTAGAATGCTGAGTGCTCTTCTAAACCTCTCGTCTCCCCTTGTAACGCCGGAAATGCATATCCTCCTATTTCCATCTATTGTACGATAATTTGTTTTCCTTATTTTTGTTACCTGAATATATGACATTTCTGTGTCTTTACATATTGTAATTGTTTTACTATTTGTATATATATATTTATGCATTTATGTCGATGTATAATTGGTTTGTTTCGTAAATATTATTTGTATTTTTACGCTGGGTCTTGCCTAGGGAAAACTGCTATTGAACGATTACATCGATAGGTCGTGTGAAGACTCAAAGTGTGTAGGATCTTTGGTAGTGTTAACTCTGCCGCGTGGAGCGCGGGCAGAGCTGTGGGAGTCTGGCTGGAGTAGCGAGTGGAGCAGGTGTGTTGTGTGACGCTCCCGCGAGTTGCCGCGCTTTCGGGGTTTGGCAGCATGTAATTGCGCTCGACTCGCGATGATAGTTTCTGACATGGTGTCGCGGACGGGAAGCATTAGCTGGCGCACATCAAGAGCCCGTTTCGCCTGGTGACCGTGTCGAGAAGAAGGCGCGCCAACATCCAGCTTCTGCAACAGCGACGGCCGACAATGAGTGACTGTCGCCACCTCCTCGATCGACGGCTTCAAACCTTCAATCAACCAACAAGGAAGACTAAAAGCACGTAAAGTTTCAGAACTGTATGGCAGACCTCAGCTTTTCAAATTGTTCCATTTGCCTCGCAAAATTACAGCAACTTAGCATGAACCTTTGTTGCTCATTGTCCCAATTGCATTGCCAAGCAGGGTCCCTTCCTTTTCCGAAATGAACCCGAGTGTCGCTGAAATTCAAACGCCAGCATAATTCCATTTCACTGCTTTAATTTCAAAGTTCAATTTAAGTATTCATAGCTGGCTACCATAGTTAGATTACACAAGCACAAATTAAGAATGCGAGTTTTGTTGCCGTATTTTAGCTTACCTGTGACTGCAGCTCAGCTTGGTACGTACTAAATTTTACTATTGTTAATTGTTCAGAATCGTTTAATTCAAGTTCAAAGTTAAATCTCTTCTTTCTAAATTGCGTAGATTCAAGTAGCTTTAGAAATGATTGTTGAGGTAGTCCAAGACTAACTGTATTTCGATGTGCTTCAGAAAGAAAGCTCACTATTAACTTCAGTCACTAAATTAACTTTCGATTTTCCGGTTTCATTAATTCTTTTGCTAAATTAAGTGTAACGAAATTTATTACTTCTGACAAACTTTCAGTTTTCACACTACACGTGTGAACCTTCAGTTGCCACGTTTCTAGTGCTAATTATATGTGTAATAACCTTTCCTTTTCAGTTATTATAGTAATTGTCCATAGGACTGGCGACCGTAATTTCCCCCAAATCTCAAATATCTAATTACCGCACATTTACTTTCTTTATTAACTTTATCCCTATTTCAAAATTAATTTCCACCAGTTTCACTTGCATTTTTCCTTTCATTTAGATGTAACCCTTTCCTCCCTCTTTACCGACAGGTTAACTTCGGTGACGATTGCTTTTCCAAAATTCCCATTAGGTACACGCGGTTTCATTTTTCACTGTCATTAAGGTCGATAAGTGAGGGGGACGTTACACCCTGTCCAATTTCTTTAAACTTTTGCTGCTCACCAAGACTATGTCATACAAGAGAGAACCTCGAAACTTCCTGGCAGATTAAATCTGTGTGCCGGACCGAGAGTCGAACTCAGGACCTTTACTTTTCGCGAGCAAGTGCTCTACCAACTGAGCTACCCAAGCACGACTCACGACCCGTCCTCACAGCTTCAATTTCGCCAGTACCTCGTCTGCTACCTTCCCAACTTCACAGAAGCTCTTCTGCAAGGTGGGATCCATGATGCGATAACCGCTTTTCCTCAGGTTTTGTCGTGCACCACAGTTTATCGGTATGGCGACCACTGTTCCAGCTCCCCTTGACGCGACACACACAAGTGGTGCAATGTCATAATAGCTGAACGGTTCAAAGAAAACTTGGATCTCGTTACTAATAAGTACCCCCCTCATAGAGTTATAATTGGTGGAGACTTCAATATACCCTCAATTTGTCAGCGAAAATACATGTTCAAAGCCAGTGGTAGACAGAAAACATCTTCCGAAATTGTACTGAATGCTTTATCTGAGAATTACTTTGAACAGTTGGTTCATGAGCCCACACGAATTGTAAATGGTTGCGAAAACACACTTGACGTTTCAGCCACAAATAATCCTGATCTAATAGAGAGCGTCATGACGGATACAGGGATTAGTGAACAGAAGGGCATTGTAGCGAGGCTCAAAACCAAATCAACCAAAACCACTAAGAATAAACGCTAAATATATCTATTCCAAACAGATAAAAATTCGCTTGATTTCTTCCTAAGAGAGACTCTCCATTCCTTCCAAGCTAATTATGTAAGTCTAGACCAGATATGGCTCAAATTCAAAGATGCAGTATCGGCAGCAATAGACAGATTCATACCGCATAAGTTAGTAATGAGAGATGCTTTTAATATTTTCCACAATGAAACGTTGTCTCAAAATACGGTAGAAAACCAAAAGAGATTCTGGTCGTATGTGAAGTACACCAGTGGCAAAAAACAGTCAATACCGTCACTGCGCGATGGAAATGTTACAGACGATGGTGCCACTAAAGCGGAGTTACTAAATACAGTTTTCCGTAATTCCTTCACGAAAGAAGAAGTAAATATTCCAGAATTCGAAACCAGAACAGCTGTTGGCATGAATGACAGAAGTAGATATCTTAGGTGTTGCGAAACAACTCAAATCACTTAAGAAAGGCAAGTCTTCCGGTCCAGATGGAATACCAATCAGGTTCCTTTCAGAGTAGTAGACACAATAGCGCCTTTCTTAGTAATCATATACAATCGCTCACTGGAGGAAAGGTCTGTTCCTAAGGACTGGAAAGTAGCACAGGTCACACCAATATTCAACAAAGGAAATAGGAATAACCCATTGAATTACAGACCCATGTCACTGACCTCAGTTTTCAGTAGGATTTTGGAGAATATACTGTACTCTGACATTATGAATCACCTTGAAGAAAATGACTTATTGATACATAACAACCACGGACTCAGAAAATATAGTTCTTGTGTAACACATGAAGTAATGACTGCTGTCGACAAGGGATCTCAGATCAATTCCATATTCCTAGAATTCCAGAGGGCTTTTGATACTGTTCCTCACAAGCGACTATTAATCAAATTGCGTGCATATGGAGTATCTTCTCAGTTGTGTGACTGGATTCGTGATTTCCTCTCAGAGAGGTCACAGTTCGTAGTGATAGACGGTAAATCATCGAGTAGAACAGAAGTGATATCTGGCGTTCCGCAAGGTAGTGTCATAGGCCCTCTGCTGTTCCTGATTTACATAAATGATCTAGGTGGTAATCCGAGCAGCCCCCTTAGATTGTTTGCAGATGACGCTGCAATTTACCGTCTAGTAAAATCAGACGATCAATTCCAATTACAAAATGATCTAGAGAGAATTTTTGTATGGTGCGAAAAGTGGCAATTAGCACTAAATAAAGAAAAGTGCGAGGTCATCCACATGGGTACTAAAAGAAATCCGATAAATTTTGGGTATACGATAAATCGCACAAATCTAAGGGCTGTGAGTTTAACTAAATACCTAGGAATTACAATTACGAGCAACTTTAATTGGGAAGACCACATAGATAATACTGCGGGGAAGGCGAAACAAAGACTGCACTTCGTTGGCATAACACTTAGAAGATGCGACAAACCCACTAAAGAGAGAGCCTACATTACACTTGTCCGTCCTCTGCTGGAATATTGCTGCACGGTGTGGGATCCTTAACAGGTAGGATTGACGGAGGAATCGAAAAAGTGCAAAGAAGGGCAGCTCGTTTCGTGTTATCGCGGAATAGGGGTGAGAGTGTCACTGGTATGATACGCGAGTTGGGGTGGCAGTCACTGAAACAAAGGCGGATTTCTTTGCGGAGAGAAATTTTCGAAATTTCCATCACCAACTTTCTCTTCCGAATGCGTAAATATTTTGTTGACACGCACCTACGTATGGAGAACTGATCATCATAATAAAATAAGAGAAATCAGAGCTCGTACGGAAAGATTTAGGTGCTAATTTTCCCACGCGCCATTCGAGAGTGGAATGGTAGAGAAGTAGTATGAAAATGGTTCGATGAACCCTCTGCCAGGCACTTAAGTGTGAATTGCAGAGTAACCATGTAGATGTAAATGTTTACAGACGAGTCGTGGTTCTGCCTACAGCATCACGATGGTCGTATCGACTGTGGAGGCTCGTACGAGGAGCAAAGCTGCCAGATTGCAGGGGTGCCATCGGGTATGTAACACCAACATACCTGGCTGACATATGAGGGGATGGAATGATATTTTCACTCTGCAGCGGAGTGTAGCTGATATGAAACTTCCTGGCAGATTAAAATTGTGTGCCGGACCGAGACTCTAAAGGCAAAGGTCCGGCACACAGTTTTAATCTGCCAGTAAGTTTCATATCAGCGCACACTCCGCTGCAGAGTGAAAATCTCGTTCTGGAAGGCTGTGGCTAAGCCATGTCTCCGCAACATCCTTTCTGTCGGGAGTGCTAGTTCTGCACGGTTCGCAGGAGAGCTTCTGTAAAGTTTGGAAGGTAGGAGACGAGGTACTGGCAGAAGTAAAGCTGTGAGGACGGGGCGTGAGTCGTGCTTGGGTAGCTCAGTTGGTAGAGCACTTGCCCGCGAAAGGCAAAGGTTCCGAATTCGAGTCTCGGTCCGGCACACAGTTTTAATCTGCCAGGAAGTTTCATATGAAGGAGTGAAAAAAAAGGAATAATATTGCCGTGGGCGGAGCTTGTGTAGTAAGCATTCCTGACGCTAGGCGTGTGGGGCGCAACTCATTGCCAGTACTGTGCCGCCTGTGTTGTCGGCCTGCCTTGTTCACTGCAGTGATTGTTTTTGCTAGCGGTGTTTTTTATGATGGCAAGTTCAAGTCAACAACGCGCAGCTCTGAAATTTTGTTTACTGCTCGGTAAAAATGTTGCTGAAACGCTTTTAATGTTGAAACACCTTACCAAGATGACGCTACGGGAAAAACACAAGTGTACGAGTGGAATGCTCGATTTAAAAACGGCGACATGTCGATTGATGACAAACCTCGTTCTGGACGTCCATCAACTGCTCGAATCGACGATAATATTGAAAAAATTCGAAAGCTTGTGCTCACAAACCGTCAACAGACAATTGATCAACTGTCAGAAATTGAAACATCCTCTTTGAAAAATTAATGATTTACTGTACTGGTAAACCTCTACGTTATTTGATTTTCAAACAGCTGAGCAAAACTGAACGTAGTCAGACATTACTCTCTTTACTTATTCTGATCAACACTAAACTGACTCACAATATTTTTCGCAACGCAATCTGACTTTCAAAAATCCCTACAAAAGAATGGCCCTGACTAACAATAACGTATACCTTTCACTTACCTCACAAAAATCTTCGTTACTCGAACTACTGCAATACAACGAGTGCCACTACTGCCAGCTAAATAAAAGATTCTAACTACTGAAGGCACTAACTACTGATAGGCATAGTAAGCAAATTAAAGATTTTGATAGAGAACAAACAATGTATTTACCTTAATAATGTTCAAAAGTCATATATATGTATCAGTTCATGATATCCAGTATTACAAATGTACTCTTCCTGGAGGGCACACGTCCAGATCGTCCGCTCTTAAAATTCTGCCATCTCTCCCCACATCCACCACTGCTGGCGGCTCACCTCCAACTGCGCAACGCTACACGCTGTTCACATTCAACTGCCCAACACTATAATAGCAAATCTTCCAACAATGCAAACGCCACAGACTGCACACAGCACAGTCAGTGATTTTCATACAGAGCGCTACGTGGCGTTACTAACCTAAAAACCTGAACAGCTTAGTTACAAGATTAGTGGGTTACCTTGGAGCTCGGTTCAGAAAATTTTAATGGAAGGTTTGGGAATGAAAAGGTTGCTGCCATGACTGTTCCACGGGTTCTGACTGACAATGGCCGGCCGGAGTGGCCGTGCGGTTCTGCGCGCTACAGTCTGGAGCCGAGCGACCGGTACGGTCGCAGGTTCGAATCCTGCCTCGGGCATGGATGTGTGTGATGTCCTTAGGTTAGTTAGGTTTACTTAGTTCTAAGTTCTAGGCGACTGATGACCTCAGATGTTAAGTCCCATAGTGCTCAGAGCCATTTGAATCATTTGACTGACAATGAAAATGGACGTAAGTCTGGCTAAAGATGGCGTGCGTCCGCTGCCCCGCGCACGTTACGCATGAAAAGGGGCACGAAAGCGCCTGTGGGACAAATGTATTAGCTGTAATGGAGAGTATTTTTATGGGAATAAGGTTATTTAGTAAATAATTTCAAAATATATAGCTTTTAAAAAATAATTCCGGTTTTTTTGGGTTACCCCTCGTACTTGGTAATTTGGACAGCAGCCACTACACTTATGGCGTGTTAAGACCGCCGGTTGGACCCTATCTTCGAAGTCTCAGTGATGTTATCTCACATCGGGGTATCGCAAGACAGGATATTACAGGTGCAGTTATGACATAAGCCAATACAGAGGGTGGTTTACTGTTTCCCTGGTCAGTGCGTTGCTCGGATGTCCCACCCACTGACAACAACTGGTCGTGGTTTGTCGAAAGCTGACATGCTATCACTCGCCAGCCACTACGACTGGTAAATTCTGGAACAGAGCTGAAACAGCATACAATTACATACTGTAGCTGTCACCCGAGCTCAGGTCGACTCGATACCCAGTCGGGTTAGTTCAGTTGTCGCTCCAGGCTTGGCAGTTCTGTTCACTAAATTTTACATCCAGTATATCTCTAAATCACCTTCAAATTTAATCATGTTTTCTTCCTGCTTCACTTTATATGCACAGTAAGTAAAATTTCGTTATTTGCTTGCTTCTTGGCATTGGAGTTAATGGTCAAAAGTGTATTAAATCACACGTAGCCTCTGCAGTATCACCAAAAGCATGTGACACTGTCCTCTCTTTGACAGAAAAAGATAGCCTACAAAATTCGCACAAAACGGAAAAAAAAATTATCATGGAGGGAATGGAAATATCCATCCATAGTACGATGGCGTGCTGAAAAGAAATGCCTCCGATTTTGTAATATGAAAACTCTTAAAGCTTTTTAAATTACCCTGATGACAAGCATATTTCTCCCAACGAAAGACTAGTGTATTGATACCTTCACTGTAGCGTGTGAGCCAGATCGGCTTGTTATCTCTGGCGCATTCCCGGGCATGAGCATCTTTGCGTTTTCGGCTGGGGCGTGTGGGACGGCGAGAGGCAGGCGGTTTGGGGGCGGCCGGTGAGACTGGGGAGTTGTGGCTCGGGCGCAAGCACATGTGTGATGTCTGCTACGCTGGGCCTGTTTGCTAATCGTGAAACTCCTGCGGCGGTTACTGGTTGCCTGGAAGGCATTTCATATAAACTGTGCCAAGCCTCCCAGTGAGAGGGGAGTCCGGAGTTGGAGTTGGCCTACATGTTTGTACAAATTGAGGCGCCTGTGTGAGAAACACGGCATGGGCCTGTTGGCTGCTTCGTCCTTCTGGCAGCCACCGTAAGCGGATGTTCGGCCGGAATGTCTACAGTTTGTGGTGAGCATAGTGTGAACAAGTTCTCGTAGGATGTGCTCCCAGCCTGACTCTTAGCCTGTGTAATTTGTGGGTGCCGACCCCTTGTCTGTTACTGCTTCCGGGTGTCCTGTAAAATTTCACAGCAGAACTATGTTTTTGTGGCATTCTGTGTTTCTAACTCTGCCTCCTCCTAGAAAGGCGAAAGATTTTGCCTCAACTGAAAGGGGGGGGGGGTCGATTGGACATCTTTTGGAATTCCTTAATGCTGTAATTTAAACATATAAACAAATTGTTCTTTCAGAATAAGCGCCTGTTTCTTTGGGACACTGCAGTTCAAACAGGAGTGGCGTAATGTTCATGAGTATTGTGATTCGTCAAATGAAGTGTATGTAATGTCTTGCTGTTTTCTCTGGCACGCAGCTGTGTTATTGAACTCATGTTGAAGTGTTCTGTTGGGTGAACGACTGCTCCCCACTTCAGTGTATTCTTTTGAGTAGTATTGTAAGGTTTTTTGGATATTTGTCAGTGATGTGTATTGATCCAATTTTGTTTTTCTCTTTCTTTTGAATTACGGTGAATTTTTTAGTTTATCTGGTTATTGGCTTAACTCGCACTTCACGCATTAAATCAGCTGATTTTGAAATTGTTTTTTTATTCCTGTTTAATGTCAGACAGATTCAAATATAACTTCATTTATGTTATTTGAAATAAATGTGTTGGATTGACCTTAATGAATTATGTGCAATCGAAGTAAGGGACCCAGTCCTTCATTAGTGCTTAACAGTGGCATGTGGTTTGGGTTGTGAGCCCCGTGCTCGTAGCAGCGTGTTTGACTTCGTTGACGGGCCACAGCCTCACCTCTTCTTGCACCGCTTCATTGCTTTCAAAGTGAAGTCCTCGAAGGTATTCTTTAAATTTTTGAAACAGATGAAAATCAGATGGGGCCCAGTCGGGACTGTATTGAGGTTTATGGGTGACAGTGAATCCAAGGCGTTGGATTGTTGCCGATGTCGCAGAGGTCGTTTGTGGTCTGGCATTGTCATGCTGAATGATTGAGTCTTACTGTGTGGACGAACTCTTCGAATTCGAAACTCGATTGTAGCACCTTGTTTCCCAGGCACCGACGTAGTTACATTACGCACCACCATCTTACATACAACAGTTCGGAGCCCTCTACGACAGAGGATAGGAAATATGCAGATATGAACATCAAAGATGTAGAATGTGTATAGAATTTGTTTTAAGAGTATTCACATGTAACATTTCCAGGCATTCGTTTTTAGCATGTCATAGTGTAACAGAATAACTAACGCGGCATTGAGAACCGTACGAAAGTCCAGTCATTATATTCGCTAGTATCGACGGCAACAAATCAATAGGCGACAGCATGACTGTCAACTCCACGTACACCTCACTCAGCTAACCTCAACATCATTTATGTATAGCTGTAACGCAAAAGACCGACGTTCGTATGGCGTAATTTTCAGTCTCAGTGGCAAGTCGATCAGTGATAAAGTTTTACAGTATGTTGTATGTGGTTGTATAACTGTGACACGTGTTGGTACCTGAAAGATATGTTACGTAAACGGATTCTTGGAACGTCAAAATAGGAAATGAAATATTTGTTGCTAAGGAAATACACCGAAGAGCCAAAGAAACTATTACACCCACCTAATATCATGTAGGGCCCCACGAGCAAGCAGAAGTGCAGAAACACGACGTGGCATGAACTCCACTAATGTCTGTAGTAGTGCTGGAGGGAACTGACACACTGACACCACGAATCCTGCAGGGCTGTCCATAAAGCCGTAAGAGTACTAGGGGGTGGACATCTCTTCTGAACAGCACTTTGCAAGGCATTCCAGATTACTCAATGATGTTCATGTCTGGGGAGTTTGTTGGCCAGCGGAGGTGTTTAAACTGAGAAGAACGTTCCTGGAGCCACTCTGTAGAAATTCCTGACGTGTGGGGTATCGCATCGTCCTGCTGGAATCGCCCAAGTCCGTCGGAATACACAATGGACATGAAAGGATGCAGGTGATAGGACAGAATGCTTACATACGTGTCATCTGTCAACGTCGTATCTACACGTATCAGGGGTCCCATCTCACTAACTGCACACGCCCCACATCAATACAGAGCCTCCACCAGTTTGAACAGTCCCCTGCTGACACTCGGGGTCCATGAATTGATGCGGTTGTCTCCATACCCGTACACGTCCATCTGCTCGATGCAATTTGAAACGAGACTCGTCCGACCAGGCAACATGTTTCCAGTCATCATCAGTCCAATGTCGGTGTTGACGGGCCCACGCGAGGCGTAAAGATTTGTGTCGTGCAGTCATCAAGGATACACGAATGGGCCTTCGACTCCGAAAGCCCATATCGATGATGTTTCATTGAATGGTTCGCACGCTGACACTTGTTGATGGCCCAGCACTGAAATCTGCAACAATTTGCGGAAGGGTTGCACTTCTATCACGTTGAAAGATTTTCAGTCGTCGTTGGTCCCGTTCTTGCAGGATCTTTTTCCGGCCCCAGAGATGTCGGAGATTTGATGTTTTACCGGATTCCTGATATTAACGGTACACTCGTGAAATGGTCGTACGGAAAAATCCACACCTCATTGCTACCTCGTAGATGCTTTGTCACATCGCTGACTATAACATCACGTTTAAACTCACGTCTTGATAATCTGCCATTGTAGCAGCAGTAACCGATCCAATGCGCCAAACACTTGTCTTATACAGGGTGTTACAAAAATGTACGGCCAAACTTTCAGGAAACATTCTTCACACGCAAATAAAGAAAAGATGTTATGTGGACATGTGTCCGGAAACGCTAAATTTCCATGTTAGAACTCATTTTAGTTTCGTCCAACTACGCTCAATGGAGCACGTTATCATGATTTCATACGGGATACTCTACCTGTGCTGCTAGAACTTGTGCCTTTACAAGTACGAGACAACATGTGCGCGATGGAGCTCCTGCACATTTCAGTCGAAGTGTTCGTACGCTTCTCAACAACAGATTCGGTGACCGATGGATTGGTAGAGGCGGACCAATTCCATGGCCTCCACCCTCTCCTGACCTCAACCCTCTTGACTTTCATTTATGGGGGCATTTGAAAGCTCTTGTCTACGCAACCACGGTACCAAATGTAGAGACTCTTCGTGCTCGTATTGTGGACGGCTGTCATACAATACGCCATTCTCCAGGGCTGCATCAGCGCATCAGGGATTCCATGCGACGGAGGTTGGATGCATGTATCCTCGCTAACGGAGGACATTTTGAACATTTCCTGTAACAAAGTGTTTGAAGTCACGCTGGTACGTTCTGTTGCTGTGTGTTTCCATTCCATCATTAATGCATTAATGTGATTTGAAGAGGAATAAAAAAATGAGCTCTAACATGGAAAGTAAGCATTTCCGGACACATGTCCACATAAGATATTTTCTTTCTTTGTGTGTGAGGAATTTTTCCTGATAGTTTGGCCGTACCTATTTGTAACACCCTGTATAGGCTTTGCCGACGCAGGGCCCTCTTCTGCCTGTTTACGTATCTCTATAAAAAAATGGTTCAAATGGCTCTGAGCACTATGGGACTCAGCTGCTGTGGTTATAAGTCCCCTAGAACTTAGAACTACTTAAACCTAACTATCCTAAGGACATCACACACAACCATGCCCGAGGCAGGATTCGAACCTGCGACCGTAGCGGTTGTGCGGTTCCAGACTGTAGCGCCTTTAACCGCTCGGCCACTCCGGCCGGCCATATCTCTATATTTGAATACGCATGCCCATACCAGTTCTTTGGCGCTTCAGTTGCAATGTAAAAGAACTAAAATCAAAAAGGGATTTTGCCATATTTCTTCAACATCATCCGCTTTTGTTTTGTTAGTCTTACGAATCCAGGTACGTACTAAATGATGAAGTACTTCGCCACTTAGTGAGGATTCAATTATAATTGCTATTAATGTAAGTATTCAGAGGCTGGATCAATATTAGGAAATTATCCTCTGTGTACAGACTACGTTGAGGACTCATTTTTTTTGTCAAAATATTACCGGACGAATTTCCTGATAATCTGTAAAAATCTCTGGACCACACTTAACAGCCGTGAAGCCATAGTTTCTCTTGTTGTTGCAATTATTATTGTTATTATTATTCCTGGATAGTGAAAAGAAGTACAATCGTTTCGTGTACTGTATCTATAAATCCCCAAACACCAGCTAGAGCACAGTTTTGCTTGCACCTACTCTTTTTTTTTTTGCAGTCGACTTCCCAGACAGTTACGGAAAATGTTCATCTTGCCCTAGAACCCCATTCTTCTGTAGCTTTATTAGTAAAACGGCGGATAAAACTTGGCTCCCTCGACAAACTTAATTAACCTGATTTGTTAGGATGAGGAACAGCATCGGTTATCTGAAACACCACTTTGTTGCAGCAGAGGCGTGGTTAACTCTTTCCCGTCACGCAAGCGCCTTCAGAAGCAACTGTCTCACTAAGCGCGAAGAAATAATTTCCCGCGTATTTATAGGAACCTTGTGTCGTTACTTTAGCACTAAACAAGCGTTACCACCGGAGCTGAGATACTCAGCAGCCTTCCTCTGTTGTTCTCCGTCAACCTTCAGCAACTCACAATCGTTTCTGAAATATGCTTGGGATGTCAAGTGTCTCCTTACTAGACTTGAGTTACACACCACTTGCAGCCTCACTTAACGTTATTACCTGAACCGATTTCTCGGCCATTCGCCATTGTTTTGCTCAGATGCAGCCCAACCAAGGTCGAGAACCAAATCGTAGAACTCACGTCGCCACAAGTGCTACTGTTTTAATTTTCCCGTCTCCCAACAGTTCTACAGACAGAAATTAATCACTGATAAGTCAGCTACACATTTAAAATCATGTGTGTTACCAGTTAACGAAGATGAACCTTCTTTCTCCGCCACTTCGTGTGAACTTAATAGTTAGACTACAAAATTGAGCCGGCCGAAGTGGCCGTGCGGTTAAAGGCGCTGCAGTCTGGAACCGCAAGACCGCTACGGTCGCAGGTTCGAATCCTGCCTCGGGCATGGATGTTTGTGATGTCCTTACGTTAGTTAGGTTTACCTAGTTCTAAGTTCTAGGGGACTAATGACCTCAGCAGTTGAGTCCCATAGTGCTCAGAGCCATTTGAGCCACAAAATTGAAAAATTGTTGTTTTACGGTACTGAAATCATTTCATCATATTGTTCACGGTGGCAAACCTAAATTAATATAATTACCAAAAATAGTTACTTTGAAATGAAAAAAATGATGACATACCGCCTGATATTTGTGGTTTATAATCCCCTCCAATTATCACTGGCAAGGTTTTACATACGAAGGTTAGCTGTACTCCTGAAT
Organism: Schistocerca americana; assembly: GCF_021461395.2. Taxonomy (NCBI): domain Eukaryota; kingdom Metazoa; phylum Arthropoda; class Insecta; order Orthoptera; family Acrididae; genus Schistocerca; species Schistocerca americana. Next base: position 174,807,321 of record NC_060130.1, on the reverse strand, counting down.
ATGTAATGCTACTACACTACGAAACTTTGATATGTATTGAAATATTCATTCACTATTTTGTAACTTCATTTTTGTATTTATTAGTTTAACTCCAGTCAGTGTGAAAAACAGAAGCTTACCGAGCATCGAATCAACATTTGATTGTATTTAGAGCTTCCGTGCAAATATAAATCAAAACGCCGTTCTTAGCGGAACGAAATCGACAAATGTAAAAAGTTAACTTCCAGGGTAGCCCATGGCAGTATCATAGGAACGCTACAGTTTACCACATTGCCTGTAAATAAGCGAAGAAATCAACAACTGCACTTTATCACTGTAAACAATAGCTATCGTAAAATGTCTAGGAGTAGTCGTCCGGAACGGCCTGAAGCAGAATAACTACACACAAACATCAAAAAATGTTTTGCTTCACCCAGTTCCCAGAACTACTGAAGATCGACGTTGACTGTGGGTAATGAATCACAGAAAAAGTTCCTTTGACTGTTCAGAGATGTCACTAAACCCGCCCAAAGATGTAAACAACCATGCATGAGCAGAGCCTATTTGACGGAGGGGGTCCGACAGCCACTCAGTTCCAGTCATTCCACCAGGAACGATGTACACGGCTCGTGTTGTCTGTAATTCAGCCATGACTAGACGGTCAATACCTGGGTTCGATCGCGTCCGCATTGTTACTTTGTGCCAGGAAGGGCTCTCAACGAGGGAAGTGTCCAGGCGTCTCTGAGTGAACCAAAGCGATGTTCTTCGGACATGGAGGAGATACAGAGGCAGACAGGAATTGTCGATGACATGCCTCGCTCAGTCTGCCCAAATGCTACTACTGCAGTGGATGACCGCTACCTACGGATTATGGATCTGAGGAACCCTGACAGCAACGCCACCGTGTTGAATAATGCTTTTCTTGCAGCCACAGGACATCGTGTTACGACTCAAACTGGGAGCAATAGGCAGCATGATGCGCAACTTCACTCCCGACGTCCATGGCGAAGTCCATCTTTGAAACCACGACACCATGCAGCGTGGTACAGATGGGCCCAACAACATGCGGAACGGACCGCTCAGGATTGGCATAACGTTCTCTTCGCCGATGAATGTCGCATATAGCTTCAACTAGACAATCGTCGGAGACGTGTTTGGAGGCAACCCGGTCAGGCTGAACGCCTTAGACAAACTGTCCACCTAGTGCAGCAAGGTGGAAGTTCCCTCTTAGAATCTACGAGTGGCGGCTATGTGGCTGTTAAATCAGTCACTGGCTTGGTACTGCGTGTAACTTCGACTCAGACGGATGAGAGCCTCTCACCTCAGACGTGCAGTAGTCTTGAAGAAGCCTAGAGATGAAGATGAAGACTGGAAGTGAAGAAGAAGTGACTATCAGCAGAGTGCCTCCGACAAGGAAAACATTGAGCCCTGTGTTTTTCGGGGCTGCATAATTTTCATTGCTGTAACGCTGATTCTCGTATGTGTCGCCCAGTAAGATGTTGTCTTACAAGGCGCTGATCTCTCTAACTCGAATTTTAGGTGGTGAACCAGTTAAATAATTTGTTAGACTTGGGGCTCAATGATTTATATCATATATTCCCTGTGTTTTGTGTGCTGTGTTGACACCGGAAAACGACACATAAAAAGTCAAGATTTCAACCAGCTCACAGTCACCTGTACCAGACGGTTCATGAAGAAAATTTGTATGCATCTCTGTTCGGATTTCAGCTGTTATCATCCATCTATTCGTCAGAGCCAGTCGAAAAATCATGCAATCTTTTCACGGTGTAGTTCTTTTACAATGAGCTACGTCTACACTTCTTGCCACTCGGTTGTCCTGATCTACTCATTAATCCCACAGCATTCTCCAGTCATTGCACTACAGCCAAATGTTTATGCAAACCGATGGTATGATGTCCCTCATGCTAATGCTCGAAGTCCGGAGTATCGCGGTATGCCGCATGTGGAAGTCTTCTGGGTATGATGTGTTCCGACATCCACCTGAAAAGTTCCAGTAACGTTAGACACACCCAGTAGCCATCATGTACTCACACAGTTCCCTTCTGTAGGAATGACTACTTTGTGAAGTGAAAGCAAGTTCTTTGAAGAATGTAATTTTAATCAACATAAGCAACAGGCATGGAAATACTAGAGTGTGATTGGTAGCATTCGCAGAAGACGTTCATAATGTAACAAATTGTCAGGTGGAATGTCTGAATATTGCTTATGTGCACATTTTCGCAAAGGAAATTCTATAATTATAAAACTAATTGGAGACACTTGTGCAAAACATCCTAAATAAAATAGGGATAAAATTTAGGAATATTTAATACGCTTCCAGTAAAAACGTGATGTTTGAGTGGAAAGGGGGGGGGGGGGGAGAGGGAGAGCCATACCACACTATAAACACTCTTACACACTCTTACAAATAGAACAAACAAAATCTGACACACAACATTTAGGATAAATGAAACGAAAAACAGAAGAACATTGATCTACTCATTAATCCCACAGCAAAGAATTCTGAAGTGAAAATTTAGCTATGAACCAACAACGCTAAATGCTCTATAATACACGTACTGTAGCTAGCAGAATTTCAAAAACGGGTAAAAACTTGCTGCCAGAGGACCAACCTCATTTCCGTGTGGCATCTTTTCATCTCCAAAGTGGCAAGAAGCCTCACCGTAGCAGAATACCCATGTCCACTCTTTCCCTACTAGTCCCATAATGTCCGCCAAAGGTGACTTTGCTGTTCCACTACCCAACACACCACGTACAGGGGCAGACACACAGATCTCACACTGAAACTGGCTGAAGGCCAACCTCTGCCAAAGAGTGTCAGAATTGACAGATGGAGGGAAACACAGACGCTCTACGTGAAATACCAGAGTGCACATGGAAATTGTTAAATAGTAATAGCAATATGAAGTTACGTCTATTCGATCTCACATAACTTTCCAGTTCCATCAATGTATTTGCACTGCTGACGCTATGTCTGTATATACTGGAAAACAGCTTGCTAACATTTCATTTCGTGCTGTAATTCGACAGCCGTGCAAATGAAATAGTCAAAAAGATTAGAGAATCAGTCGTGGTATCGCAAATTATATTAAGATACACTTTTTATTCACTACAGTATCATAAACTTTGAAATATACTCTCAGATGCAATATAATAAACTGGAATATATCCGCTTCATTGCTCTAAAATTCCTTCATACTTAATTTTTCTGATATGCTGGAAAGGGGGAGTCTGGTAAGATGCTCAACCTTTATTCCTAGTCTAATGTCTACGACCACTTATTGGGACACCAGTTTCATCCCCATTCCTATAGATATTGCTGCTAACTATGGTTGTATTGGTGTCTAGAATATTACTGAGAGGAATGCATTTTGCTTTATATGTATTCCTCTGGCTAGTAATAGAAATTACCGTAAACATGCATACGATCCAAATACATACAAAACATCAGATTTCTGTGGCCATTACAATTTTCAAGGCATCGAATTCCATGTAAAACTCCAGCACATTACAAAACCTGAGACGCAGGATACTGATTACTTGATTCATGTATACACCCTGGTGTTTATGTCCCAGAATGTGAAGACGACCATGAGCACAGTGTCAAGTCAAGGATAAAGTAGCTGGACCCTTCTACCTTTCCAAGTTACCCAGGAAGCACCCCAAACATGTAGACCCATTGCTAATCTCCAAGGGTGTGGATCAAAAACATGTCCCCCCTAGTTTCCTCTCAAACGTCGAAAAACAAAGGGTGAAAGTATTTTTGCTGTAGATGCGTCAATTAATTTATCAAGAGTAAGTATCTCGAAAGACACCCAACTGATTACTCGAGCTACGAACCCGTGTTGTGGAAATGCCTATGAGTGTCTCTTAGCGCCTGTGGTGCATTGTGAAGGTGACCTCTCCACTTTCATACTACCTTGACAGAAAGGCACGTACTGTATGCAGCCCCGTATTAAGTTGTGTGCACGTATGACTATAGTCATGACAGATTCAAATCTCATGTCAGGGACAATTCTGTGAGATGACTGCTCGCTGATATCAATAAACTAGCATAGGAAGCTGGGAACACTGTCCCCATCACCAACTCAGAAGAGAATGACGTATTTTACAAACACGCAGCTGAGTGTCATATTTGTGGGCTGCTGTTGGAGACAAAAGTGTAAATCCCCACAGAGACCATTGTCATTTAGTGAGCAGTTAAGTGGTGCAGTTCATAATGCATGCTATTTGTTGTACGAACTGCCATGGCACATATCCAACTTTTTCCACGATCTGAGTAGGTACGATGCACACTTTCTAGTTCATCACTTAAGTGACTTCAGGTTGAAGGATGATAAGGTCAGTGTCATGTTGAAAAGTATATTTCGTTTTCAAAGACAACCACTACCTGCATTCACTCTGCTTCATGGACGCATACCTTCAGAATCTGGCTGAGATGGTGCACCCAGGGGATATGCAATCACCAAACCGACATATCCCGATGATAAAAAGTTTCAGCTTGTGACAAGGAAGGGGGCTTTCCATACAAATGCCTGGATTCTGTGGAGAGGCTCAACAAACCCACATTGCCTGACATAACCACATTTTCCAGTAAACCAACAGACACTGTCATAACGGATGTGGCGTATGATCACATGGTAAATGTCTGGCAGGAGTTAGGTATCGCTAATTTAAGTGAATATACCGGATCATATATGAAAACTGACGTACATCTGCTCACGGACATCTTCAAGAAGTTCCAAGAGCACACCTGGGCACATACTATCCGAATATTGTCTTATTTCACCATCTCTGTGCTTTTATGGGATGCAGTATTAAGGAAGATGTGTGTCACCATCCAACTGTTGACTGATATCGACATTCTGCTCTTCTTCGAACTTGAGATTCACAGGGTATTTTTCCAATGTGTCCACAGGTACACCAAGGACAATAACTCACAAATGAATGAGAACTGACCTTCTGATGATTAAAGTTATGTCTATTACCTGGATGTAAACAACTCCTATGGACAAGCCATGCCACGAAGTCTACCGTTCAGAGGGTTCCAACGAATGTCCAAAGGGGGAAAGCGACAGATTTAAGGAAATGATCCATTATTTGGTTGAGGATTCTGGTGAGGGGTATGTCGTGGAGGCAGAGATGGAATACCCCATCCACTTGCATGATGAGAACAGCGACTTAACTGTATCTGGAGCACCTATTCCTGCTAAATGATTCCGTCCCAAAGTTGCTGAAAATACTGGGGAACAAACAACGTTATACTAACCACTACAGAAACCTCCAGCAATCTCTTAGGTTGTTAATATCACCCACTCCGACCAACGTCCATGGTTGAAGGTGTACATTTATTCAAAAACTGAACTGGGGGTTCTTGCAACATGTGATTTCGGAAAAGCTTTTCACAAGTTAATGAACAGCACAGTTTTCGGGAAAACCATGGAGAATGTTAGAGAATACTAAGAAATTCATTTAGTTTATCAGTGGGATGGTCATGGAGCAAGAGATTACGTCGCCAGATTTAATTTCAAACGGGTCATCATCTCCAATGAAGGACAAGTCACTGTGGAAGTGGCCAAGGATTTAGTGCAGTTCACGAAGCCTCTCTATATCAGCATGTGTGTTCTGGACTACTCCCAAGTTCAAATGCACCACTTTCATTCTGACTTTTCCAAGCCAGATTTCGGTGCTCCGAAGTTGCTTTATTTGGATAGAGTTTCATCTACTGCGTGAAAGACTGTTAGCCATGTGGAGAATTAGGTTCAATCACAAAGAATTCGACACGTCTGGATATGCGACCGATAATCCTTTTGGAATATCACCTCAGATCAAAAAAGGTCATCGATCTGAGGGAAGACTTATCGAATGCTTAGCAGCTTGTGAAATTTCAGAACCCAGATGTACACATACTATATAGATGCACATGCAACCCACTGGCGGGCTTAAGTTGTACATCGTGAGGTCTCAGTGGCTCTCACGATCGAATATTACAACAGGTGCCTACTTGAGGGCATTGGCACACCACATCTGGCGCGCCAGGTGATCTTTCGTTTGAGAGGCCACGAGGTGCGTTCTGCACTGCATCTGAAAGTAGGGCTACCCCGTCATGACGCAAACTTCATCTGTGGGGATGAGATCGAGACCCTACCGTAATCATATTGCAAATAGAAAGAAATCTTCAGTTGAAATGTGGTCACTGTAAATACAAAAAAAGTTTAAGAAATGTAAATGCTGTATAGAGAACGACCAGAAAGAAAAAAATTTTAATCGCTACATATAAAAGGCAATGTCCCGACTGACTCACTGATTCACCATCGCCCAACCCAAATAGCTAGGACAGAAACTTGAGATTTAGATAGGGTGTTGATCTTATAGTGTAGGAGTCGTTTAAGAAGGGATTTTCCAAAATTCCACGCATAAAGAGGTAAAAAGGGGGATGAAAGGCTTTTTGAAAATATGTCGATATTAAGGTAATATTGAAGATAGAACTACAAAAATTGGTGTTTAGTTTCTGAGTCAGAAATAAAAAAATACGTGTTTGAGCATTTTTGGAAATTTAACCATTAAGGTGGCAAACAGTGGGTGAAAGTCTTTGTGGAAATAAATCATTATTAAAGAACTAGTAAAGCATTTTTATATCCACATCTGTGAACAATGATATTTAACTTCCCGGTTAGAAATAAAAAAATACCTGTTTCAGTGTTCAAAAAGATCTCGGGCTTGCAGCCGGTCGTCGTAAACTTCATTGCACGATATTTCGGCTGGACAACTGCCAGCCATCTTCAGATGAGCCGAACGAGGACTGACGAAGACTTTTTTTTTTTTTTTACTTTCGATTCCCCCCCGAAGGGGGGAGGGCTGGCAGCAGCTTAGTACGCCGCTCTTCAGCCTACAGAATTTGTTTTAAAAAGATGAAGATAAATAATAAAGGCTGGCGATAGAATCGGTGACTTAAACGGTAAAATGGTTCAAATGGCTCTGAGCACTATGGGACTTAACATCTATGGTCATCAGTCCCCTAGAACTTAGAACTACTTAAACCTAACTAACCTAAGGACACCACACAACACCCAGCCATCACGAGGCAGAGAAAATCCCTGACCCCGCCGGGAATCGAACCCGGGAACCCGGGCGTGGGAAGCGAGAACGCTACCGCACGACCACGAGATGCGGGCACTTAAACGGTAAAATGGCGGAAAATTGTGGAACTTAAAACAGAAAACAAAGGGTTGATGATGCTAATAAAATTCACAGGAAGCAAAAAATTATAGACACACTAAAAAACACGGCGACAGTCTGGTTTCTGTTCGCAAGAGATATAAAATTCATACCCAGCGACAGCATGATTTCTGTTCGCAACGCTTTGGAAGGTCGCACAACACTGAACTCTCACTTGAACACTGCACTAAAAAGTTTGCGCAAATATGACATATCACAACCGAGAACAGACGGGGGAACTGGGCAGATGATGGGAAAGAAAAGGGGGAAGGAGAGGAAAAAACGAAGTGTTGGGGAGGGGGGGGGGAGGCAAAGACGATCACCACTCCAGTTTATATAGTGCACTGATAGTACTGCCGCGCATGCGTTGCAGTCGCAGACACAGTAGGGCCACACCGCCCGGCAACAGCGCCTTCGCTGGTGGAACTGCAGTACTCAGCTGCCGTCGGTAACGTCGCTCGCCGCAGCTATCTAAGTCTTCTGGCGTCTTCGACTCGAGCAAATTTCGGAGATGACGGGATTCCATGCGTTATTCAATTGGTAATCACTGTCACGGTTTATTAGATTTCCCGCAATGCGTATTTCAACGGATTTTTTGATAATGGAGTCCCAAAAAGTTGTTGCTGTGGCCAAAATCGAAGTTTTTTCGTACTCCATTGAATGTCCGTTAGAAATACAATGTTCCGCAACTGCAGACTTACTGGGTTCAGTAGGCGAGTGCAACTTTGATGTTCTCTACAACGCTCTTCCACTGTACACGTTGTCTGTCCTATATAGGCCATACCACATTGACACGGTATTTTATAAATTCCCGCCTTCCGCAGTAACAAATCATCCTTCACCGATCCCAGCAAATCCGAAATCTTAGAGGGCGGACGAAAAACCACTTTCACATGAAAATTATTAGGAATCCTCTCTATCTTGAAGGAGATATTTCCAGCCAAGGGAACAAAAGCTAGGGATTTCGCTGGCGTGTTCTCCTCTTTATCCACTTCCCGGTTCCTGGCTCTAGTTGAGAAGGCCCTGTTAATTCGCCGTGTCGAGTACCCATTGTCTGTGAACACCGTCCTCAGATGTGCAAGTTCCTTAGGCAAATTCTCTGCATCCGACACTGTGTGTGCCCTGTGCACAAGGGTTTTAAGTACACTCATGGTCTGGGATGAGTGAGAGCAACTTGAAGAATTCAAATACAAATCAGTGTGAGTGGGCTTACGATAGACGATGTCCCACCGTGCCGTCACTCTTCCGTTTAACCAAAACATCCAGGAACGGAAGGCAGCCATCTTTCTCTAGTTCCATAGTAAATCGGATATTCTCATGGATGGAGTTAAGATGATGAAAAACCTCCATTAACTTTTCTTCTCCGTGGGGCCACACTATGAAAGTGTCATCGACGTATCTCCAGAAAAACAGTTGGTTTTCAGACCGCTGATTCAAGTGCTCCCTCCTCTAAATCCTCCATAAAAAGGTTAGCCACCAGAGGAGACAGGGCTGCCCATGGCGACACCGTCAGACTTTTCCAAATATTCCTGGTTAATCATAAAATAAGTTGAGAAAAGAGCATACCGAAACAAAGCAGTGATGTCCGATTCAAACTGTTGACCAACTAGAATCAAGGAATCCGCAAGAGGTACTTTTGTGAAAAGGGAAACTACATCGAAACTCACTAGAAGATCCGAACTACTTAAATGGAGACTGAATATTGTAACTCCCATATCCTCCAAAAGTAAACGAAAACTATATCTATTCAAAAAATGAATTAACAAACAACGGAGCTGATTCACCTTGGTTCACAAAACGGATCAGAACGCTGTTGCAGAAACATGAAAAAAAGCATGCCAAATTCAAACGAACGCAAAATCTCCAAGATTGGCGATATTTACAGAAGCCCAAAATTTAGCGCGGACTTCAACGCGAGATGCTTATAATAGTTTCCACAACGAAGCTTTGTCTGGAAACCTGGCAGAAAATCCAAAGAGATTCTGGTCATATGTAAAGTACGCTACCGGCAAGACACAATCAATGCCTTCTCTGCGTGATAGCAATGGAAATACTATCGATGACAGCGCTGCTAAAGCAGAGCCTTCTGAAATACCTTCACCAAAGAAGACTAAGTAAATATTCAAGAATTCGAATCAAGAACAGCTGTCCACATGAATAACTTAGAAGCAGATGTCCTCGGAGTAGTGAAGCAACTTAGTAAAATCAAGTCTTCCGGTCCAGACCGTATACCAATTAGGCTCGTTTCAGAGTATGCTGACGCAGTAGCTCCATACTTCACAATCATATACAACCGCCCGCTCGACGAAAGATCCGTACCCAAAGACTGTAAATTTGTACAGGTCACACCAATATTCAAGGAAGGAAGTAGGAGTAATCCACTAAATTACAGACCCATATCATTAACATCGATATGCAGCAGGATTTTGGAATATACAGGGTGATTCAAAAAGAATACCACAACTTTAGGAATTTAAACCTCTGCAACGACAAAAGGCAGAGCTAAGCACTGTCTGTCGGCGAATTAAGGGAGCTATAAAGTTTCATTTAGTTGCACATTTGTTCGCTTGAGGCGCTGTTGACTAGGCGTCAGCGTCAGTTGATGCTAAGATGGCGACCGCTCAACAGAAAGCTTTTTGTGTTATTGAGTACGGCAGAAGTGAATCGACGACAGTTGTTCAGCGTGCATTTCGAACGAAGTATGTGGTTAAACCTCCTGATAGGTGGTGTATTAAACGTTGGTATAAACAGTTTACAGAGAATGAGTGTTTGTGCAAAGGGAAAAGTTCTGGACGGCCGAGAACGAATGATGAAAATGTAGCACGCATCCAGCAAGCATTTGTTCGCAGCCCAGGAAAATCGACTCGCAGAGCTAGCAGAGAGCTGCAAATTCCACAATCAACTGTATGGAGAGTCCTACGAAAAAGGTTAGTTATGAAACCTTATCGTCTGAAATTGGTTCAAGCACTGTCTGCAGCTGATAAGATTAAAAGAATCGATTTCTGTGATTTTATCCTTGCTCAAATGGAAACAGATGAATCTTTCGTTTCAAAGATTGTGTTTAGTGATGAAGCAACTTTCCACACTAACGGGAAAGTCAACCGTCACAATGTCTGTATATGGGGCACTGAGAATCCGCGGGAAACAACTCAGTATGAACGTGACTCGCCTAAGGTGAACGTTTTCTGTGCCATTTCAGCCAATAAAGTTTTTGGTCCCTTTTTCTTCGAAGGTGCTACTGTAACTGGACTACAGTATCTGGAGATGTTAGAGAATAGGCTGTTCCCTCAGCTCGAACAAGAAGCACAACAATTCACATTTCAGCAGGATGGAGCGCCACCACATTGGCACTTATCTGTCCGTAACTACCTGAACGTCATCTACCCGAGGCGATGGATCGGCCGCCAGGCAGCCCGTGACAGAGCACTTCATCACTGGCCTCCAAGAAGCCCTGATCTTACCCCCTGCGATTTTTTCTTATGGGGGTATGTTAAGGATATGGTGTTTCGGCCACCTCTCCCAGCCCCATTGATGATTTGAAACTAGAAATAACAGCAGCTATCCAAACTGTTACGCCTGATATGCTACAGAGAGTGTGGAACGAGTTGGAGTATCGGGTTGATATTGCTCGTGTGTCTGGAGGGGGCCATACTGAACATCTATGAACTTGTTTTTGAGTGAAAAAAAACCTTTTTAAATACTCTTTGTAATGATGTATAACAGAAGGTTATATTATGTTTCTTTCATTAAATACACATTTTTAAAGTTGTGGTATTCTTTTTGAATCACCCTGTATATTGTCTTCGAACATTACGAATTACCTCGAAGAGAAAGGTCTGTTGACACACAGTCAACACTGATTTAGAAAACATTGTTTTGTGAAACACAACTAGCTCTTTACTCACGCGAAGTGTTGAGTGCTGTTGACAAAGGATTGCAAATTGATTGCTTATTTCTAGACTTTCAAAAGGCTTTTGACACCGTAACTAACAAGATGCTTGTAGCGAAATTGCATGCTTATGGAAAATCGTCTCAGTTATGTGACTGGATTCGTGGTTTCCTCTCATAGAAGTCACAGTTCGTAGTAACTGACGGAAAGTCATCGAGTGAATCTGTAGTGATTTCTGGCTCTTCCCAAGGTAGCGTTATAGGCCCTCTCCTGCTCCTCATCTATATTAACGATTGAGAAGACCATCTTAGCAGCCGTCTTAGTTTGCAGATGATGCTGTCGTTTATCGTCGAGTAAAGTCATCAGAAAATCAAAACGAATTGCAAAACGATTTAGAAAAGACATCTGTATGGAGGGAAAATTAGCGATTGACCCTAAATAATGAGAAGTGTGAGGTCATCCACATGAATTCTGAAAGGAATCCGTTAAACTTCGGTTACATGTTAAATCAGTCAAATCTAAAGGCCGTAAATTCAACTAAATACCTAGGAATTAACAATTATGAACAACTTAAATTGGAAAGATCACATAGAAACTGTTGTGGCGAAGGCGAAGCAAAGACTGTATTTTCAAGGAAGAACACTTAAACGGTGCAACAAAGCTACTAAAGAGACTGCCTACGCTACGCTTGTCCGTCCTCTTTTGGAGTACTGCTGCACGGTGTGGGAACCTTACAAGATAGGGTTAACAGAGTACATCGAGAAAGCTCAAACAAAATAGGCGAGACAGTGTAATTTGTTGACGCCAAAGTTAGAGTACCTGAGCTGTTGACTAGTGGCTGGTTTATTGGGTGCTGGATCTGGGTTTGCGATGAGTGTTTTGGATCGTAGGACACCCTACAAAGAGGAAAAGGTGTAGGAAGTGAATGAGCTTGTGCAGGATGCGAGTTTGGGAACACAGGTGGGACAGAAGGCGAGGCGAAGTGCATATCTTTCCAGGATTTCAATGGACTTGCAAAATATAGGAGGGATAGATATCTAGACAAGATGTAGGTGAGGATGGGATGGGAGAGGGGTCTGTAGGTGACGATAATAGCAGATGACGTTGTGTCGGTAAGGAGTCCACGTTAGTTTTCTATCGAGGGTTAGCAATTTCGCAGCTGCAGACGTGCTCTTTGCATTTCGTCTTGAGACGGCTTTTGTTACGGCTGTACTGCTGGCCAAATGCTGTTACCTGTGCTGAGACGCGGCGTTCCAAGCGTTATGAAATACTCGTCATCCGATTTTTCGAAAAGCGTTAGGTAAAAAAATTTGATTTTTCCACATCTCGAAGTCTGATAACTTGGAGAGGTAAAAACGCATTGTGTCGTAAACTTTGCGTAATGTTGGTTTTAGTTCATATACAACAATGAACGAAATGTAGATTTATATCGAAAATATCGAGAGCAGAAAGATGTCTCATTTCGTGACTTTTCACGTGCTTGCATCATGTAGTAATATCAATCTTCATAACTCACGAACTATTCAAGATATCGAAAAAAGTTTTTTGCAAATGATTATACGAAATGAGCAACATATGTTGTATGACAAATACTCGAAACTTTTTTACTCACCGAGATATGGAAGTAACTCGTTCACAGCAGCAAGAGGTCGGCAGCTCAGGGTGCACTGTACGAAAATCCAAGTAGCGCTCGTATCACGTCCATAACACCCGAGGAACGGCGTATCTGGAAGTTTTGTCAGATTTGAGTTGGTCGTTGATGGAGACATGGAAATTTGAGCGACAGAAACGCCGAGTGACGTGAACAAAGATATTGGTTTGACTTTTCTGTGGTTTTACTTAAAGTTTCCACGTGTTACACCATTCAACCAGGATGTGCAATTGACGTTGGAGGGAGGCAATGTTGAGTTGGGAGGGGGGGGGGGGGGGTGAATGGCTACGTAAGCAGTGCCATCAGCACAGTGTTGGAAACATTGCAGTGAGGTGACAAATTGAGCAGCAGGTGTGGGATGTTTGTGGGGGAACATGCTATAAGGTAGACATAAGTAACTAGGTCTGCATATGTTTGTAGCATTAAGAGCAGTGGCGGATTCCATATCCAGTCTAAAGCTTTTGAACATCAAGGGAGACAAATATGGCGCATACCCTTTTTTTGTTTTATGAGAGAAAAGGTGAAGTAAGGTAAAGAAGTATGTTGTCGATAGAATGTTGTTGTTGTTGTTTGTTGTTGTTGTTGTAGTCTTCAGTCCAAAGACTGGTTTGATGCAGCTCTCCATGCTACTCTATCCAGTGCAAGTTTCTTCATCTCCCAGTACCTATTGTAACCTATATCCATCTGATCTGTTTAGTGTATTCATCTCTTGGTCTCCTACGATTTTTACCCTCCACGCTGCCCTCCACTACTAAGTTGATGATCCCTTTATGCCTCAGAATATGTCCGACCAACCGATCCCTTCTTCTAGTCAAGTTGTGTCACAACTTCTCCCCAATTCTATTCAATACCTCCTCATTAGTTATGTGATCTACCCATCTAATCTTCAGCATCCTTCTGTAGCACCACATTTCGAAAGCTTTTATTCTCTTTTTGTCTAAACTATTTATCGTCCATGTTTCACTTCCATACATGGCTACACTCAATACAAATACTTTCAGAAACGACTTCCTGACACTTAAATCTATACTCGATGTTAACAAATTTCTCTTCTTCAGAAACGCTTTCCTTGCCATTGCCAGTCTACATTTTATATCCTCTCTACTTCGACCATCATCAGTTATTTTGCTCTCCAAATAGCAAAACTCATTTACTACTTTAAGCGCCTCATTTCCTAATCTAATTCCCTCAGCATCACCCGATTTAATTCGACTACATTCAATTATCCTCGTTTTGCTTGTGTTGATGTTCATCTTATATCCTTCTTTCAAGGCACTGTCCATTCCGTTCAGCTGCTCTTCCAGGTCCTTTGCTGTCTCTGACAATTACGATGTCATCGGCGAACCTCACAGTTTTTATTTCTTCTCTATGGATTTTAATTCCTACTCCGAATTTTTCTTTTGTTTCCTTTACTGCTTGCTCAATATACAGATTGAATAACATCGGGGATAGGCTACAACCCTGTCTCATTCCTTTCCCGACCACTGCTTCCCTTTCATGCCCTTCGATTCATAACTGCCATCTGGTTTCTGTACAAATTGTAAATAGCCTTTCGCTCGCTGTATTTTATCCTGCCACCTTCAGAATATGAAAGAGTATTCCAATCAATAGAATAGATTCGACAGAATAGCTGGAACGAATGCCTCACTTGGTGTTGAGGATGGGTAGGTGGGTTGCATAGTGCTGATGGATTTGTTGGATAAGGACGGTTTCAAGGATTTTGTTGAAACCTCGCGTGAGGCTGATGGGCCGAAAGGATGAGATCTGTGAGGATGGTTTGATAGGTTTCAGAAAGATTGGATGTTTCCCACTGATCTGGGTAATAACCTATGTTAATAATGGTATTATAAAGGATGGCAAGGGTTTCGTGTCAGACTATGGCACATTCTTCGAGGTGGTGGTAGGTAATGGTAAGGTGACTGGGTGCAGTATTTCGCGTTTTAGCGAGTGTTTGTGTAACGTCTACACATGTTATTGGTATATTTAGTCCTGTTTGATGAGTGCTGTGTAAGAGCTGGAAGTTTGGTGTGAGAGGTGGGATAGCCATACTTGTACTGTCAAACACATAGCGGTCCATTGATTAATCAAAATTAGAATTTTGTCGGGTGGTGAATGTGTTTTCCAGGTAAGATGAGAAATGGTTGGCTTTGGTGAGGTAGTCAGAAGGTGGTCTGTTATGTAAGATGGGATACATGGGAGTGGAGTTGTTTCTGTAGAGGCTAAGGAATGATTTTCAATACTTTTTAGGGTTTATAGGCATTACATTTTTTTAATACACATCATATGCCAGTCCCGACGTCGTTTACCTTTTAAGTAACTGTAAATATGTCACTGGAGCTGTCAGTGGCGTGTGAGCATGGCTCGATCACGAGGGTGAAGGAATTCTCTTTATTCTTGGAATAGGGCAAGAACGCTAGGAAAGCGTGTGGGACAGTCATAGCAAATGGTAGGATGTGATTTGAAATCGCGTCTGAGATGGCGTGTTGTAGGAATTCAGCCTTTATGGTGGATATTTTTTGGATATGGAAGGTTTAAGTTTTTGTTTTAGATTAGGATATGGATTCGGGGACGGTATGCATTCCAGTCTGTAGGGAAATAATCCTGGATTTGGTTAGGTAGACGTTTAGGAGTGGGTTGGGGTGTGTTTCGTGCACAATATGAGAGCTTTAGAACTAGATCATTTTTGAATCTTTATCACTTCCAGCTGGATCTAGAACTGTGATGCACCACAGAAGGTCGTGGCAGGCAATAATGACATCAGGGATGGTGTCCATGTCAAGCTGTGAATTTCGTGGCCATTGAGGATGTTGACAAACTGACGCCACTGCTGTTCTTCGGCAGGTGTGTGGGAACGCAGGTCAAGGTCAGAATATGCGGTGTAGGTTTGGTCTATATGGATAAAGAAATCATAAGGGATGGGATGGTTAGGGTGGGTGTAAAGAATGGTAAGCATTAATGCGAGTTTTGGAAGAAAACTGGTGAGAATGAGGTGCTCAGCTGGATCCTTTAGGACTGTTTGTAGGGTGGGGAGGGCTAGAAGGGATATTTTGTTTGGAGATGGGCGATGCCCACTCTCACAGATTGCGATTATCAGCTCGATTTAAGCTATAGGGTCACATTTATATGTAATGTTGGAGTTGGAAAAAGGTTTCGTTGAGGAGGGCATGAATTTCGTGTTGTCATAGTGTATGGGCGAGAAGATGGTTACTAGAGTGAAGGAACGGATATTTTGGTATAGGATATTATATGTCTGCTACACCATTATCAGTTAAACTGGGAAGTGTTTGCAGGTCAAGTTTAAACGAGTATTTCGAGGTAATCAAAGAGGACGTGGAGTCTTTCAAAAGTGAAGATAATTTGGAGCACCAACGTTATAAATCAGATGTTTTCAATGATAGGTGGAGGATGGAGGGAGTTATTTGTATGAAGTGGTTAATCAGTTGTGTGTATGAGGACGATGAGTTAAGGCTTTTGGAGGGAGATTTGGATATGCACTTGTGGGAGTAAATAGGGTGAGATTGGTTCAAAAAAATGGCTCTGAACACTATGGGACTCAACTGCTGAGGTCATTAGTCCCCTAGAACTTGGAACTAGTTAAACCTAACTAACCTAAAGACATCACAAACATCCATGCCCGAGGCAGGATTCGAACCTCCGACTGTAGCGGTCTTGCGGTTCCAGACTGCAGCGCCTTTAACCGCACGGCCACTTCGGCCGGCGGTGAGATTGGTAGCAGGTGTTGGAGATAGGTGAGGATTTTAGTTCCAGGCATTATTAGTGTGGGTGGTGTGCTTGCAGTGGGTCAGGTTAGTGGGTTCCTGCAATTTTCGGTCAGGTAGTCATTTTATTAGAGGCATTAGTGGCAATATGCTTGTGTAGTTTTCGATGCCTCAACAGAACGCTTTCTGAGGTAAATTAGGGCTCCATTTTTATGAGTTCCTTCAGAGTGTTGTGTGGTTATGAGAATACTCTAAGAAGCGAGGTCGGCTATCTCTTTGAATGTGTAGTACCACGTGGACATTAATTCCTGGCTGTCAGTTCAGCTTGCTTTCAATTTCTTCGTCTGTGTACTGTAAGTCAACCTTTTTGATTACTGCCATGAATGTTGAGGCTCTACATGGCGGCTGTTTTGGCAGAGGGTTAGTGAAGGTTGTAATAGCTGTATTTCTTCCAAAAGAGGGGACGGTTCATAGTAAAGACGAGTGGAAATTTGGGATTAATGATGGAATTTTTCCTAGAGATGAGTTTCCGGATTGCAATGCTAGTATGTATCTGAGAAGTGTCTGCGGGTTTAGGAATTTGGGGTCACATCTGCTTAACAAAAAGGAAAAAAAAGGTACTGGGTTTTGGTATTTAGGAATGATATCGACCTGCATGTCATCACTGTCTAATAAAGATAACCGAGTCCTTTTGGATTGACCTACACACTCACTTGTACTGAGCCTGTTATATTTTGTGATAGGTTTAGATTAAGTTTGAAATTGAAGTTGTGGGATGACCAGGTGTAGGGAATGTTTACCTGCAAATTTTGGTGTATGCGCCATAGCTGGTTTTGTCTCTGGTGGTGTTGTGAATGCGGCCATTATGTGTTGTTGGCGGCGATAACTATGTTTTGAAAAATCGTAGAAAGTGCAGTGTCGAGTGACCATACGTCACAAACTCTGCCTATTCACTTCGCCAACAATATATGAGAAAGCACCACAATATCAAAACCATGAGAAGTCTTAGATTGTGTAGCAGAATAACTACTAAAATAAATGTCCAATAGTATCATGTAAGTTAGAAAATAAAAAATAACCCACTGAAGACAGGACAACATGTGCTGTAACATGTCTGGGTGAAACAAAACAGAAAAATGTGTCTTGCATAAGGCAGAATTCCTCTTCCCATGTCGTAGCAAGCACGGTAATAAGAACTGCAACACCACAATATGTTTACTGCATTTTTTATTTTGTCACTAGCACAACTGGGCTAGTTCCGCCATCTTGGAATTTGATTAGCTTTTTCATTTCAATGGCCCCAAAAAATGTGATTGAAGAGGGCAGCTGTAAGGAGGGAGTGGCTACGAAGCCACAACTGGGCTAGCACCTTGGATTTTTCCCCACTTGCACAACTGGGTTAGATAAATCATCTAGAATTTTCATTGACTGCTTCATTCGAATGGTCTCTAAAACGCGGGTGTGATTGGCTGAAACAGGGGGAGGAGTGGGAGAAGGTGTGATGTCTACAAAGCAAAACTGGGCTAGTTTCGCCGTCTTGAATTATTGAGTTTATCGCCAGGTTTAAACTCCCCACCACCGCCAACTTGATTTTTAAATTTTCCAAAATCTTGCAGTGTTTAAATTTCCAGCTATTAACCATCTTGGGTTTTTGGTTTCCCGTCACCACCAGTGACAGCACGGCGACTGTGGCGGTGACTAGCGACACAAGCATGAAATGTGGGTAAATTCTCACAGACATGCTACTACAGATTTTTTAAGTTCAATATGTGTGATGTAGGCTACGTCTTGTAGGTAGATTGGGCATATCCCAATAGTTAGTATGACAAAATGGTTTATCCCTATTTCCAGAGCACCAACTTATAGGAAACTGATCACTTCCAAAGCTATTAACGGCGGTTGAGAGGCAAAGTAATTATGCATTCCACTAAAAGAATCTCGAGGAGTTTCTGAAATTGCGAATGGCACTGATAAGAACAAGAATCGGCCACGCAGTTCAAATCCATAATGCGATTTTAGGCAAAACGACGGATAATGTTAAATAATACCACAGCATGTGATTGGTCAATTGTTATGATCGGCGTAAGTTTCCTGTACTAGTTGAACTGTTTTCCATATAGAGTTACACAGGATGGACAAATACATGGAAACTCCGCTAGAAATGCAAACTTGAACATAAATTCAGACGATGGCCAAGCCTACAGGCTCTACTGTTGTATTTGACCACGAACGGCACCTCTTCGATGTCTTTAATTCATTGCAAGTTTCAGTCGTGGTCAGAACAGTATTCTGTGTAGTGAGTGCATTGTGTCGGAGGTCTGTACATTCTTATGTTGGCAGATTTCTGGCGCTCGTATGGGGTGCTCGCAGTGGGTGCTTGCGTAACCAAGGGAGGCAAAGTACGGGGTGATCAAAAAGTCAGTATAAATTTGAAAATTGAATAAATCACGGAATAATGTAGATAGAGAGGTAAAAAGTGACACATGCTGGGAATGACATGGAGTTTTATTAAAACCAAACAAAATACAAAAGTTAAAAAATGTCCGACAGATGGTGCTTCATCTGATCAGAATAGCAATAATTAGCATAACAAAGTAAGACAAAGCAAAGATAATGTTCTTTACAGGAAATGCTCAATATGTCCACCATCATTCCTCAACAATAGCTGTAGTCGAGGAATAATGTTGTGAACAGCACTGTAAAGCATGTCCGGAGTTATGGTGAGGCATTGGCGTCGGATGTTGTCTTTCAGCATCCCTAGAGATGTCGGTCGATCACGATGCACTTGCGACTTCAGGTAACTTCAAAGCCAATAATCGCACGGACTGAGGTCTGGGGACCTGGGAGGCCAAGCATGACGAAGGTGGCGGCTGAGCACACGATCATCACCAAACGACGCGCGCAAGAGATCTTTCACGCGTCTAGCAATATGGGGTAGCGCACCATCCTGCATAAACATCGTACGTTCCAGCAGGTGTTTATCAGCCAGGCTGGGGATGATGCGATTCTGTAACATATCGGCGTACCTCTCACCCGTCACGGTAGCAGTTACAAAACCAGAATCACGCATTTCCTCGAAGACAAAAGACCGATAACGGTAGATGTGGTAAGTCCAACCCATACCGTGCTTTCTCGTCGTGCAATGGAGTTTCCACGACAGTTCTAGGATTTTCGGTAGCCCAAATTCTGCAGTTGTGGACGTTGACAGACCCTCGGAGCGTGAAATCAGCTTCGTCGGTCCACAACACGTTACTCAACCAATCGTCATCTCCCGCCATCTTTTGAAACGCCCACACCGCAAATGCCCTCCGCTTCAGTAAATCGCCAGGTAACAGTTCATGATGCCGATGGATTCTGTACGGATAGCATCGGAGGGTACACCTAAGTGCCAACCAAACAGTAGTGTATGGAATGCCAGTGCGACGTGCGACTGCACGAGCGTTGACTTTCCCGTGCATAGACGAACCCGCTACAGTTTCCATTTCTTCCTGAACTGTCTTAGCAGCATTACGCCTTTTGCACGGTCGGCCACTACGGGGTCTATCGTCTAAACAACCCGTGGCTTCGAACTTCGAAATCACTCTCGCCACAGCTGCATTTGTTAACGGACCTTTACCCGTTCGAATCCCCTTCCTATGGCGATAGGATCGTATCGCTGAACTACCACATTCCCCATTCTGATAATACAGGTTCACTAAAAGCGCCTTTTCAGGTAACGTCAACATACTGCGACTGCTGGCGCATCTGATTCTCTCTCTCATTACAGCTCCTTTTACACACGATTGTCATGAGCAGTCACTGACGTTTTGCTGTCCAGCGCCATCTGTCGGACATTGTGAACTTTTTTTTGTTCTAATAAAACCCTATGTAATTCCAAGCATGTGTGTCAATTTTTACCTCTCTATATACATTATTCCGTGGTTTATTAAGTTTTCAAGTTTGTACCGACTTTTTGATCACCCGGTATTTGGTGTATTAACGGGCGCCGTATCGAAGATTTATACCGCATACCAGGAAAGCGGAAAAACGTCCGCTAAGTCACAAAGCGGACAAAAATGAGTGTTGAGTGATCGTGATAAACGGTCATTGAAACGAGTTGTGACGAAAAAGAGGCCGGCAGCTGCGAAAGTCACTGCAGAAATGCGTGCAACACTCGCTAACATTGTCAGAACCAGAACAATAAGGACGCTCCATAAGCCGGGAAATGGGGGGGGGGAGCTGGAATTCCAGAACCATTCACCAGAGGCGCAAATGTCCATAACAAGAAAACGTGCTATCGAAGCCGTATAATGTGGATTTGGTGCAATCTAAGGAAGTCATTTGGTCGGATGGGTCTTGTTTCAGACTGTTTTCAACTGCTGACCGAGTATGTGTTTTTATTGAAAATGAAACTCCTCCAGCTGTACTTAAGATATCATGTTTTGCTACTAGTTTCGACGTTGCATCAACGCCATTTTCAGGCCCTATATAACACACAATACATGTAACAATACGAGGCGAGGTAGTTGAACTATTGTACAAAAATATGTTATAAAGATATATAAAGAATGAATTAATTAAAAGTAGTTACATTTCGTTCATTTTCAATAAGTCGCAATTTATCGTGGCATTAGCAATTTATATGGTACAGACTAGTAGAAATGAGGTTATACATACACAGTTACTTCCTTTATAGATCAATACCAGACATTTGAATAAAAATGGGAGGCATATGCAAGTCTAGGTGATAAACCGTTACATAATATAAGCACGAAACAATACTACAATTGTGTTACAAGCGAATAATAATACCCTAAACCTTTCTTTCTGTGCACAGTTTAATTAACAGGAAGGAAAATATGCATTGCTAATCAGACATATGTAAGGTATCGTTATATTGTTTATAAATAGTGAAAGGTGGGAAAGGTGGAAAGGAGTTATGTTTTCATAACACTGTATCGTGGTCACTATAAAATAAAGTGAAATAGGTTACTGAAACATAAGGCTACGAAACAAGTGAGGAGGACCTGGAAGAATGGTATTGAACCCTGTTAATATATTAATAGGTAGTCAATGGTGTAAAGTAAATACATATGAGTCAATTCATTAATCTGTTCATTCCAACCAGATAAATGTAAGCTAACATGCCACCAAAATGTATCATTTCAGTGTCGGTGCCTCATTTAAGGCCGTAACCCAGGTCTAAGATATTTAATTCTAATAGACCTGTATTATCAAAAGAACGATAACGTACATAACAGTGCACCAAACAGAAGTAAACAGGTTGTTGTTAGTCAAAACAGTTCGTCACATATGTAAAATACTTTTAGTTCCTCTAATAACTAATTACTAAAGTAGAGTACACAGTAAAGTATACACATTATAACTCTCGTATTGTAATACGTAAACTAGTCAAGGGTTGACATAAGCCAACAACAATCATTGAAACGCCTAATCACCTACTTATTTGGACGCCTAAAGTAACATTTATATCATCACTAAACCATAAGTACTCATTTTTCGTATCTTTATAACCCTGTTCTTGTATAAAATTACTAGTTTAAATACACTACTAGCCATTAAAACAGCTACACCAAGAAGAAGTGCAGATGATAAACGGGTATTCCTTGTACAAATATATTATACTGGAACTGACATGTGATTACATTTTCACGCAATTTGGGTGCATAGATCCTGAGAAGTCAGTACCCAGAACATCCACCTCTGGCCGTAATAACGGCCTTGATGCGCCTGGGCATTGAGTCAGACAGAGCTTGGATGGCGTGTACACGTACAGCTGCCCAAGCTCCTTCAACACGATACCACAGTTCATCAAGAGTAGTGACTGGCGTATTGTGACGATCCAGTTTCTCGCCCGCCATTGACCAGACGTATTCAATTGGTGAGAGCTCTGGAGAATGTGCTGGCCAGCGCAGCAGTCAAACATTTTCTGTATCCAGAAAGACCCGTACAGGACCTGCAACATGCGGTCGTGCATTATCCTGCTGAAATGTGGGGTTTCGCAGGCATCGATTGAAGGGTAGAGCCTCGGGTCATAACATTTGAAATGTAACGTCCACTGTTCAAAGTGCCGTCAATGCGAACAAGAGGTGACCGAGAAGTGTAACCGATGGCACCCATACCATCCCATCACGCCGAGTGATACGCCAGTATGGCGAAGACGAATACACGCTTACAATGTGCGTTCACCGCGATGTCACCAAACACGGATACGACCATCATGATGCTGTGAACAGAACCTGGATTCATCCGAAAAAATGACGTTTTGCCATTCGTGCACCCAGGTTCGTCGTTGAGTACACCATCGCAGGCGCTCGTGTCTGTGATGCAGCGTGAAGGGTAACAGCAGCCATAGTCTCCGAGCTGATAGTCCATGCTGCTGCAAACGTCGTCGAACTGTTCGTGCAGATGGTTGTTGTCTTGCAAACGTCCCCATCTGTTGACTCAGTCATCGAGACGTGGCTACACGATCCAATACAGCCATGCGGATAAGATGCCTGTCATCTCGACTGCTAGTGATACGAGGCCGTTGGGATCCAGCACGGCGTTCCGTATTACCCTCCTGAACCCACAGATTCCATATTCTGCTAACAGTCATTGGATCTCGACCAACGCGAGCAGCAATGTCGCGATACGATAAACCGCAATCGCGATAGGCTGCAATCCGATCTTTATCAAAGTCGGAAACGTGATGGAACGCATTTCTCCTCCTCACACGAGGCATCACAACAACGTTTCACCAGGCAACGCCGGTCAGCTGCTGTTTGCGTATGAGAAATCGGTTGGAAACTTTCCTCATGTCAGGACGTTATAGGTGTCGTCACTGGCGCCAACCTTGTGTGAATGCTCTGGAAAGCTAATGATTTGCATATCAAAGCATCTTCTTCCTGTCGGTTAAATTTCACGTCTGTAGCAAGTCATCTTCGCGGTGTAGCAATTTTAATGGCCAATAGTGTATACTGACTATCCACTCATTTATGAGAAACGATCATGAGAGTGGGCTAAAACTATTCTGAATAAAAGGCCCATCAAACTATTAGGATAAAAGTGGATTATAGCACTGACTCGTATAAACGAAAGATAATGTGTCTAGTACAGATTCTGTCTAATGACTGCTTGTTGTTTCATCGATGTGACAACATGGTAACGTCCGTAGTACATATAAACGAGTACAGAAACATGAACTGCATGTCTTTTACACAATACTACACGGAAAAATCTCCACACCAGGGGAATCAACCCAAATATACGAAATTCGACACAATCTAGGGCCGAATTCCCATATATAAGACGGATAACTGTGAAAATCCTTTGTAATGATTGGAAAAATGGTTACCAGACAACCGGTAACCATTAACAGCAGGACATATCTCACGATAATGCACCATGTGATCGAAGGAATGTTAGTCATATTACAGCACTATATTTGTAAATATCTATGACAGTATTTATCCATATTAACAAAGAAACAACTTCAAAGGAAGGGGTTAGTTACTGTTCATACTACGGACATTAATGTTCTATACTGTATGTCAAAGGCTACCAGAGGTAGTGGTTCAAACTGCAAAGAAGCCTACTGATCAAATGATCTGGATTCCAATTACACAATCGTTATTACTATGCAATGATTGTGGAACAGAACACATCCGCATCATTATTTCATCACCAAACTACAATCTCTTGCGTTGTTTAACCATAGGTGAAATATAGTCATTTTCTGAGGTGAGAACGTCGTCACTATCACTGCCAATAACATATTGCAAACATGTGACGAGCCTGCAAACACTGATATGGAATTATAACGTAAAATACAGATCTTTGTACAGAACGTTTCAGATCAAAGTCGTTCATTATGAAAAAATGTCATGGCGGTACCAATAACCAAGGTGTAATTGAATTTTATGTTAACGTCTACAGTGGAAGAGGAGTCATAAAGACACGGCGTATACTGAAGGTGAATGTCCCAGTTTGCCTAGCGCTACGTTCCTCCAGCACAACTTGCATAATCTTCTAAACGCATAGTGATAGGTGAACTAAATACTTTAATACATACGTTAACTATACAAGTTGGCGTGTAGTTTCCTATTCGTTATTGCTTAAAAATCTACCATGCTACCTTATTTTATATCAGGGACACGGCTATTCTGTTAAAGTAATACGGTAAAGTTCAGAAACGACAAATACGGGGTGCGGGTTCCTCATAAGCACGTCGTTTACATAACCGTGTTCGTAGCAAACGTCAAACACGTGAACTTCTAGCCTACAAGGAAGCTAAGTCATTCCGAAAGTGACGCGACTGTAACACACGGTATACGAATAGAGAAACGGTCGTATTTCGTTATTACTACGTATGAGACGTATATGTAGGCAACATTTTACCAACAACTCACCGTACACTTTGATGATATCAATTATGTGTAGCTGCGTACTAGAAGTCCGCGGTGAGACCAACACGTGCCCCACATAGATGGCGGGCAGTAACTAGTGTGAAGTTTACTCCAGTGGGTCAAAGATAGTAAACAGATAACTTCATCGACTAAGACACATTGCCAAAGGAGCAGTCAACTTACAATATCCGGTCCCGGCGGAGGTTCGAGTCCTCCCTCGGGCATTGATGTGTGTGTTTGTCCTTTGGATAATTTAGGTTAAGTAGTGTGTAAGCTTATGGACTGATGACCTTAGCAGTTAAGTCCCATAAGATTTCACAAACATTTGAGCATTTTTTGAGTAACTTACAATATCGAGAGTCGATATATTGAGTGCAGACGTGTGAAAGACGTATGGATACGGTGTAAACTACTCCGAATCAAACCCCAAACTCTTCACTGTTATTATATTCTTAAAGTAACCTCATCACTGGCTGGAGAAAGGGAGAGACCTTTTATACGCACGAAAGTGCAGTTGATAGGTCATACATTACACATCGAACGTAATGAAAGAGAGGGCCAGAGACGACGTGGTAATAAAATAAAAAAGTAAAAACGTGGGCAAAAGTCCAAGATACTATGGAATACTTCACTATATGTCTGATAGCAATGCATATGGGCTGTATAACAAAACAGTATTCAATCTACACGCAGAAAATACAATGGTGTCACATGTGTATACCTGAAAGATGTACAATCATTCACACACATAGTTGTCCACCTATACAGACAGGTAACCCTATATATAAATAAGTGCATCTACAGGTGTAAGACTTCCTGGTTACAAAATAGGCCTATTTAAAACAATGACAGTCATATAGTTAAAATGGAATACTAACATCGAGTGTGGCAAGGGTAAAATATGTGGGTTAGGTGGGCTCTTAGCTACATAAGAGATTCCAAAAATTCTCGAAGAATGCCTTATTCTTTGATTCGACCTGATCATTTATCAGGTTCAGTGGTTGTTTCTGGGACGCAATATAAATTTCTAGGTCTTCTAATAGGTCCATAGTCCCCTCTTTGTCTATAAAATTCAGTATTCTTGTCAATACTCGTGACATGGTGGTTCTCGGTTAGTAGATGTTTGAACGTTGAATGTTTTACAGTGTGAAGTGTTGTGCGTTCCCGGTACCTTTCCTTAAAACTTCTTCCTGTCTGGCCAATATATATGCATTCAAAATCATCACAGGTAATCCTACAAACCCCAGATTTCTGGAGTGGTTCAGAGTGTTCAACCTTGTGTGTAAGTAATCTAGACAGCATGTGTTTGTTTCTAAAATTTATTTGAACACCAATCCTGTTACAGGTCCGTGCAATGTTCTGGGATATTGGGCCGATGAAGTCCATACTGGAGAATGCTACCTTTTTCTTTGTGTAACGTTCGAGGGTTATTTTATTGAAGTATTGGAGTTTTTATTTATAATCTTTGAATGAATGCTGTCAACTATTTCGGGTCTGAAGACATTATTGTAAGCTATGTCTTTAAGGATGTGTTTTTCATGTTCAGTCTCTTCTATCTTCTTCGGTGTTTGCATGTTTTTGTCCATATGCCTCGTACGAGCCCTAATTTACCTTATCTTACGTTCGTGGTACTTACGCGAAATGTACATTGGCAGGAGTAGAATCTTTCTGTAGTCAGCTTCAGATGTCGGTTCTTTAAAGTTTTTCAATGGCGCTTCTCGAAAAGAACATCGTCTTCTGTCCAAGTATTACCAATTGATTTCACGAAGCATTTCCGTAATACTCGCATGTTGATCAAACCTACCGGCAACAAATCTAGCAACCCACCTCTGAACTGCTTCGATGTTTTCCTTTAAAACGCTGGCGGTGATCCAAAACAATCACGCAATATTCGAAAATGGGTTGCACTAGTGTTCTACGCGGCCTCCTTCATTGATGAGCTACGTTTCCCCGAAATTCTCCCAGCAGACCGAAGTCGACCATTCTCCTTCTCTATTACCGGCCTTACGTGCTAGCTTCATTTCATATCGCTTTGCAACATACACAGGAGCTTAATAATTTTTTCTTATTGATAAATGTATTGATAATTATTCGACTCTCATACCAAAGGCAAATTTACGCGTTCATTAGTTTTAGTAATACGAGGGTTGGAACTTAAATAGTGGCAACTATTTATTCACAACCGATACAAAAGAGTTACATGTTTGCACCTGTTACTATCCTTGAAAGTAGTCACCAGCGTTGTTTAGAATCCGTTGCCAGCGATGAGGAAGGCGTAGTTTACCGTTAGCAGAGCCTGTTCTGTTGATGGTGCGAATGGAGCGGTCTACTGCCTGTCGAATCTCTGGAACAGTTCTGAAGCGAATGCCACTAAGTGCTTCCTTCATCTTCGGAATCAAATCAAAGTCACAAGGACTTAAGTCCGGGGAGTATGGTAGATGGTACAGTACTTTCCAGTCCCATCGACCGAACAGAGCAGCCACAGCTTGCACTGTATTCGCCCGCGCATTGTCGTGCAAAATGATGGGTGGGTTGCGCAGAAAGTGTCGCCGCTTCTTTCGCAAAGCTGGTCGCAGGTGATGTTCCAAAACCGAACAATAATACTGTGCATTGACGGTCTGCCGTGGAGGAACGTAATGCGTTAGGATAACACCATCACAGTCGTACACGAGAATCACCATAACTTTCACCGTACTGGGGTTCTGACACATTTTC
This sequence comes from Schistocerca americana, assembly GCF_021461395.2. Taxonomy (NCBI): domain Eukaryota; kingdom Metazoa; phylum Arthropoda; class Insecta; order Orthoptera; family Acrididae; genus Schistocerca; species Schistocerca americana. The sequence continues at coordinate 174,779,742 of NC_060130.1, read as the reverse complement.
GACTTTCTCGGCGACCCATAATGATGCCATTCGTTGTATTAGCTTTTCAGTTTTGGCTCGTACTATGTGACCCATGTCTCGTCCAGTGTTACGATACGGCGTAAGAAAGCCTCTCCTTCGCGCTCATAGCGTTCCAAGTGCGTCTGAGCAGCGTCGTAACGCATCAATTTCTGCATTTCCGTCAAGTCATGCGGAACCCATCGTGATGCAATTTCTCGCATGTCCAGGCGTTCCTTCAGGATGCGAAGCACAGTCGTATGCGCTAATCCGGTTTCGTGGGCGAGCTCACGGATCGTATGGGGTCGATCACTGTTCACTAACGCGGCAACAGAGACGCTAGGACGATCTGGCCTATGCTTATCTGCCACAGTTTGCCGACCTTCGTTGAAGGCTTTTACCCAACGTGACACTGTTATGAACGGCAATGCTGATTCCCCGCACGCCTTTTGAAGACGTTGATGACACTGTCGTGCTGTACGACCTCAGGCATATTCAATCTTGATCCAACTCCGTTGTTCCTGTTCCGAAAACTTAGTGACACTGTTACGTTAGACCGCTCGCTCGTAAGTGACTGTGTTTCCCTCGATTGGGCGCACGCCGGTGACGTCGGTCGCGCGAGTCCATTTGCTCGGAGGCAAGCTACATCTACATCTACATCTACATTTATACTCCGCAAGCCACCCAACGGTGTGTGGCGGAGGGCACTTTACGTGCCACTGTCATTACCTCCCTTTCCTGTTCCAGTCGCGTATGGTTCGCGGGAAGAACGACTGTCTGAAAGCCTCCGTGCGCGCTCGAATCTCTCTAATTTTACATTCGTGATCTCCTCGGGAGGTATAAGTAGGGGGAAGCAATATATTCGATACCTCATCCAGAAACGCACCCTCTCGAAACCTGGCGAGCAAGCTACACCGCGATGCAGAGCGCCTCTCTTGCAGAGCCTGCCACTTGAGTTTATTAAACATCACCGTAACGCTATCCCGGTTACCAAATAACCCTGTGACGAAACGCGCCGCTCTTCTTTGGATCTTCTCTATCTCCTCCGTCAAACCGATCTGGTACGGATCCCACACTGATGAGCAATACTCAAGTATAGGTCGAACGAGTGTTTTGTAAGCCACCTCCTTTGTTGATGGACTAAATTTTCTAAGCACTCTCCCAATGAATCTCAACCTGGTACCCGCCTTACCAACAATTAATTTTATATGATCATTCCACTTCAAATCGTTCCGCATGCGTACTCCCAGATATTTTACAGAAGTAACTGCTACCAGTGTTTGTACCGCTATCATATAATCATACAATAAAGGATCCTTCTTTCTATGTATTCGCAATACATTACATTTGTCTATGTTAAGGGTCAGTTGCCACTCCCTGCACCAAGTGCCTATCCGCTGCAGATCTTCCTGCATTTCGCTACAATTTTCTAATGCTGCAACTTCTCTGTATACTACAGCATCATCCGCGAAAAGCCGCATGGAACTTCCGACACTATCTACTAGGTCATTTATATATATTGTGAAAAGCAATGGTCCCATAACACTCCCCTGTGGCACGCCAGAGGTTACTTTAACGTCTGTAGACGTCTCTCCATTGATAACAACATGCTGTGTTCTGTTTGCTAAAAACTCTTCAATCCAGCCACACAGCTGGTCTAATATTCCGTAGGCTCTTACTTTGTTTATCAGGCGACAGTGCGGAACTGTATCGAACGCCTTCCGGAAGTCAAGAAAAATAGCATCTACCTGGGAGCCTGTATCTAATATTTTCTGGGTCTCATGAACAAATAAAGCGAGGTGTGTCAACAACGGGTGCTATCAGCGACAATAGCAGATTTCATTGCATAGTGTCTCCGCAGCAGGGTTGCCACTATTTAAGTTCCAACCTACGTATTACCTTTCGTTGTTCTCATGTCCTGGTGATTAGACGTATAAACGAAGTGGTCTTTTAATTTTAGTGAAATTGTGCTAAATAATGAAAGCAACTTCTGAAACAATACAACTTTCTCATTTACGATACCATGGACCTATAACTTTGGAGGATTATTATTATTTTAATTTTTTATGCAGAATTTAGATGGAGGCGACGATCTTCACGACGACGCTGCTCAACAATAGAGGTACGTGAATGTGTTCAGCTCTTTCCCTTCGTGGCCTCCAGTGTCAGGTTCATTACTTAGGTCATATTTGCCGCGACTTTCAGAACCTGCAATCTTTCTTTTCATTTAATTACAAAGTCCGATCATTTTCTTTCTTAGATGAATAAATGCATTTTAACCACAATTCCTTTTACCCAGACCACGGAGAATGATAGTACTTACAATGTACGTGCCTCTATCCTGATCGTACGTTCGGATAAAACTGAGTGTGTACCGACGTAACTATACTTATGACCCATTACCGTTACAGTATTAATTCTTATTTTGTATCACTCACTCGCATATGTACGTGTCCTCTTATTTTGTGTAGTCAGTCCGGTGTATTCCTTAATAACATTACTTTTAATATTCAGTGGCTTTGTTTCCACAATTGACCTTTGCTTGTGTCGCATTGGCGCTTGACGCGCTGTATCTATTACGCGACGTTCATACTGAAACATCCCCTTAGAAAAATGAATGAATTACTGTGCTGATAAACCCCTTACGTTATTTGATTTTCAAACAGCTGAGCAAAACTGAACTTGCACAGATATTTTTCTCTTTACTTATTCAGATCATCAATAAACTGACACACAATATTTTTAGCCCAACGCAATCTGACTTTCAATAATCCCTACAAAAGAATGGCCCTGACTAACAATAACCTATACCTTTCATGAATCACTTACCTCACAAAACTCTTCGTTACTCGAACTACTGCAATACAGCGAGCGCCAATACTGCCAGCTAAATAAAAGATTCGAACGACTGAAAGCACTAACTACTGATAGGCATAGTTAGCAAATGAAAGATTTTGACAGAGAACAAACAATGTATTTACCTTAATAATGTTCAAAAATCATTATATATATATATATATGGACACACGTCCAGATCATCCGCTCTCAAAACTCCGCCATCTCTCTCCCCACATCCACCCCTGCTGGCGGCTCACTTCCAACTGCGCAACGCTACGCGCTGTTCACATCCAACTGCCCAACACTACAATAGCATACTGAGCGAGGTGGCGCAGTGGTTAGACACTGCGGCCATCCTGACTTAGGTTTTCCGTGATTTCCCTAAATCACTCCAGGCAAATGCCGGGATGGTTCCTCTGAAAGGGCACGGCCGACTTCCTTCCCCATCCTTCCCTAATCCGATAAGACCGATGACCACGCTGTCTGGTCTCCTTCCCCAAACCACCCACCCACTACAATAGCAAATATTCCAACAATGGAAACCAGCCACAGACTTCACACAGCACAGTCAGTTATTTTCATATAGAGCGCTACGTGGCATTACCAACATAAAAACCTAAACAGCCTACTTACAATACTAATTCTCATTTCAAAATGAGCTTTTTAACAATTTAACAGGGCGGTTACAAACGTAACTCGTAGATATTTAAGTGACGTGACTGTGTCAACCAGAACACCATTAATACAGTATTCGAACATCAGACGATTGGTTTTCCTATTCATATCGATTAACTTACATTTTTCTACATTTAGAACAAGATACCACTCATTGCTCAAAATAGATATTCTTAGTCATCATGTATCCTCCTACAATCACTCAACGACAGTAATATCAAGTATACTACAGTATCATCGGTAAATAATCAAAAACTGGTGTTCATACCATCCGTCAGATAGCGTTGTATATAGGGAATAAGAGAGGTCCTATCACACTTCTCTGGGGCGATACTGACGATATCCTTATCTCTGATGTCCACTCGTCGTCAAGGACGACGTAATGGGTTCTATTACTTACGAAGACTTCGAGCCACTCACTAAATGGAAACCGATTCCGTATGCACGAATATTTGTTGACAGTCTCAGTGACGCACCGCGTCTAACTCTTTCCGGAAATCTAGGAATATGTACTCTGCCTGTTACTCTTAAGCATGGTTAGGAGGATGTTATGTGAGAAATGGACAAGCTGAGTTTCGTACGAGTGACGATTTCAAAATCTGTCTCAAGCAAGTGTATTGTATCCGAACTCAGATTATGTTCAAGAATTCTGCAGCAAATAAATGTTAAGGATATTGGTTTGTAATAATGCGCGTCCGTTCTTTTACCCTTATCGACCCAGTTGAAGTGTCTGTCCTAATATACACCCAGATGATTCAGAATTTTTGGTGCATTATTATGAAGTCGTTAAGAATGATGGAGGATAACCGTTCGCGGAATTAAGGACCGATTAACTTCATGCAGTGGTGTAAAAGTACCTAAGTCTACTTTGTACAGGGTGGTTATAATTCAACTTTCGCTAGTTGAGAGCGCCCCCATGAAAACAATGCGAATTGTAGGACAAAAAAACTTTGTGAAAACAATTGTCACGACTTGCGAAATCCAGCCGGAGTGGCCGAGCGGTTCTAGGCGTTTCAGTCTGGAACCGCGCGACCGCTACGGTCGCAGGTTCGAATCCTGCCTCGGGCATGGATGTGTGTGATGTCCTTAGGTTAGTTAGGTTTAAGTAGTTCTAAGTTCTAGGGGACTGATGACCTCAGCTGTTAAGTCCCATAGCGCTCAGAGCCACTTCCGGAAGAGAAATAACGCATTAATCATTGAAAGAAACACACTGTAATTCCACAAGAGAGATTAACATTTGTTAATTGCGTACCATGTTTACTTTCTAGGTTAAATACGTTGCTCAATGTGACAACCACCTGCATCCACGACAGCATGAAACCGCACTAGAGTGTCCAAAAAAAAATGGTTGAAATGGCACTGAGCACTATGGGACTTAACTGCTGTGGTCATCAGTCCCCTAGAACTTAGAACTACTTAAACCTAACTAACCTAAGTACATCACACACATCCATGCCCGAGGCAGGATTCGAACCTGCGACCCTAACGGTTGCGCGGTTCCAGACTATAGCGCCTAGAACCGCTCGGCCACCCCGGCCGGCTAGAGATTCCATTCCACAACTGTTCACAGCACTCTTAGCACGATGGACTAGGGAACTTTCAACTGTCGTGCACAGCTCAGCTCGTGCAGTGCTTGAAGATCGCAAATTGCGTCCACCATTTTCAGCCACGGAAACAGTAACTCTTTGAACAATCTGTGGTGAAATTGGTCGTCGATCTCTGGCAGAAGCAATTCAAATTCACGAGTTAATTCGAACTTCCGAATTATATTCCTCAACCCCGGTGAGGAAAGAGGTTCAAAAATGGTTCAAATGGCTTTGAGCACTATGGGACTTAACATCTGAGGTCATTAGTCCCCTAGAACTTAGGACTACTTAAACCTAACTAACCTAAGGACATCACACACATCCGTGCCCGAGGCAGGATTCGAACCTGCGACCGTTGCGGTCGTGCGGTTCTAGACTGAAGGGCCTAGAACCGCTCGGCCACAGCGGCCGGCTAGAGATTCCATTCCACAACTGTTCACAGCACTCTTAGCACGATGGACTAGGGAACTTTCAACTGTCGTGCACAGCTCAGCTCGTGCAGTGCTTGAAGATCTCAGCCACAGCAACAGTAACTCACTGAACAATCTGTGGTGAAATTGGCCGTCGACCTCTGGCAGAAGTAATTCCAAAATCGCGAGCTAATTCGAACTTCCGAATTATATTCCTCAACCCCGGTGAGGAAAGAGGTTCAGAAATGGTTCGAATGGCTCTGAGCACTATGGGACTTAACTGCTGTGGTCATCAGTCCCCTAGAACTTAGAACTACTTAAACCTAACTAACCTAAGGACATCACACACATCCGTGCCCGAGGCAGGATTCGAACCTGCGACCGTAGCGGTCGTGCGGTTCTAGACTGAAGGGCCTAGAACCGCTCGGCCACAGCGGCTGGCGAGGAAAGAAGACCTCTCCATTTTCGTTTAGTGCATCGATAGTCGCGAAAAGCAGCATCTCTCTTGTTGTGGTTTCGATCACACAGTCCTACGACTAAAGCGCTGCACACCTTGTCCAGACCCATGGCGACTGCCTGCAACTCTAATGCACACTTGGGTTCCAGACTTACGTCACTGTACCAGAAGCAGCGCCTTACGGCAAGTCATGACACTGACACTGCTAACAAAGCAAGTACTGCAGCAGACAGTCCGAAAACCATTTTGGATACCCAGACAGTAAATACACTACTGGCCATTCAAATTGCTACACCACAAAGATGACGTGCTACAGATGCAAAATTTAACCAACAGGAAGAAGATGCTGTGATATGCAAATGATTAGCTTTTCAGAGCGTTCACACAAGGTTGACGCCGGTGGCGACACCTACAACGTGCTGACATGAGGAAAGTTTCCAACCGATTTCTCATACACAAACAGCAGTTGACCGGCGTTGCCTGGTCAAACGTTTTTGTGATGCCTCGTGTAAGGAGGAGAAATGCGTACCATGACGTTTCCGACTTTGAGAAAGTTCGGATTGTAGCCTATCGCGGTTGCGGTTCATCGTATCGCGACATTGCTGTTCGCGTTGGTCGGGATCCAATGACTGTTAGAAGAATATGGAATCGGTAGGTTCAGGAGGGTAATATGGAACGCTGTGCTGGATCCCAACGGGCTCGTATCACTAGCAGTCGAGATGACAGGCATCTTATCCGCATGGCTGTAACGGATCGTGCAGCCGCGTCTCGATCCTTGAGTCAACAGATGGGGACGTTTGCAAGACAATAACCATCTGCACGAACAGTTCGACGACGTTTGCACCAGCATGGACTATCAGCATCGCAGACAGGAGCGCCTGCGATGGTGTACTCAACGACGAACCTGGGTGCACGAATGGCAAAACGTCATTTTTTTCGGATGAATCCAGGTTCTGTTTACAGCATCATGATGGTCGCATCCGTGTTTGGCGACATCGCGGTGAACGCACATTGGAAGCGTGTATTCGTCATCGCCATACTGGCGTATCACCCGGCGTGATGGTATGGGGTGGCATTGATTACACGTCTCGGTCACCTCTTGTTGTCATTGACGGCACTTTGAACAGTGGACGTTACATTTCAGATGTGTTACGACCCGTGGCTCTACCCTTCATTCGATCCCTGCGAAACCCTACATTTCAGCAGGACCGCATGTTGCAGGTCCTGTACGGGTCTTTCTGGATACAGAAAACGTTCGGCTGCTGCCTTGGCCAGCACATTCTCTAGATCTCTCACCAATTGAAAACGTCTGGTCAATGGTGGCCGAGCAACTGGTTCGTCACAATACGCCAGTCACTACTCTTGATGAACTGTGGTATCGTGTTGAAGGAGCATGGGCAGCTGTACCTGTACACGCCATCCAAGCTCTGTTTGACTCAATGCCCAGGCGCATCAAGGCCGTTATTACGGCCAGAGGTGGTTGTTCTGGGTACTGACTTCTCAGGATCTATGCACCCAAATTGCGTGAAAACGTAATCACATGTCAGTTCTAGTATAATATATTTGTACAATGAATACCCGTTTATCATCTGCATTTCTTCTTGTTGTAGCAATGTTAATGGCCAGTAGTGCAATTTTAGGTCCAGATTCTACACCGATACGAATACAGAACGCAGGTCCACAGTGTTATGAGCGATGGAATTGTAGACGCTGTCAAACTCGGCATTTAAAGCTGGAGGTAGCCGCTATAGAAATGATTTTTAGAAGAACGCAGACCCACAGCGTTATTAGCGATGGAATCGTTGACGTCGTCAAGTTTGGCACTTAAAGGTGGAGGTAGCAGCTATGGAAATGATTTTTAGAAGACAGTAGTGGTCCTATGTAATTGAATTTCAGTCTTGTGGAAAAGTGAAAGAAGCTCAGGGTTTAACGTCCTGCCACGGGAGTGAACCTTGTGTTGCCTCGTATGCCGATTCTGCGCGGAGTACAGAGCGAGGAGAGAGACGAGTGCGCTGGCACAGAGAGCTGCGTGCCTGTGCGTAAGCCAAGCCGCCGGAATCCTGATGCGCGGGCAGCGCGGCGCGACACCCCCGCCTGACTGCACTTTACGGCGGCCGGAATGCGGCTTTACGCCGCGGCTCAATCACCTGCGACGCAGCGGCTCTAGCGCGACGCCGCTCCGCGTCCCGGTCTACACCAGTTTACGGCCATCTCAGAACCGGGACATAATCCTAACACCTGAATTGATAATCCCGACGCTTGATAATGTATCACACAGTCTTTCGGTAGCCGGGATTTTTTGTGATCTCAAGCATTTGAGTGTGCAACTGACAACATTATTTGCGAGATGCTTAAAGTCTATGGCTTTCGACGTATACCGAGTACATGGTTCACTTGATATTTAGAAGTAAACTGCCATGTATCCAGAATGAGATTTTCACTCTGCAGCGGAGTGTGCGCTGATATGAAACTTCCTGGCAGATTAAAACTGTGTGCCCGACCGAGACTCGAACGCGGGACCTTTGCCTTTCGCGGGCAAGTGCTCTACCATCTGAGCTACCGAAGCACGACTCACGCCCGGTCCTCACAGTCTTACTTCTGCCAGTATCTCGTCTCCTACCTTCCAAGAGGACGGGGCGTGAGTCGTGCTTGGGTAGCTCAGATGGTAGAGCACTCGCCCGCGAAAGGCAAAGGTCCCGAGTTCGAGTCTCGGTCGGGCACACAGTTTTAATCTGCCAGGAAGTTTCAAACTGCCATGTAGTTCTCAAGATGAATCTTTTTCTTGTTTGGGAGAAATAACTACTGGCATTCCACAAGGTTCAATACAAGGACCATTCTTGTTCATGATTTAGACAAGCAACCTTTCATCTTTCACTGATGAAGATGAAACAGAAAATGGATTCTTTGCTGATGATAAAAGCATCATAATCAAGCCCGACAGAGCTGCAACGACAGAGCGAACAATAAGTTAATAAATTCCGACGCGGATAGCGTAACCCAAGAACTTGCGCATTTGATGGCTGTTTTTAAGGAAAACGGATACTCCGAGAAGCAGAATCGTCGGGCTATGGAGTTTGGACCATCTCCAGAGGTGGTTGGTTGGTTGGTTTGGGGAAGGAGACCAGACAGCGTGGTCATCGGTCTTATCGGATTAGGGAAGGATGGGGAAGGAAGTCGGCCGTGCCCTTTCAGAGGAACCATCTAGGAACTATCCTAAGGACATCACACACATCCATGCCCGAGGCAGGATTCGAACCTGCGACCGTAGCAGCAGCGCGGTTCCGGACTAATCTGTTTCGAATAGTCAGCCACTAATTGAAACTATTGTAGCATCTATAAATATAATTCCTGAAAAGACATAGCCTCCTCCTTTTCTATTTTAACCTTACCTTTCCACGGAAAGGAGCAAAGAATACAACCATAGAAGTACACTCCTGGAAATTGAAATAAGAACACCGTGAATTCATTGTCCCAGGAAGGGGAAACTTTATTGACACATTCCTGGGGTCAGATACATCACATGATCACACTGACAGAACCACAGGCACATAGACACAGGCAACAGAGCATGCACAATGTCGGCACTAGTACAGTGTATATCCACCTTTCGCAGCAATGCAGGCTGCTATTCTCCCATGGAGACGATCGTAGAGATGCTGGATGTAGTCCTGTGGAACGGCTTGCCATGCCATTTCCACCTGGCGGCTCAGTTGGACCAGCGTTCGTGCTGGACGTGCAGACCGCGTGAGACGACGCTTCATCCAGTCCCAAACATGCTCAATGGGGGACAGATCCGGAGATCTTGCTGGCCAGGGTAGTTGACTTACACCTTCTAGAGCACGTTGGGTGGCACGGGATACATGCGGACGTGCATTGTCCTGTTGGAACAGCAAGTTCCCTTGCCGGTCTAGGAATGGTAGAACGATGGGTTCGATGACGCTTTGGATGTACTGTGCACTATTCAGTGTCCCCTCGACGATCACCAGTGGTGTACGGCTAGTGTAGGAGATCGCTCCCCACACCATGATGCCAGGTGTTGGCCCTGTGTGTCTCGGTCGTATGCAGTCCTGATTATGGCGCTCACCTGCACGGCGCCAAACACGCATACGACCATCATTGGCACCAAGGCAGAAGCGACTCTCATCGCTGAAGACGACACGTCTCCATTCGTCCCTCCATTCACGCCTGTCGCGACACCACTGGAGGCGGGCTGCACGATGTTGGGGCGTGAGCGGAAGACGGCCTAACGGTGTGCGGGACCGTAGCCCAGCTTCATGGAGACGGTTGCGAATGGTCCTCGCCGATACCCCAGGAGCAACAGTGTCCCTAATTTGCTGGGAAGTGGCTGTGCGGTCTTGGCGTGCATCCGTGCGTCGCTGCGGTCCGGTCCCAGGTCGACGGGCACGTGCACCTTCCGCCGACCACTGGCGACAACATCGATGTACTGTGGAGACCTCACGCCCCACGTGTTGAGCAATTCGGCGGTACGTCCACCCGGCCTCCCGCATGCCCACTATACGCCCTCGCTCAAAGTCCGTCAACTGCACATACGGTTCACGTCCACGCTGTCGCGGCATGCTACCAGTGTTAAAGACTGCGATGGAGCTCCGTATGCCACGGCAAACTGGCTGACACTGACGGCGGCGGTGCACAAATGCTGCGCAGCTAGCGCCATTCGACGGCCAACACCGCGGTTCCTGGTGTGTCCGCTGTGCCGTGCGTGTGATCATTGCTTGTACAGCCCTCTCGCAGTGTCCGGAGCAAGTATGGTGGGTCTGACACACCGGTGTCAATGTGTTCTTTTTTCCATTTCCAGGAGTGTATTTCATCACCCTCCTTGCGAGTGGAAGGTGCCGACAGATGACAGTTGTAAAAACAAACTGAACTCATTTCTTCTTGACGCCTCATTCTACTTCGTTGATTAAATCTGAGAAGATAGTGGTTATGTAATTGGGTTACGTTTATCAAATTTGGTTGTAGATTATGATTAAAATAAAAATCCAATTACATAACTGGGCGATATGTAGCCATATTTTCACAGAGAAAGTGTATCCTATTTGTGAACCTCCTGACACGGTCCACATCATGCCGAGTTGTCGAGCATATGATCCACGAAATAAAAAAATAAAAAACCTAAACTGGAACCAAAAACTGGCCACTGCAATAGTGCTACAAGGGAGTTTTCCCTTAAATAATTACTTTGTACGCACGTTGTACGTCATAAGTTGAGGGCAAGAAGATATAGTTGATCAAATTTGGAAATATCTATTTAATGCATAGCCTAAGAAACAGTGTATTGAGGAATTTCGGTGAATAGATCGTTATTTATATGGCAGCTTGTGTTCAAAATGTGTGTTTGCGTGTGGAGATATGTTAAGAAGCGTCCAGTTGTGTCCAACACACGAAGTTGAACCAGACTTGTCTGCAGCAGTCGGTTAAACGTTACGCCTTTGAAGACTAACTTCGCAGTGTAGTTGAGTAACGCGATAGTATCAAAATTTGTTAAAAGTTTCGAGAAACTTGGTGAGACATCTGGAGAATGTGCTGGTCAGGGCAGCAGTCGAACATTTTCTGCATTCACGTGTGATGTTGGAACTTGCAGATGCTGAAAAATTGGTGAGAGATCTGGAGAATGTGCTGGTCAGGGCAGCAGTCGAACATTTTCTGCATCCTCGTGTGATGTTCGAAGTTGCAGATGCTGCAAAAAGATTCGAGTATTTTCTTTCAGGCCGACGTGGCGTTATCGTTCACAAATATTTGGCTAATTGCATTATCTTCTCCCGATTTGCACCACTTAAAGCAACTTACGAGCAGAAGGCATAGCAAAGAAATATCATTGAGGCATGGGAGAGAAACACTTATTCTCAGCCAGCCATCTGCATAGGAGATGCTACGAACTGTTGATAGCAGCTGGAACGAGAGTAAGCTGGATGGTAATGCGTCACATTCTAACAGATACCCAAAGGCAATTGACAACAGTACTTAGATCGTCCTTGCCGGCAGTAACCAGCTACCTTACAAAATGTCTGAATATGTTTTGTGACTAGTACTGGTTACCTTGAAGTAGAAAAAGAAGCCTTTTGTTTTGCAACGCCCGTACCTACCTTTGACACGCAATAACTAATCTAGCAACCCGTTGTCAAACGTTACTGATTTCTTTAGAAATGAGTGATTGTGCTTTCCCTAATGAAATGGACGAAACCCTTTTACTGCTATCACCTACACGAGGATATGGAATATTGCATTAAAATCTAATACGGGTAAATTACTCTGATTCTGAGTCACAAAGCAAAAGGACAGTTGCTGTTCTGTACTAATACTTACACAAAAAGAGTGGGATAGTAGCCTGAAATGCGACAAGCACTTCACAGACCGATCTGAAAAGTTTGCTAGTAATCATGTTAACATCACGTTTGAGAAGCAAATATTTGACAAATTTTAACAAAGTAAATATTCCAGAATGAAATCATATTTTGCGGTTAGTAACTGTGCAGACTCTTTGAATTGAAATTTGGTGTCTTAATTAAATCATTAATACAATATCGGTTCACTTATAGACTAAATACAAGAATCTAATAACGGAGTAGTGATTCCAGTTAAACTGAAGCGCACAGAATTCTAAATTAAATTTTTACTTTACAGTGGAGTGTGTGCTGAATTGATTTTAGTGCACGTATTAGCACAATTAATAGTTTGCCTGGTCCTTGCCCTAACATAGTTTTATTGAAGCATATATTTTTCGGTGATCTGATAAAAATGAGCTTCTGGCAGTAGCGAACTGACGCTGCTTGTATGAGCCAGACGATATTTCATACAACGCTAGTATATGGCAGATTTCCTGTGGACGAATATTGCGCCGGCTTCTGTGACCGAGTGGTTCTAGGCGCTTCAGTCCGGAACCGCGCTGCTGCTACGGTCGCAGGTTCGTATCCTGCTTCGGGCGTGGATGTGTGTGATGTCCTTAGGTTAGTTAGGTTTAAGTAGTTCTAACAAGGGAGCCTCCCCATCGCACCCCTCTCAGATTTAGTTATAAGTTGGCACAGTGGATAGGCCTTGAAAAACTGAACACAGATCAATTGAGAAAACAGGAAGAAGTTGTGTGGAACTATGAAAAAATAAACAAAATATGGAAACTGAGTAGTTCATGGCAAGATAACCAACATCAAGGGCACTGGGAACGCAGGAACGTCGTGGTCTCGTGGTAACATGAGCAGCTGCGGAAGGTAAGGTCTTTGGTTCAAATCCCATAACCAAGATGCTTTCCCTAATTAAGGTTCGCGCTGATCGGTACCCCACAACTGACATGAAAGCTATGAGTTCAGGAGGATGATGACGTTATGTAGGATCTTAAGCCCGTTCCACACGACTGACCTTCTGGTGAAAATCGACTGCGCCTTTCGAGACTGCGTGTAAATCAGCAACCAACCAGTTCGCGATCGTGTCTATGATGTCATTAATCTGTAGTTTGTGTCGAGTGAGGAGCCGTAAATTTCCGAGTTTACTGCGCATGCGGATGCGCAGAAACAGGGGACTGTGGCGGCGTGTTCTACCACCGGAAGCTACCCTATTCTGGCTGAGTTCACTCTTATTATAGATATGGATTTTGTGCTTTCGTCTCTTCTTAATCGGTATTGTATTATAGGCTTTGTTTTCGTGACACACTGAAAAGATTGCACGTGGTCCTGGTATTTTTCCTACTAGTGTGTTCTCCTACAAGAGGAACAATACACACTCTTTAAAAAAAAGTGTCGCACCACGAAGAAATTATCTGAATGGGACGAAAATCGGTAGACGTGACGTACATGTACAGACAGACAAACAAATAGAGTTTCAGAAAAATTGGATTATTTATTCAAGAGAAAGAGCTTCACAAATTGAACGAGTCAGTAACGCATTAGTCCACCTGTGGCCCATATGCAAGCAGTTACTCGGCTTGGCGTTGATTTATAGAACTGTTGAATGTCCTTCTGAAGGATATGATGCCAAATTCTGCCCAATTGGCACGCTAGCTATTCAAAATCCCGAACTGATAGGAAACTCCTGCCGACAATACTCCAAACGTTCACAGTTGGGAGAGACGGAGAACTTGTTAGCTCATGTAGCGTTTGGAAAGTATGAAGGCAGGTAGTATAAACTCTCGGCGTGTGCGGGTTGGCATTATCTTGCTGAAATGTAAGCTCAGGATGGCTTCCTAAGAAGGGCAACGAAACGTGGCGTAGAATATCGTCGACGTACCGCTGTGTTGTAAGGATGTCGCCGGTGACAACCAAAGGAGTCATGCTAAGAAATGTAAGAGCAACCGAGACGAGCACTCCTGGTTGTCGGGCCATATCACGGCTGAGTCAGGTTGGGGTATCCCACCACCATCCGGGTCTTCTCCAAACACGTCTTCATTGGTCATTGGGACATGAAATATCATTGACTGGAGTAGAATTAGCTTACTAATGAGTACCGCTTCGAACGTGTCTGGAGATGCCCGGACAGCGGTGGGATACTAATCTGGTTGTCGCCGGTCATACGGCCCGACAGCTAGTAGTGATGGTGGGGGTGCCATTTAATTTCATAGCCGGACGCCTTTGGTTTGATAATGACGTTTGGTTTTGTTGGGCGCTCAACTGCGACGTCATCAGCGCCCATACAAAGTCCCAATTTTTCACACAGCCCAATTTCCTTGTTGAGTCCAATTTAGCCAATGTCAAGTATGATGATGATGATGAAATGATGAGGACAACACAAACACCCAGTCCCCGGGCTGAGAAATTCCCCACCCCGGCCGGGAATGAAACGTGGGATCCTGTGATCCAGAGGCAGGAACGCCAACCACTAGACCACGAGCTGTGGCCGACCCATTTGGTTGTCATCCGCGGCACCCTTACGGCACAGCGGTAGGTGGACGATATTTTACGGCCCATTGTTTTGGCCTTCATGGTAAGCCATCCCGGGCTTACATTTCAGCAAGATAGTGCCCACTACACAAGGCGAGAGTTTCTATTGCTTGTCTTCGTGCTTGCAAAACCATGCCTCAGGCAGCAAGATCTTCCAACTGAGAAAGTTTAAGGCATTATGGGCATGGCCTTCCTACCAGTCCAGGATTTTAACCGTCTAGTACGCCAATTGTACAGAATTTGGCACGATATCCTTCAGGAGCAATGCAAAGCCCAGTAACTGCTTGCATAAGCGCCAGAGCTCTACCAATGCGTTACTTACTTGCTCAATTTGTGAAGCTCTTTCTCTTGAATACGTAACAAAAATTTTTTCAACGGTATAAAGCCGTTACTCGATATCTGACTTCGGATCTCCTTGTGCAGGTTGCCGAAATGTTCTTTTCCTTCTAAGGTAGTCCTATATTTTCTAATTATCAAGTGTTTCTTGGCTCTATTTCACGTCAATATTTCTTTTTAAAAGTTGCAATTCAGTCCTATCTACATTTTCATAACGATACTTTCATGTTTTACCTTACTGTTATAAGCATTGATGTAGACAAAATGTTATGTTGTACGCTACTATCAAACAGACATTGCTTTCCAATATGTACCAAATACTGTTTATTTATAATCATTTCTGCCTTTATCTCAATGTGAAGTAGCCTAATTGTATCTACGGCTACTAGATGGTGCGCTCGTTGCAGTGCCATGTTCACCTGGCCGCATTTGTTAACGCGGGCACCTCAGTGCGTTTACAACCTGCACCACGCAAGTAACGAGCAGCCCTTAGTGGCTCGCCATCACAGTTCTTTTATTTTAAATATCTTTGTGACTAATGCCCTTTTGGCATATTTATTATTTTATAAATGACACATAAGTACTGCCAGTCTTTCACGATAATTCCGTACTTATAATTTGTATCATACGTTTTTAGTCATAATTCTGTGACCATGTTATAGACTATTCTTTGGTGTAAATTCTGAGGAAGACACTCCTAGCAGTGTCGAAACCCGGTTAATTCGTTAAAAATTAGTGACCGAGGGCTGTTTTCTTTTCATTGTAACTCTTCACGGTCTCTGAACGTGCAGCCATGTACAAAATTTTGTTAATGTTCTAAGAGTTTTTTTTTTACAAATACGTACGATATTTTTACTTTTTCGAACAGTCCAGTGACCTGCCCCCCCTCCCCCATCCTCCCCTCACGCCCCCTCCCCGATCAGCACTCGCTGATATGTTGAACCAAGACATACAGCTGTCTGGGATTGTATTGTCTGCACCACAAGAGCAGCAAATGCCTGAATTATGGGATCAGGAAACGAAGCCTGCGAATATACCCCCACAGCAGCACAGCGACAGCGTGTCTAATATACAACAACTGCTCCCAGACAGTGAGTTTCCATTATGGGCATCATTAGCATCATTCATCAGACCGCTACAATGGCACACCTCGCCTATTAAAATGACATTATTCTCTGTAACTCCTTTGTGACAGATTTGTCTTGAGTGATCTTACGTCTCATTGCTGCTGAACGAATGTTTCGTAAGGCAGAAGCGACGATTTGTCTGCGTTGATTTCGGAGAACAACTGGAAATTTAATAGTTTCTTTGATTTTTTCTGGCGGATCTATATTTTTTAATACTGTAATTGGTGGATAAGTCGTGGTAGTATGTAGCGTCTCATTAATTAGGGACAAATGTTACTGGCATAGTCCAACTCCTTTCCCATCGAGTAGTTTTATTACTTATGTTAGATCATTTGAGTGTGATCTGCCAGATATTCTTTGTCTGAATTCTGAATGTTGTGGTATATTTTCCCAACACTTGTGAGCTGTGAGTCATATGTGTCTGCAATTTTGAAATCTTTGAAAGTAACTGTCAAAATAAATCTACAGTAGAATGATTTCAAGAAATGAAATACAAGGCAAAAGTTATACACATGGCTTACATATTGGTGCCACTGCTGATAAAATTAGGACAAGTCCACTAATAGAGGGGGAGGTGAGGGCATGAGAGGAGGAAAGTACTATCTGTGCAAGCGCAAAAAGAACATCAAAGATCCAGCAGCAAACACCAAGTGATTTGTAACCAGTACCGAAACAGATTTGTGATGGGTCTCTCCACCCATTTATATGCCATACGTTACACAGTATTTACTTTCGTCAGGATCCCTATAGCAGTCACCCACTCTCTGCAATTCACTACTTGATGCAAACTTCCTGAAAACCTATTTTAGTGTAAAAATTCATTGATTTCAATGCAAAACTGTAAAAAAGTCAAGTTGCATTTCCTCTTTACGTTAGAGTCTGTCAAAAGAAAAGTCTGTGAAATACAGCATTTCCCAGTTAAAATAGGTTGCTCAAATTCCATATAAGACCATTTCTCAAACTCACATACCTAAAGACTCAGATAGTATAAAAGATAGTCAGTTATAGTTTTAAGTTTGTCCTCATAACCAAACCCTGTAGACCTTCTAATCACATATAAACAAATTCATGCAATATTCTTTTCGCACACAATTGCTATTTCTCTTTGTATTGTAGCTGGTCATTCATTACATTTAATATGAGCAGTAGCTTAAGAATATAATACGGGTTGGCTGGGTGGCTGATTTGGGGGAAGGGACCAAAAAGCGAGGTCATCGGTCCCATCGGATTAGGGAAAGATGGTGAAGGAAGTCGGCCGTGCCCTTTCAAAAGAACCATCCCGGTAATTGCCTGAAGTGATTTACGGAAATCACGGGAAACATAAATCGGGATGGCCAGACGCGGGCTTTGAATAGTCATTCTCCCGAATGCGATTCCAGTGTGCTAACTACTGCACCACCTCTCTCGGTATAATGTTAGTAAGAACACTTGATCGCTTTATGCTTATAGGCTGGTTACTTGATCACTGCATCACTTACGGTTAAGTCACTTAAATTTAGAACACGTAATGGCACTACCGATAAAATCGCATTTTGTGTCTGATAGGTTCATGATGTTTTCGATGTGTGATAGATGCATCCTTCAGCATTCACACTTACGTCAGAGCCTTTAGTGCTCTAACACATCAAACACGTAACAGTATATATAGAAATGTGTTGCAGTCCTACTACACTATTTTCAATTAGGTGCCAGAAGCGGTAGCAACTGTAAAATATCTATTATTATCCAGCCAGGCTGCACTATACTATTATTTACCATTATCGTGACACATTTTCAGATATGATTCCGATTTTCAAGATACTTTTTCGTTGTATTTTACAATGTGTAAGGTGTTCGCTACAATAAATGTCATAGCTCTTTGTTACGAAAAAGTGAGCACATTCAAAATGATTGGTAATATCACACAACTGGAGCTTACCACAACTTACAAAGATACATGTGCACCAGATTGTTTTCTCTCCTAGTTGGGAACCACTTCTAGCCAACTCGTTAAGAACTGTTTGTAATAAAATAGTTTCACAACAGTCCAAGATGATAATCAAATTGTTATGTAATGATTTCAAGAGCATTATCAATTGCTAGGCACGTTTTCTTGTTTTGCTGAATCGAATCAATGGATAGTGAAAATTATGTTTGAAGACGAACTGATTTGCCACCTCGTCCATCATTTCTGTAAAACATAAAGTTGACTGTATGGCGGAATTTTAATATAGTCGATATAAAAAAAAGGTTTGTCCTACAGGACAACTTTGCTAGCATGCGGAATGTTAATAATAACCCATTACTGGAAACATTCTCAAGGTATTAGAGTGACATGTAAGGAAAAGATATTACATAGGCATGATGCATGGTGTGTCTTCGAGTTGCAGTTCCTGTCGTGACTTCCCCAATATTCTCCAATGAGCGCAACAGTGCGTGATAACGGCAGCTCTGCAGGTTACGCCCTACTGGCTACTATCCTTCACATGTCGACTGTTTTTGACAGTTGGTAGCTGGTGCAACAGAGAGCGCCCACGAGACCATTTCACTCATTGTCTCTAGTATCATGCTCTGTCAGTTGTGTGAGATGCTTATGACTAGTGATGGCCTGCCTGAACAAAGAGAGACTTATTTTCGTTGTTGTCCATCCCATCTCAGATGCGTTTGCCAGTGTGTCAAAAGCTGCCAAGAGCTCATTCTCCATCTCTCCCGCTCTGCAGTAGTATTATCTATCAGATGAGTAGGACGTTTCTGCCTGTGCGACAGAGAGTGACCGTTTTCCACCTCATTCGCCCACCAGTAGCGTTACTAGCATTGTAGAAAGAAGACCGTGAACCTGGCTGTGCTGAGCAGACTGAGAGTGAAGGGCCTGCGTAAGGAAGCGGAGGATGGAAAATACTCTTTGTTTGTTTCAAATAAAGTGCATTCCTCTGCCATTCCTACCCACCGCTAGTTATGGCGCTAACAGCACAACTGGGGGTAATTGTTTCAGTGCAGTTTACTTTTTTTTTCTTTTTTTTTTTTACACAAAATACTAGTTGTAGAAATTCTCACAATTTCTACTATAATCTTACAGTGACTGACTCCTCTAAGGCATCCTATTATTGACATCACAGTTTTCAACCCACAAATGAAGTAATTTTTAGACTGGTGGTGGGAGTTAGCAGCACAGGTGAGTTAAAGGGCCGGCCGGGATGGCAGAGCTGTTCTAGGGGCTACAGTCTGGAACCGCGCGACCGCTACGGTCGCAGATTCGAATCCCGCCTTGGACATGGATGTGTGTGATGTCCTTAGGTTAGTTAGGTTTAAGTAGTTCTAAGTTCTAGGGGACTGATGACCTCAGAAGTTAATTTGTAAGACGTCGTGGTCTCCTGACCTTCCCTTCATTGCTTACATATTCCCCCCTCACAATCATATTCCGCACATCAAGACGCTTCATTCGAACTCGAACTCGATAAGATAAAGTCAATGTTGTATGAATTCATGTAAACGATATGCAAATAACAAGTGCACACCGGGGTTGAAATACTCGAGGCTGGCGTACACACATACATTCCAGACACGACGGTCACAGGAGCTTCTACACTCCTGGAAATTTAAATAAGAACACCGTGAATTCATTGTCCCAGGAAGGGGAAACTTTATTGACGCAATCGTCATCCAGAAAAGTGCAAAACTGCTATTCATCGTTGAACACAGTTCAGTGTGTTCATCATCATCTCACATTTCCTGGTAAAAGTAGTTGTTTATATTGTAATGTTAACCGCATCCTGCACAATTCCCTAGTCTGATTTCTGTGAACAAGGAGACTATCAGGAAAACAGGAATGTGGTAGTGAACAACGATAAGAGAGCTAGAATAAACTGTGTAACATAGATAAGCTCTAATTTTAGAGTAAAGATATTTAACTAATTAACATGTCAAATCACAAGGCCTGGAGGTAACAAAGATTTCAGTAACTCTCTTATTCATTTTATGAAGTGTCCTTATATGTGCCTAAGAGAGAATTTACGTCTTCCTTGGGTAAAGAATAAGGTATTATGGGGCTCGAAGCTATGATTTATAACTATATGATTTATAACTATATGATTTATAACTGTACAAGAAGAATCTAAAAGTGTGTTAAACGTTATCGAACAAAATTTACAATGTGCTCCACTGCATTCTGTACCAGTTGCTTCTATGATGTGTAAACTAATAGAAAGCCTACAGAACATTTGCTATGATGTGTTTGACAGTGTTCTAGAATTTGTCTACTAGGCCAAGAATAATACGCAAAAGTTGATTGGTGAACAAGTAAATCTTCCCCTCAATCGAGACCAATAAAAAATTCTAAACTATGTTCTGCCTCTCTATAATTTTAATTATTTATCTGCAAACTAATCGGAAATTGTTAACATGGACTGCAGCAAACATGATATAAATATAATCGAGAACTGTTACATTAAGGCAGGAGAAACATATTTTGCTCAATTTACAGCATTGTTCTCCACTATACTGTACAATTTAGATATTGCTTAATTATGATTGGTTCATACAAAGTTATTCCATAGGTCTTGAGAAAAAGAACAGATGTATTAAAACGAATTAGGGAATTCCCTATTAAAGAAATTACGCGCTTCATTCCACTTAATGTGTTATGTGTATCAAAAAGAAAACTGAAACTGGGAGAGATCTAAGCCAAAAAATCAAAAACTGATTGATGTAGTTGGTAAAACCGTTGCGATAGAAGAAGGCTATAAACTACTACTGTAGAAAGGAAAAGCCACTGGTTATGTTCAGACAATGCTCGAAAATTAATTTAAACAGAATATATATGGAAATAATCTGGATATGAATGGGGAATACAAAATGTCGGCGTTTATTGCAAACAGCGGTGAGCAGTGGTCACACATTGGTGTACTTGCAGAAAATGATGGACTCTAAGGTGTTTACTACAGTCTAAGGTATACAAAATCTGTTTATAAACCACCATTCCGTTTGGGACTGCTTAAAAAAATTGTTATATGGTGGAGTGAACAATATACATTGCAGCTGAAAATTAGTTTCATAGTTTAAAGCTGATGGAATAACTGCATTAAAATACCGTTCCCTTCTTAAAGCTGGAAACCCACGGTTCTATATGCAAATTCCACAAGAACATGGAGGAACATTTGGTAGCATACACCTAAGAAGATATGAGATGCTATAACAGTACTATAATTCAGGAAATCAAAGACAAAATTAAAATTCTTGAATGCTATTCTTATCAAAATACTCACTGGAGAAAGAATTAAATGATTTGGATGCACACTTAAATTATAATTTAAAAAATTAAACTGAATACTGTTAAAGCTACATCAACTATAAATAAAGAGTTGTTTACTGTGTGTAATGCACATACAAATATTAACAAAGATTTTGTACATGAGGTTTTGTTTTCGTATTCATTACCCTACCAAAAAATTCGAAAGTAGTCTTCTGTTTATGACTCAGTAGCCATCTTACTGATTTTATAAAGTGCTCTGACTGACAAGCATGTCATTACCAGATTGGAAGCTATGATTTATAACTGCGTTATTTGATCCTACCCAAACACTCCATGCCAAATGCGTTTATGTTGCGTAAACTATGGAAAGTTTCATTCACTGCATGCTGCTGAGTCAGAGGGATGGAAATAATTCCCATAACCGTTACCTACCTTGCTACAACAGTCGCACCATATTAACCCATATATCACCATGTTACAGTAAAATTATTACAAATTGATCTATACATCATCATCACATAGCAAAACTGTAATAAATTACGCCATTCATCGTCATGTTTCATCAAAATTGTAACAAAATGCTCTATACATCGTTTTGTTACCACTAAATTGTAGCAAATCGCCCCATACAACAACACGTCACAGCAAAACTGTATTAAATTGCACCATGTTACAGCAAAATGCACCATATATCACTGTATGCTTTCTGCAGTTCCTGTCCTGCTGTCTTCATTGCACCATTCTTTAGATACATGTTAAGCGTAGTTATCACTTTCATGGCGTAGGATGGTCACAGTCTTCTTCAACGCCATCCTCAATCTAGTTATTCTTTCTACATCACGTTTAGCAGAAGAAGCTTCGCCTTGACCATTCATGTTGTCACGACACTTGCAGTACCACTATACGTCTGTAGTAGCTTTGCGACAGTTGTCTCCTATTTGCCCTTGTTCAAAGGCTGTTAATTTTGATACTAAGGCTTAGTGATACCGCTATAACAATAGTAGACATACTGACAACTACATGACCAATTCCAAGCCCATGCCAGACAGGTAATGGGAAATTATGCTCCAGAGAAGAGTCTGACAATAGTTAAATGTTTATAATGCACTGTGGTCTATTAATTAAATATTTCTTGACTAAAGACTTAAAATGTTTCGAACTGGATGGTTTTAGAATGCTCCAAACTCATTCCACGCACTGCACACATAGGGACAATAACATTTGCGTATTTCAGACCATGCTATAAGTTTTTTTCATTATGTAAAATTTAGCTGCTCAAGATTCCGTTCTGTTTATGTGTATGAGAACCGCTTTCACATCTGTAATGGTAGTATATGATTACAGTTCACTGCTGAGGAGTGTTATCATGTTTGGCCACATCATTCCAGAGGGAAGACGTTTCCGTTAGTCATGGAATGGGGCTTTGCCTTCCAACATCAAACATCTCTCATCATTCTGGTGTTACGACCTCGAGGCTTACCGTGGTATGCACACCTCTCGATGCAAGGGGTTTCAGCGATCTGCAATGTACCAGTTAATAATCCGCATGTCTTCAGCATTGCTTCATCAGGTGCTCCATGCATCCATGCATCAGGTGCTCCATGCATCCTCCATGATTAAAGAACATGTGAAGTACATAATTTCTCTGCCACATTGCGCACACTTACGAGTACCTTGGATAGAAAAGGTAGGCATTTATTACATTTTATATGAGGGATCGCTTAAGACGGCAGTGCTGATCTGAACGCCAGATCTGTTTGTGCTAATAAGAATGACGAAAGGTGGCCAACATGTCATCTACATCGATTCATTAGAATCACAGCGGTAGTGCACACTGCCGATGTTATAAAGTGGTATTAACCTACACTTTGACTAGACAGCATTGTAATCAGCCACACCAGCCTCCAAACTACCTCAGAACTGATGTGACTAAACGGCCACACACAACTGCCATAGCTGGAACGTCAGTTCTGTGGGAGTCAGTTGCAATTCTTTGACAGTGGGGCTGAATAATTTCCATGAAAGTGACGTATTTTTAAGGTGTGGACTGATATTTCAAAGAGCCAATAGCAGCTACTTATTTTACGTCCATAGCTGTGTACTTTCGAAGTGAAAACATAGCAATGGTCTATTATTCAAGTAGGAGGCTGGAGGCTGTGCTCATGCTTCACACAATCTTCCAGTACTCAAGTCACGTGGGGCTGCATATGTGGCTGGATTGAGTGGGTGGTTGATTGGTTGGTAGGATGAATCGTTAATGGACTAAGCAGTGAGGTAATCAATCCTATATATGGCTGAGTGTAAATGACAGACACTTTCTTCGATGGTGCATCG
This sequence comes from Schistocerca americana, assembly GCF_021461395.2. NCBI lineage: Eukaryota > Metazoa > Arthropoda > Insecta > Orthoptera > Acrididae > Schistocerca > Schistocerca americana. The sequence continues at coordinate 174,755,870 of NC_060130.1, read as the reverse complement.
AATGCTAAAGCGCAACAAACACCGTGTTTTATTTACTACGAAGTCAAACTTCAAAGCGTTTCCAGAAGCCAAAAAACACGCCTTATATCTGAGCTCCAATAATTACAGTCTTTGGTTTCTTGAGAGCAAATAAAGCTGTATTAAATTTCAGATTATTGGCGCTTGTCGAATTTATGTTGATTCATATAGAGGAGATGTATGACCTCCAAAATTGTCATATACAAGCACTATGTGTTCTCATTGTTTCGAAAATAAGTAATGTTAAACAGGTACTTAGTTTTATGCATCTCATCAGAACTCCTAAAAAAAATGTGGAACTACTTGCAGATTTCTGCCAGTCACGATGGATGATCAAAAGTCCACTGCTACTTGGAGTGGGATCAGTTCATTGTTCATATAAATGCACCCTCCATACCCTTGAATCAGCTGTAAATAAAATCACGCACTCTTTCTACTTTACTGTATGCATGCATTTGTTAACCAACTTGGTGCTGCAATTTTAGTGGCCTGCAGTGTACCTGAATGCTATGACACGTTTATTACTCAGTTTATTACTTTATTTTCACAAGGGTCCAACAACATCACATCTTCTCAGCCTGAGTAAGTGCTCCTCACTTATTATCCAATTGTTAGACGAAACATCATGGAACCTAATCGCGAATAATGACACTAGGAAGGGTCAAATTTATTATTTGTCTGTACTTTCAGTTCATTTGTATGTAATCTCTGGGGAACCTGTAGGGTGGATGCTAACTTTCCAACGCCATGTTCTGTTCAGTTTTGCACTGTGCGGCAAAATTGGGTACATCATGTGAGGACAAGGCGGGCTAATCCGGTTTTGCCCCGTGCTTTAAGGAAAGAAAGAGATCCACAAGGCAAACTAGCGCAAGGCCAGTATCGGACGCTTAGACATTTCAAGATAACGCACCTCAAGCTAGTATCCTCCAGATAAAGTTCCTCAGTCTTCTACAACCAAAAAATTTTCAGAACCACAAGATGAATTGGTAGCTGTTCCTGGGACTTCCGAAATGACACCAGGCGGTTTGGTTGAGGTTACTGGAACTTCTGGTGCGCCGTTCGGTCCCCCACTTAGTTGGGAACATTGTCAATTTACAAAATCGGAAGACTATCTGAGGGTGGCGACAGTCTGGCCATAAAAGATCTATCGTCGCTGCGTCCACCCCATCAGTTTGAGCTTCGATACGGACCATCAGCTGCAGTCAACATCGCGTCACGAACGCGTCTTACTACAAGCATTTACCGCTATAAACTAGTAGCCTTTTACTGTACATTACTTTGAACAGGACACAGCAATGTCGTTCGAATACGCATGCCGTAAACGAAAGGAGCTCAGATTAGGGTTTAACGACCTGTAGACATCCGGGTCATTAGAAATGGAGCACAAGCTCTCACTGATGCAGGAAATCAACCATGCCCTTTGAAAGCAGCCATCCTGGCATTTGCCTGGAGCGATTTAGAGAAATCACGGGAAACCTAAGTATAGATCGCTAGAGGCGGATTTGAACCGTTGTCCTCTCGACTGTGAGTCCAGAGTGTTAACCAATGCGCCACCATGCTCGCAACGCACGCCGTTTAGCTCACTTGGTGGGCATGAGCTATGACTGCAAACCAACTACTCCAGCCGTCTGGAAAGACTCACCGAAATCTCCCCCTTTGCCACTTTGGTTCGCTTCACATGGTTCAGCATTCTCTCTCCAATTTAATCCTAGTTCTGGGTACCTAATCATGGTGCAATACATGTCCTCCTAGTCGCTTGTCATTGTGTAGCACCCGCCCTACAATCCTGATCTGTCCCCATGCGATTATCAGGCTTTCGATCCCTTAAAAAAAGGTCTTGAAGGGTCGCCGATTCCTGTCGAACTAGGATGTGCAGTAGATAGTTACGGACTTCTTCATGCAGCAGGACATATGTTTTACCAAATCTTAAACGTGGTGCCTCGGTGGAATGATTCACGGCGATTTTGCCTGATTAGCATACAACTTCTCGTCTGTACGGCCTTCTTGACCGTCCCTTATATTTAAAGGGCCCTCAAACGGAGCAGCTCCTTTCGCTTCAGATGTCTGGGTTTGCAAGAGCTGTTGGAGACAGCAGGGTGAGGTAGTGGAAGTCGGAAGTTGCACTGAACTATTGCTGGAATCCCACTCACACACTGGATGACCTCAACAGCGCCGCCGTTTACTCTTTCAAGTCTGGTGGTACAATTTGTCTACCACCTTATGTTGCACCGAGGTTGTACGGTGGTACATTATTTGTACCACCAATTTGGATGCATAGAACAGCGCATTCTCGCGGTAGATTACTTGAACTACTAGCAGGGCATGTTCTTTGTAGTTCTTAGATGTATCCACCAGATCACAGTTGTTACTGGGTTCTTGTAGCAGCCCCAGTACTTCATATTTCTACGTCAGGTGCGCTCAAGTACACTGTGGAGACATTGTTCGTGCAACATTGTTATTTGTTACCTGCTCACGGACGTTTCCAACAAAATTTCTATTGGAATATGTAAGTACATTTGTTTATTGTAGTTTTTTGTGTTGTTCAGACTATTTCAATGAGAAATTATCAAACTGTAGGTAACTATTCATCGGTTCAAAATATGTACCACTGTATCACAACAGTCAGTCTACTTCAAACATAGGTAAATCTTACCCTTTACTTTTCAGTAATAATGAGGGGTTAGAGAAAGCTGACTGAGTCTGAAATTTTGAAAGCCCTTGAAGAGGATATTCCATCTGACATATGACTTGATAGTGGGGACAGTGATGACACCAACGACAACTCTTATTGTCTGGAACCAACTACATCCAAAACTATTCTGTTTGATTCTGATGCGTCAAGTGATTCTGAGGATGAGTGCCCAGCTACCGTTTCAGTGATTAGGCCACTAGAGACTGAGCTAAGTCAAACGTCACAGTGCATCAGACTCCATCTGAGATTGCTGATCATCAGTTGAAGACTGAATATAAGTGGAGCAAAACTGAACATCCTGCTCATGTCCCTGCATTTACTTCCCAGTGTGGTCCCAGTGTTTTTATTGTGGAGTTAGGCACATTATCACCATATCAGTTATTTGGAGTTCTACTTTCAGATGATATTATGGATTTATTTTTGTTTCAAACGAACTTATATGCGCAACAGTCGTCGCTGACTACTGGTAAACCTTATGTGCCAGCATCCATGGAAGAATTAAAAACTTTTTTAAGGATAAATATCTTGATGGGCATAAAACCACTTCCTAGTTACAGAGACTACTGGAGTTCAGGTGCTGATCTACATGATAGTTATGTGAGTCAGCTGATGTCAAGGAGGCGTTTCGAATGGTTTCTCACCAACTTACATTTGAATGACAATAGTAAAATGCCAAAACGAGGGGACACCAACTATGATAAAGTTTATAAGTTGCGTCCTTTCCTAGAAAGAATTTCACATAACTTTCAGAAAGCACTTAATCCAAATGAATTTATGGCAGTGGACGAATGTATGATTAAATTTAAAGGAAGATCTTCTATAAAACAGTACTTGCCAAAGAAGCCTATCAAGAGAGGCTACAAGGTGTGGGTACTAGCAGACAAATCTGGCTAATCATGGAAATTGGATATTTACACATGAAAGAAAGATAATGCTGCGGAAAAGAAATTGGGAGAAAGAGTTGTGACAGACCTCACTGAAAATATTAAAGGTAAGGATTACAGAGTTTACTTTGATAATTATTTCAGTAGCCCAGATCTCCTTGAGATATGAAAGAAAACAAAATTCATGCTTGTGATACAGTGAATCCAAGTAGAAAATCTCAACCTATGCTGAAAAGTGACAAGGAAACGAAAAGGGGTGACTATGATTGGGCTACTAGCAATACAGGCCTTAGTGTGATGAAGTGGAAAGATAAGAGATCCGTCCATCTGCTTTCAGATTTCCACGATTCAACTCAAACAACAGAGGTTACAAGAAAGGAAAAAGATGGAAATGAAATAAAAGTTTCTTGCCCCATTGCTCTCTCCGGTTACAATGCCAACATGAATTGTGTAGATAAATTTGACCAGCTGAAGGGCGTATATGAAACTGACAGAAAGAGCAGAAAGTGATGGCATAGAATATTTTGGTACTACCGTGGTGAATGCTTTCATCATCCATAAAGAAATGAAGTTGCCTAAGATGACTCTGAAGGGCTTCAGAAGAGAAATCGAAAGGGATTTAGTGGCACCTGCCTTGGTAGCTTCAAGAGGTAAAAAGCGAAGTCTGAGCAGCCATCTCCAGTTCAACAAGAAGAAACCCAATGTTCCGAAATCTGTGCATCTTGAAAGATCATCTCATCAGCCACAAAGATCTACAAAGAGGAAATGTGCAGCATGTAGTTCCAAGAAACAACAAATTCGCACCGACTGGATGTGTAGTGTGTGTAAGGTTCCTCTATGCTTAAGGAAAAGGAAGACATGCTTCCAAGACTATCATACATCTTGATGCGCGGTGGTACAAAAAATGAACCACCTCCCTTGTGACCAACAATGATTATAAAAATTGAATTTTTGCGTACAATGGTAATAATTATGTTCATTCTATTATAAATATGTTGCTTGTATGAATTTTTGACAATAAAAGTAAGTCGTGTACTTCTACAGCTGTTTTTTGGTGAAATTAGTTGTACATGAAAGAGTTAAAAAGTGCGATAGGCTTGGGAGCAACGTCTCGAGCTCCATGTGAGCAACATGCCAAGGAGACTCTGATCTTTTTAAAAGGTACAGGGTGAAACAACAAGGTATTGCGCGCAATCCGGTAGCAGACTTCTATTTCACAGCTGCACTTTTTCGGAACGGAGTGCCTTTAGTTTCGTTGTTGTTTTCTTTTATTTTCCAATAATGCTATATTCTTTTAGTTTTATAAGGCTTATGTTTTAATTCCGTGTTCCCTTTGAATCTATGCCTGCACACGGTGACTAATAAACTGGTGATGCAAAACCTGTTTTAAGAAGTTTTTGTCCTGCATGCAATTTACACTGCACAACACAATCAAAGTATCACTTTTTTGAAACCCTATAATTGTCTCCCATTGAAACTTCCGAAGATCGAAATTTGGCTCAAAATTGCCTGTAAGCGTCCTCTTTATTGGTGCAAAAGCGAGACGCCCTGCGACTTCATCCTCGGGCTCGGCGATGCTTCAAACAGCTTGGTGTCACCACATGCGAAAGAAAAAGGCTAGAGCTCAGTTCATGGGAGCTGTAAGGTGGATAATGATGTCACATTGGCACCAAATGTCACCACTATGCCACCCTGGACATGCCACGCGATGAGATGGTCGTCGCATCCCATCTTACCCACATTTCACCCCTTCGTTTGACCCGTCTGCGGTGAAGGTCAGAACCTGAACGCGCAGCGTTGAATTCGCAGGGGTTTCTTATGGGTGGCCAAGGAAAACATTTCAGACTACCACTGCTCAGAATCGACACATATAGCCTAAAGAGATGGCCCAAAGGCCGTCAATGAAACAACCCCTTCCTAACGGGCCTTCATTTCCATACACTTCGCGCCCGAAAGCGACAGCCTGCACTTCGATGTAGAACAGGACAACATTCGTGACATATTTTGCCGCTGCTCCAGACCGATTCGACGCTTTTCTAAGGACATCGCTGGTCTGCAACCCCACTGAACGTGATCTTACCCATTTGGAGTGTAGCATGACTGCAAGTTTTGTTTTGGTATGTACGGTGGAACCAGTAGGGGCCGTTGAAGATCATCTGACCAAATTGTAGCTTGATCCGAAACAGAAAAAAGTCTTTATTCTTTTTCATCCGTTCTGTTTCGTGCCCTCCTGTAGCGTGTGCGATGCGACATTGAAACGGTTGTAAATACAGTAGCCTAGGATCCCTCTGAGAGCCCGACCCCCCCCCCCCCCCCCAAGTCCGCCAACACCATCATCAGCACCACCTGCAAGCCTTCATTGCGCACTTTAAAATATCTGTACAGAGACATACATCTGCCGATCTCTACCTGGCAGCCAGTTTGGCAACCCTTTTGATACTCGTCTGATTTCGCTTGTGGCCTGCATGTGCTAGTGTGGAGCGGGTTGCCTGTCCTCTCTACGGGTAGGGATTGCCGAATGAGTATCCCTGAACTGGGGAATTTTTAAGCGTCCAACAAAGTTTCTGGAGTGGTACCAAGGGAGTTGCCGATCTGTGGAATCTTGGATGGACTCGATGCCATTTCATTCAAATGTGTGTCAGTATCTAACCCCTCCGTGTACGCGCCATAGGATGACGCGAAAAAGGATGGATGGAAAAGCATTAACGCTCTTTTGTACTTCAGATCACGTTCAAATCTCATCGAACGATCCTGATCGGTCCCTAGTGGTCCTACCCCAACACCAGAGCAAGACACGTGGTCATGCTACACTCCAAAGGGATGACATCACGTTCAATGCGGTTCAATCGTCCAGGAGTGTAAGCAGTGGCAGATTTTTTAAAAACGTTGTCCTTTTGTACACCGTGCTGGGAAATGTCGTTTCCGATCACGAAATGCGTGAAAATGAAGGCCGCTGTGGAAGGAATTATTTCATTCATGCGCTTTATGCTACATCCTGGGCCTTTTCTGTGCCGTTCCTGAGCGGTTGTATGTCTTAAATGTTTTCCATGGCGTCGCGGTGCTGACATCCATCGCACACGCTTCAAACGAAGGAGTGAAATGTGGGTGAGAGGGGATGTGACGACCTTCCCATAGTGCGAGAAGTCCACAGTGGCGCGGGGCAGAAATTTAATGAAATTTAGTGCCAATGTGACATGATTATCCACCTTACAGCTCCATGAACTCCTGAGCTCTGACCTTTTTCTTTCGCACATGGTGACACCTTGCGTCACCGAGTCTGAGGGTTACGTTGCAGGGCGCCACTCTTTTGCAGCATTATAAAGGAAGGTTTTATATTCCCGTGTCTGAAACATACATAGGTGCAAAGTTAAAATGTCATATAGGCTTTGACCAAATTTGAACACTTCCAGTCCATTTTCTGTCGCTTGATGGCGGTCTTCTGCAATACAGGAGGCTGGACACAGTCGACACTGAAGCATGTGCTGGACAGTCTGGACTTCACAATCACATTTGACATTGTCGTCTGTACTGTATACCCATCTTGCCGGATTAAACTTTGATCTACCCTTTAATGATCTCATCCCATTCAAAGATTTCCAGGTCATCCATTCCTCGTCATGTCCTGGAAGCAGAGTTTCAGAAACTCTGTTCCAACTGGAGGGAAGGGAAGTCTTACCCCTCCTAAATTGCACCCTAGCATTTTCAGCAGTGGTAGTAAGTACCTTTGATGTTCTAAGGAATGTCATTTTCGTTTACTTCAATGGCTGCGAGTGTGGTTTATAACGGTACATGGGATGGGTTTGTACTTGCTCCACTTTCTTTCCTTCTTTATTCGGTGCAATTTCTCTTCGAATGGGAGATGGTGCTATTCCTGCCGGGTGGTAAACCCATTCCACAAGAGTAGATTTCAAACAACCTGTCATAACTCTGCAGATATCGTTGAGAGCTACGTCTGCCTGTTTGGCATGTGATGAATTATACCAAACAGGACAAGAATATTCCGCTGCAGAATAGGCTAATGGAAGTGCAGAGGTTCGGATGGTTCCAGGCTGACTGCCCCCGCTGTGGTCCGGCCAATCCTCTTAACAGGTTGTTCCTGGTGGAAACTTTCAACTTGTCATTCATGCAGTGTCTCTTGAAAGTAAGAGACTTGTCCAGTGTCACTCCCAGGTATTTTGGAGCGGAGCAATGTTGTAACTCAACTCGTGACTGTACAATCATCAACTTACGAGTAGCTTCCCTATTTCTCTAATGAAACGCGCACACTTGAGTCTTTGACGGGTTTGGTTTAAGTTGATTTGTGTATCTTGATCTATCTTCAAGGACATTCGTGAGGGTGTTATCCACTGATTCAAAGTCTGAGCTCTGAGTGGCAGGAGCAAGGTCATCAGCATACATGAAACTCCTGATGTTGAGGCTGTAGATCGGTCGTTTGTATACATGCTGAATAGTATTACAGCCACCACGCTTCCTTGAGAAGGAACGTTTTTCTGTAGTGTCCATCGGCTACGCTCCCCTTGAAAGTCAACGAAGAACCTGTGGTTTTGCAGAACTGTTGCGATGAACCTAGTTAGGCTAAAATCCTTGCTCGTACTGTATACCTTGAGTAGTAATAGCTGTGATTGACAGTGTCACACGGCGCTGGTAGGTCGACAAATACCACCACTGTCACCTTACGAGCTTCAAACCCATCTTCTATCAACTTTGTAAGATTCAGCAGTTGTCCAGTGCAGCTTTTAGCAGAACGAAATCCAGCGTGTTATTAGCAGGGGGTCAACTACAGGCAGGAGGCTATTTAAGATCATTCTTTCCAGCAATTTTTGTAGATTACAGAGCAATGAAACTGGTCTAAAATTCTTTGGATTATTCCCTTCTTTACCAGGTTTCAGCAAAGCAATCATTCGGCTCTTCCGTCACATCTTTGGTATTTGACATCAGTTCACATAATTATTAAAGAGTTGCAGAATCCATTTCTTTATTGTTATGCCAAAGTGCTTAATTTGCTCTGTTCTCTAAGCCAGCTGATTTTCCATTCCTATTTTATTTAATAGCATTATCTACACTCCTGGAAATTGAAATAAGAACACCGTGAATTCATTGTCCCAGGAAGGGGAAACTTTATTGACACATTCCTGGGGTCAGATACATCACATGATCACACTGACAGAACCACAGGCACATAGACACAGGCAACAGAGCATGCACAATGTCGGCACTAGTACAGTGTATATCCACCTTTCGCAGCAATGCAGGCTGCTATTCTCCCATGGAGACGATCGTAGAGATGCTGGATGTAGTCCTGTGGAACGGCTTGCCATGCCATTTCCACCTGGCGCCTCAGTTGGACCAGCGTTCGTGCTGGACGTGCAGACCGCGTGAGACGACGCTTCATCCAGTCCCAAACATGCTCAATGGGGGACGGATCCGGAGATCTTGCTGGCCAGGGTAGTTGACTTACACCTTCTAGAGCACGTTGGGTGGCACGGGATACATCCGGACGTGCATTGTCCTGTTGGAACAGCAAGTTCCCTTGCCGGGCTAGGAATGGTAGAACGATGGGTTCGATGACGGTTTGGATGTACCGTGCACTATTCAGTGTCCCCTCGACGATCACCAGTGGTGTACGGCCAGTGTAGGAGATCGCTCCCCACACCATGATGCCGGGTGTTGGCCCTCTGTGCCTCGGTCGTATGCAGTCCTGATTGTGGCGCTCACCTGCACGGCGCCAAACACGCATACGACCATCATTGGCACCAAGGCAGAAGCGACTCTCATCGCTGAAGACGACACGTCTCCATTCGTCCCTCCATTCACGCCTGTCGCGACGCCACTGGAGGTGGGCTGCACGATGTTGGGGCGTGAGCGGAAGACGGCCTAACGGTGTGCGGGACCGTAGCCCAGCTTCATGGAGACGGTTGAGAATGGTCCTCGCCGATACCCCAGGAGCAACAGTGTCCCTAATTTGCTGGGAAGTGGCGGTGCGGTCCCCTACGGCACTGCGTAGGATCCTACGGTCTTGGCGTGCATCCGTGCGTCGCTGCGGTCCGGTCCCAGGTCGACGGGCACGTGCACCTTCCGCCGACTACTGGCGACAACATCGATGTACTGTGCAGACCTCACGCCCCACGTGTTGAGCAATTCGGCGGTACGTCCACCCGGCCTCCCGCATGCCCACTATACGCCCTCGCTCAAAGTCTGTCAACTGCACATACGGTTCACGTCCACGCTGTCGCGGCATGCTACCAGTGTTAAAGACTGCGATGGAGCTCCGTATGCCACGGCAAACTGGCTGACACTGACGGCGGCGGTGCACAAATGCTGCGCAGCTAGCGCCATTCGACGGCCAACACCGCAGTTCCTGGTGTGTCCGCTGTGCCGTGCGTGTGATCATTGCTTGTACAGCCCTCTCGCAGTGTCCGGAGCAAGTATGGTGGGTCTGACACACCGGTGTCAATGTGTTCTTTTTTCCATTTCCAGGAGTGTAATTCTTCCATGCTGAATGATATTGGCAGATTGTTCTCGTCTTGCTCTTCTCTTTGCAGTTTCGGCTTAGTGGATTTGTGGGTTGCTTTCCCGACCAGCAGTAAATGATGTGCTATTTCATTGACTGTAATGTTGTGATGTACAGATGTCGCAGATGGATCATTACTTCGACGTTTCAGGAGTCTCTAAGTTTTATGACTGTCTCTTTTTAGATCCAAGTTTTTTATGATTTTAATCCACTGATCCCTTTTTATCTTTCTTATAGAAGTAATGAGTTTGTTTCTTACTTCAACAGTTGCTTCACTGAAAGGATCTTCTTCAAATAAGTTCCCGTATTCTGTGAGTAGGGTGGCTTGATAAGGTGTTCGACAATCACGGGGGATTAACATTCTGGAACAGCTCGTTACAGCAGTGGTGAAGATGTTGTTCTGGTGCTGACTCTATAGATCAATCAGACGTCGAGAAATTATACAAATATCGACCAGTCTGCTTTCCTAAAATTAAATCTTCTTAGAAAAGGTACTTTCCGAGGTCAAACAGAAGATAATATATCACAAATTATTGGTCTATGCTGTAAGTTGGGCATTGGGGGACCGACAGATTTTACACATTGTTGACTGATACTGTTGCTGCTAAATATGAAGTCAGGATTACAGACTCGCTTCCACCTGCTGCTGTTGAATGAAGCTGGAAATTTTGCATGCAACTGATATAATTATGCCCATTCTTGTACTGCCATCCCATTCACATCTTCGTTATCATAGGCTCAGATGTCACTGTGGCAGCTGAAATCACCAGTCACAACCTGCACTCTTTTATTACGAAAATTTGATGGTTTATTAACCATAAATTTAGCACTAGGTTGTTTGTAAACTGATGAAGTGGTACAATTGGCTATTTGTAGAGGGAGAATTTCGATATCATTTCCACAGTAAATGCTGTGGATAGGATCTGAATGTCTGGGTGAAGAAAAATAGCACATCCATATTTATTATGCGGTTTTTCAATGGCAAAAAGCAATCCGTTTATTTATTGTATAGATCTTGTAGGAGCTCCTCTTTGGCTGTTGTTATGTCTTCTATGTTAACAGATGTAACGGTTCATTGCGGCACTGAAAAGGGCTCAGATTTGGATCTTACTGGTGTGAAAGGACCAGCCATCAGATTTTTCATTTTCTGACGTTGCCCTGGGTACGCCCGATTGCTTTTCTATACACCTTCCTTGACCTGATCATATGCCATAACAGTCTTCGAGGAGGCTCCTTTCTTGTACCCCAGAGGAAGGTTATAGGCACTTTTGAGCCAGATTTCAAACTTCTTCACCACAATGGAGGACAATTTTAAGATTTCAAAAATCTGACTCTTGTAATTACGTTGTACAGTATTTGTTTATTTATAGCTTATTTAGCCTGACCTGATTAGGTTCTTGAAGCCCTCTCTTAGATCGAAAAGAAATAACACATACCAAAGATATTACAAAAATATTCACAGGAATAATAATAATGACAATGATAATTGACACTAATAATAATAATAATTGACACTAATGATAATAATAATAGTAGTAATGTGCATCCCGTGTGAGATTGGTAGATCCCCCACCGGGCACCTCCCCAGGTAGTGGACAGGGGAAGTCTCCCAGATACAGGTGGTACTGATGAAATGAAATACCCAGGGCGAACCAAATAATAACTCAGGTTTAAACCCATTAGTGTTTTTCTCTGGCATCCGGCGGCTAGTGGTCAGCGTCTGTTCACGAAGCTGGTGCGCCTGCTACAGATATGTCTTGATCTCAACAATCAAATCTTTAACATTTGTGATCGCCAACAGAGATCATCACAACCACCTTCAACTTGAAAAACTCATGATGGAGCAATAGGATAAATATCGACTACGCCAGGCCCCAGTAAATATCCACTACGCCAGGCCCCAGTAAATATACTGGACTTCAAAAAAAAAAAAAAAAAAAAAAAAAAAAAAAAAAAAAAAAAAAAAAGGTTCAAATGGCTCTAAGCAGTATGGGACGTAACATCTGAGGTCATCAGTCCCCTAGACTCTAGACTTAGAACTACTTAAACCTAACTAACCTAAGGACATCACACCCATCCATGCACGAGGCAGGATTCGAACCTGCCACCGCGGCAGCAACGCCGTTCCGGACTGAAGCGCCTAGAACCACTCGTCCACAGCGGCCGGCTATACTGGACTTTCCTGGTCATCGGATTCTGGGGAACCAGGAACATTGAAACACACCCTTAGAAAAATTATGAATGACAGTGCTGGTAAACCTCTTACGTTATTTGATTTTCAAACAGCTGAGCAAAACTGAACGTACTCAGACATTTCTCTCTTTACTTATTCTGATCAACAGTAAACTGACACACAATATATTTTTAGCGCAACGCAATCTGACTTTCAATAATTTCTACAAAAGAATGGCCCTGACCAACAATAACCTATACCTTTCATGAATCCCTTACCTCACAAAACTCTTCGTTACTCCAACTAATGCAGTACAGCGAACCCCAATACTGCCAGCTAAATAAAAGATTCTAACTACTGAAGGCACTAACTACTGATAGGCATAGTTAGCAAATTAAAGATTTTGATAGAGAACAAACAAAGTATTTACCTTAATAATGCTCAAAAGTCATTTTATATATATATATATATATATATATATATATATATATATATATATATATCAGTTCATGATGTCCAGTATTACAAATTTACTCTTCCTGATGGACACACGTCCAGATCGTCCGCTCTCAAAATTCTGCTATCTCTCTCCCCACATCCACCACTGCCGGCGGCTCACCTCCAACTGCGCAACGCTACGCGCTGTTCACATCCAACTGCCCAAGACTACAATATCAAATATTTCAACAATGCAAACCAGCCACAGACTGCACACAGAACAGTCAGTGATTTTCATACAGAGTGCTACGTGGCGTTACCAACATAAAAACCTAAGCAGCCTACTTACAACATCATCAGAAGAAGAAGAATCGGAGCTTCTCGAAACCTGTTCGCAAACTCTGTATTGGCAAACTCAACACAAATACGGTGGTCAAGATAGGCCAACTCAAACAGCTTACGGGTCTTGTAGAAAAAATTCACATCAGAGTCTTTGCAATACAAGAAACGCGTTTCACAGACCAAAACCACTTCAACACAGGAAAGTACAGGGTATACAAAGGAAAACCCGCTGCCAGAAAAGGAACACCGACAATGTTTGGCACAGAATTTGCCGTTCACAAATCAGTGATATACAACATCCTAGATTTCAGTTCAGTATCAGAAAGAATTTGTACAATAACCTTCAAATCAGGAAACAAAAGATACACTCCACGCTCATCAACGCACAAGCACCGACAAACGATCACAACAGAAAGAAACCACAAGGAGTTAAGACATTTGGGAAGATATGGAAGAAATAACAAATAAAATACTAGAGAGACATGTGAAGATTGTATTAGGAGACGTCAATGCACAACTATACAGGCCCGTACACAGCGCACAAACACACCAAAAAGAATTAGGAACATCTCATACTTTACTGTTAAAATTTTAAATTAAAAATTATTTCAACGCAATTTCAAAAACAAAAAAAACTCACAACGTGAAAAACGCCCAAAAAGCACATGAAGAGATTTTTAAATAAATCACATAGCTGTAACAAGCAAAAATACAAGCGAAATTCTGAATGTGCGAACACGTAAGGGATTCTTCGAGTCCGTGATCACTTGCCACAAGTAACACTTAAGCCAATCCCACGAACAGAAAGACAGCACAGAAAGGAATTATAAGACTGGACCCTGAATACTTGAAGATAAACAAAGACAAAATTATTGAAGAAATTGATCAAAGTTCAACAAAAAAAAATTGGACAGACCTCACGAGAACAACTCAGAATGAAATGCGTTGGGGTCAACCGCTTACGAAACGAAAACGTAAATAGTGAAACGCAACTTGTGATCAGGCCATTGAATGTAGAATCCAGGCCTGGAAGAAGTTCAGCAGTAACAGAACAAAAGAGACATGACAAGATTTCCAGAGAAATAATCCTCGAGAAAGATATTAGGAGAGTGAAAACGACATATCACAAAAATAGTCTAAATGAAATCGAGTCAGACTTCAAGAGAAATAACACGCGAAATTTCTAGAAAATTTTTAGGGAAAATATAAACTGTTATCAGAATCCACATATTTGCTGTACAAAAGAACAGGCCGTTCTCTGGAAACAAATACTTAAGAATACTGCAAAATTCTTAAAAATTGTTTTTATAAACTCCTCAATTGCGAGAAGCTTAAATAAAAATCACACTTCACGAAAACAGTACCAAACCCACATTCAAAGCCGCCTTCAATAACACAGGTAGAAGAGATTATAAAACAACTAAAAAACAGTAGAGCCCCAGTAAAAGACCGCATTATCTCCGAGATCTATAAACTCAAAGAAAAACCCACCAGGAAGAAAATCCATAAAGTTCTTACAGATATATGGAATACAGATGAAATTCCACAGTAATGGAAATGTCCGTTGATTCACCCACTGTACAAAAAGGGCGACAAGACAGACACTAATAACAACATAGGTATTTCATTATTACCAGTTACCTACAAAATTGTCTCCAAATTTTCTCAACAGGCTATAACCACTAGCTGACACAAATATAGGTGAATGCCAAGCAGGCTTCAGAAAAGGAAGGTCTCGTATTGAACAGATTTGGAAACTGCGAACGCTGCTGAAGGTCAGACATACGAACAGCACTGTAGCAACGCCACACTGTAGTCACATTCATGGACTTTGAGAAGGCCTGCGACTCCTTAAACAGGCAGGTTCTCTATGACACATTAAAAGAATATGGAGTAGACAGAAAAACAAGGACGCTCATACAACAGACACTTTCAGACACCACATCCAAAATAAAATTCATGGGAAATATCTCAGACCCATTCGAGATACATACAGGGCTCAGACAAGGATATGGTCTCTCACCGCTTTTATTCATCACTGTCTTGGACAAAATTATTAAACAGTGGGAAGAAAAGTAAAAGGAATTCAGTTGTGATGAAAGCAAGCGAGACGACTATAAAATGTCTAGTATTTACAGCTGACCTGACAATACTCAGCAACAATAGACAAGGGGCACAAGAGGCAGTGGAACACTTACATGAAGTCTCTGCGAAAACGCGTCTGCAGATACCGTATGAGGAAACGCAATACATGGAAAGAAAGAACAACAACCAAGAAATGTACACAAAACACGGAAAGGTGGAAAAATTCAAATGCCTTGGGGAATATACACAAATGGGAGGATCAAACAAGGCATCCAACATACAAAGAACAGAAAAACTCTAGAAAGCATACAAAGTGACATGGACGCACTACAATAAAAGAAATATTGCAAGACAGACTAAACCTCGGCACTGCAGTACAGCTGTACTACCAGTAGCACTCTACGTATCAGAGACGACCACAATCGGAGCATCAGGTACCACAGAGACAGAAAAACTAGAACGCCAAGTCCTTAGAAAATTTTTTGGACCAGTACACAGAGTTGTTATATGGATGAAGAGACCAACCAAAGAATTATATGACCACAAAGAGAGGCTCTCGGACATGATCAGAAAACATCGACTAAAATTCTATGGACCCATACATAGAATGAACAACAGCAGACTTAAAAGAGGATTTTTGATGTAATAAACAGTTCAATCAAAAAAATCAACTGGTTTAGACCTAAAACTAGGTACGATCAGTCCTGAAATGATCAATGAAAGAGACAAATTCAGATAGAAAGTTATGAACACGAAATATGAAATAAAATAAAGGACAATACAGGTAAAATATGGACAGAGCAAATGAAACAGGAACACAGCCAAAGAATGAAGGGGTTTTGGGAGGAGAAAAAGAAGAAGGCAACGAGAAAAACTGAATGAACACGTAACATTCAAGTTAACCACTCTCCTGAAGGCAAGAATATGTAACAATAATAATACTAATAATATTAAAGGGAATCATATAGATTAGTTTAGCACATTTGAATATATGTTTAGTATTATAGAAGCGGAAAAGATAAAGAAAGGGAAGAAGATTGAAATGACAGTGACAGCGGTTATTAGGAAAGAATAGAATTTAAATAAAGAACTATGCCGACATGGGGGAGGGAATAGTTGTGGGGGAGGGGGACTGACCAGAGTGAGCTGCAGACTAGAATATGAGAGAGATAGCTAATGTGATAGAAGGTTGGCGATTAACTGTGTTTTGAAGTTTGGAGGGAATTTAATTTCTCTGATTTTTTTGAGGAAGATTGTTCCAGAGTCGAGTTGCTGATACAGAAAACGTTTTAGAGAACGCGGCGGCGTTATGTCATGCTACAGAGAGGATTTTCCTTTGTTGAGAAGGTGTATTTTTGCTGTGCTGTTCAGATAGTAGTGTAAGAGGTTATGATGAACGAGAGGAAGTGTGTTGATTGAGAATACGATAGAGCAGACATAGAGTATGATAGTCTCTACGCTTATCCACACGCAGCAATGATAATTGTTCGTAGGCTGTAGTGATATGGGCGAAATAGCGGAAATCATAAACGTATCGCACACAAGCTTTTATCGTCAGTTCCAGTCTGCTTGAGATTTCATGCGAAAGCCCTTGGAGAATGGCATCATCATAGTCAAGTGTGGGGAGCATTATTGTCTTACGAGCTTCTTTTTAAGCTCAAAAGGAAATTTTTTATATTTCTGTAGTAAATGAAGTGACGCTGACACTTTCTTACTTATTGTAGTTGTGTCTTGAGTCCAGTTGTTTGCAGAAGAAAAAAAGTCTGTTTCTATACTGTCTAGGATTAAGGCTTAAAGAGAGTCTCTGCACTGCGTGGTATACAGTCTTTTGTGAGCGAATAAGATTGCTTGCGTTTTAGATGGGTTAAGCTTCAAACCTATGTTGTGCACCCACCAAGGTAAGGCAAGTAAATCAGTATTTATATGCTGTATGGCTGTGCACAAGTATGTTGGACTTGCACTTAGATATAACTTAGGGTCTTCAGCGTACATGTCATATTTGTAATGCGAGATAACACACTACTGGCCATTAAAATTCCTACACCAAGAAGAAATGCAGATGATAAACGGGTATTCATTGGACAAATATATTATACTAGAACTGACATGTGATTACATTTTCACGCAATTTGGGTGCATAGATCCTGAGAAATTACTACCCAGAACAACCACCTCTGGCTTTAATAACGGCCTTGATACGCCTGGACATTGAGTCAAACAGAGCTTGGATGGCGTGTACAGGTACAGCTGCCCATGCAGCCTCAACACGATACCACAGTTCATCATGAATAGTGACTGGCGTATTGTGACGAGCCAGTTGCTCGGCCACCATTGACCAGACGTTTTCAATTGGTGAGAGATCTGGAGAATGTGCTGGCCAGGGCAGCAGTCGAACATTTTCTGTATCCAGAAAGGCCCGTACAATACTTGCAAAATGCGGTCGTGCACTATCCTGCTGAAGTGTAGGGTTTCGCAGGGATCGAATGAAGGGTAGAGCCAAGGGTCGTAACGCATCTGAAATGTAACGCCCACTGTTCAGTCATCTCGACTCCTAGTGATACGAGGCCGTTGGGATCCAGCACGGCGTTCCGTATTCCTCTCCTGAACCCACCGATTCCATATTCTGCTAACAGTCATTAGATTTCGACCAACGCGAGCAGCAATGTCGCGATATGATAAACCGCAATCGCGATAGGCTACAATCCGACCGTCATCAAAGTCGGAACGTGATGGTACTCATTTCTCCTCCTTACACGAGACATCACAACAACGTTTCACCAGGCAACGCCGGTCAATTGCTGTTTGTGTATGAGAAATCGGTTGGAAACTTTCCTCGTGTCAGCACGTTGTAGGTGTCGCCACCAGCGCCAACACTGTGCGAATGCTTATCATTTGCATATCACAGCATCTTGTTCCTCTCGATTAAATTTCGCGTCTGTAGCACATCATCTTCGTGGTGTAGCAATTTTAATGGCCAGTAGTGTATTCATGCTCTTGTACTGTCAGTTAGCTCACATACCTTCTATTGACGATTATTGTGGTCAGCACTGGGAAACATTGCTACGTTCGTGCGGATTTTGGACATCTTGAACGCTCTTCATGTGCGATGTATCCACGATAACATCTAATTTTCGTAGCTCACTTCTTAACAGTCTAAAACGTGGGAAATAAATCGTTAAATGTGCGAATCCTTCTCCTCTTAACATTAAAACCCTTTAAACTAAGTACTAACTACTCTGTTTTATTCTTTAAACTTTTATCGCTTACATCATTGCCACAAAGCAAGCAACTGATTGTTCGTATCTGAAATTGGCAGGGCGTCATCTTAAGACCCGTAGTTTCAAGAAAGATAGTATTTAGGCTACATGTATATAATTTTGCTGTATGTTCGAGAACTTGTAGAATATCCGTCGTATCTGCAGACGGCTTGGGCAACGACATTGCCGCAGTGGATACACCGGTTCCCGTGAGATCAGCGAAGTTAAGTGTTGTTGGGCGTGGCCGGCAGTTGGATGGGTGACCATCCAGCCGCTATGCGCTGTTGCCATTTTTCGTGGTGCACTCAGCCTCGTGATGCCAATTAAGGAGCTACTCGACCGAATAGTAGCGGTTTCGGTCAAGAATACCATCATAACGACCGGGAGAGCGGTGTGCTGACCCCACGCCCCTGCTATCTGCATCCTCATCTGAGGATGACACGGCGGTCGGATGGTCCCGGTAGGCCTCTCGTGGCCTGAAGACGGAGTGCTTTTTTCCAGATAGCTTAGACTTTTGAACGCAGAAGAGCACAGCGCACGCAGCAACAGAAACTAAGCCATCGCATGCTCTCGCGTGAATAAGCTGCAGCCGAGCGAGCCATTCGTCGCGCTAAACTTATTTGCAGACGTGCATTATTTCACAGGCATTATTCACGGCGAGTTAAGACCGACAAGCGAACCCGGCGCAGATTCGAAGACGCGCTGAGGACACGGCCCTATGAATCATCCGCGTGGCACTCCCGTAGTAATTGGTTTTCTCTGCGCGGAACAAACTGTTCCGGCGCAATTTAGAAGCGGGGAATAAACCATTCGGAGCACTGTCAATTAAAGGATATCTTCCTAAGATCGGGCGTCGCCGTGCAAAAGTCATCTGAATCAATCGGACACGAGTGCGAGATAAATCTGGGCGGACGTGCGCGGTAATTGTGAGTTATCTGAGTGCGCTATCGCAAGCTAGTAGGCGCTGTCACTCAAGCCCGCGGCTACTTCGTGAATCAAGCCCTGCCGTGCTGCCTGCTTCCTGCTGCCGCACAACTCCCTCCAAAACACGCAATACTAATTTTCCGTTTCTCACAGATCGCGCTTTCAGTACAGGAACCGAATTGACGAGTCTTTACGACAGAACCTGTGGTTGTTTATCCTGTGTCCCGACGAATTTGCTGGCACTACTGTATCGCCTTCATTAGAGAGCCTATAATAGATCAGAGTGTGGTCAGTCCTCCGCTTCTACTGTGTTCTTTCTGTACTATATCACCAGGCCGACATCTGTACTTGAACAGCGCACGAGAGCGCAAACCAACACTCCCTTAAAGTAACAGTGGTTCGTACTAACTAAAAAATTTTTATACAGCCAGCAAGCCTAAATACTGTCAGAAAGTCCATTGCGCGTATTCGTTCGGTAGTTGCAGGACACGAAAATACACTGAAGAGCCAAAGAAATTGGTACACCAGCTCAATATCGTGTAGGGCCCCCGCGAGCACACAGAACTGCCGCAACACGACGTGATATGGACTCGACTAACGTCTGAAGCAGTGCTGGAGGGTATTGACACAACGACTGTCAATAAATCAGTAAGAGTACGAGGGGGTGGAGATCTCTTCTCAACAGCACGTTGCAAGGCAATATGCTCAACTCAATTTAACTGTGTGTGAAATCTTGAGGGACTTAACTGCTAAGGTCATCAGTCCCTAAGCTTACATACTGCTGAACCTAAGTTATCCTAAAGACAAACACACACACCCATACCCGAGGGAGGACTCGAACCTCCGCCGGGACCAGCCGCACAGTCAATGACTGCAGCGCCTTGACCGCTCGGCTAATCCCGCGCGGCGCAATATTCTCAATAACGCTCATGTCCGGGGAGTTTGGTGACCAGCGGAAGTGTTTAAACTCACAAGAGTGTTCCTGGAACCACTCTGTAGCAATTATGGACGTGTGGGGTGTCGCATTGTCCTGCTTGAATTTCCCAAGTCGCTCGGAATGCACAATTGACATGAATGGATGCAGGTGATCGGACAGGGTGCTCACGTTCGTGCTACCTGTCAGGGCCCCCCATATAACTCCAACTGCACACTCCCCACACAATTACAGAGCCTTCACCAGCTCGAACAGTCTCCTACTGACGTGCAAGGTCCATGGATTCATGAGGTTGTCTCAATACCTGTACTCTTCCATCCACTCGATACAATTTGAAACGAGACTCGTCCGACCAGGCAACGTGTTTCCAGGCATCAACAGTCCAATGTCAGTGTTGACGGACCCTGGCGATTCGTAAAGTTTTATGTCGTGCAGTCATCAAAGGTACACGAGTGAGCCTTCTCCTCCGAAAGCCCATGTCGATGATACGTCATTGAACGGTTCACACGCTGAAACTTACTGATGGCCCAGCATTGAAATCTGCAGCAATTTGCGGAAGGGTTGCGCTTCAGCCACGGTGAACGATTTTCTTCATTCGTCGTTGATCCCGTTCTTTTTCCGGCCTCTGCGATGTTGGAGACTTGATGTTTTACCGAATTCCAGATATCCGCGGAACACTCGTAAAATGGTCGTACGGGAAAATCCCCACTTCATCGCTACGTCGGAGATGCTGTGTCCTCTAAGGCGCTGCAGTCATGTACTGTGCGGCTGATCCCGGCGCGGAGGTTCGAGTCCTCCCTCGCGCATGGGTGTGTGTGTTTGTCCTTAGGATGATTTAGGTTAAGTAGTGTGTAAGCTTAGGGACTGATGACCTTAGCAGTTAAGTCCCATAACATTTCACACACATTTTTTTGCTGTGTCCCATCGCTTGTGCGCCAACTATAACACCACGCACAAAATGGTTCAAATGGCTTTCAGCACTATGGGACTTAATTTCTGAGGTCATCAGTCCCGTAGAACTTAGAACTACTTAAACCTAACTAACCTAAGGACATCACACACATCCATACCCGAAGCAGGATTCGAACCTGCGACCGTAGCGGTCACGCGGTTCCAGACTGCAGTGCCTAGAACCGCTCGGCCACTCCGGCCGGCAACACCACGTTCAAACTCACTTAAATCTTGATAACCTGCCGTTGTAGAAGCAGTAACCGATCTAAAAACTGCACCAAAGATTTATTGTCTTATATAGGCGTTGCCGACCGCAGCGCCGTATTCTTCCTGTTTAGATATCTCTGTATTTGAATATGCATGCCTATACCGTTTTCTTTGGCGCTTCAGTGTACAACTGTGCAAATGATCAGTTTTCTCGTCGATCATCTACTGCCCACAATAACGGAGATTTTCAACAATTCTCTGACCCCCTGCATCTTCCCAACAGTCTAGAAGCACATACTCATAAAGCCATTAAACTAGGACTCTGCCAGACAATCATCCGCCTAAAGGCTCGTTTTATTCTACCAACATAATCCAGGACATTAGAATACATACTCCACCAAGAGGTTACTTTATAATTTAACAACGAATAACCTTTTGGATGAAACCAGTGTGGTTTTCGGAAAAATCGCAGCACGGACACCGTTCTTATAAAAGGGGTTAACGAACTGAAACAAGCTATGGACAGGCAACAAGTGACAATTATGTATTTTTCGTATTTCAGCAAAACTTTCGGCACTACAGCGCTGCAGTACCTGTGTTGTTGAGAAATACGATTCAATCTTCCTTCGGACGTGCGTGTAGGTCTCAAGAAACAGGCACTGCGGCGACTACAGCAGTCATCAACCAGGTGAAATGCATTTGCAGTTGCGAGTACGGACAACCATCAGCTGTATAATGGAATGCCGACAATGAAAATCTGTGCTGTGACGGGAATCTGACCCAGATTTCCCGGTTTATGCGTAAAGCGGGAAATCCGGGTTCGAATCCCGGTCCGGTGTTCCATTATAAACTGATGGTTTCCCGTATTCCACTCGTACCCTACAGCCCATCAAGAGTGTGTAATGATACGAGCTAAAATGTCACAATGGAGGGCTCCCACAAGGAAAAGTAATAGG
This sequence comes from Schistocerca americana, assembly GCF_021461395.2. NCBI lineage: Eukaryota > Metazoa > Arthropoda > Insecta > Orthoptera > Acrididae > Schistocerca > Schistocerca americana. The sequence continues at coordinate 174,733,498 of NC_060130.1, read as the reverse complement.
CCCATTACTTTTCCCATTATATGTTAATTATTTGTCAACTACACTACTGGCCATTAAAGTTGCTACACCACGAAGATGACGTGCTACAGACGCGAAATTTAACCGACAGGAAGAAGATGCTGTCATATGCTAACGATTAGCTTTTCAGAGCATTCACACAAGGCTGGCGCCAGTGGCGACACCTACAACGTGCTGACATGAGGAAAGTTTCCAACCTATTTCTCATACACAAACAGCAGTTGACCGGCGTTGCCTGGTGAAACGTTGTTGTAATGCCTCGTGTAAGGAGGAGACATGCGTACCATCAAGTTTCCCATTTTGATAAAGGTCGGATTGTAGCCTATCGCGATTGCGGTTTATCGTATCGCGACATTGCTGCTCGCGTTGGTCGAGATCCAATGACTGTTAGCAGAATATGGAATCGGTGGGCTCAGGAGGGTAATACGGAACGCCGTGCTGGATCCCAACGGCCTCGTATCACTAGCAGTCGAGATGACAGGCATATTTTCCGCATGGCTGTAACGGATCGTGCAGCCACGTCTCGATCCCTGAGTCAACAGATGGGGACGTTTGCAAGACAACAACCATCTGCACGAACAGTTCGACGACGTTTGCAGCAGCATGGACTATCAGCTCGGAGACGATGGTTGCGGTTACCCTTGACGCTGCATCACAGACAGGAGCGCCTGCGATGGTGTACTCAACGACGATCCTAGGAACACGAATGGAAAAACGTCATTTTTTCGGATGAATCCAGGTTCTGTTTACAGCATCATGATGGTCGCATCCGTGTTTGGCTACAGCGCGGTGAACGCACATTGGAAGCGTGTATTCGTCATCGACATACTGGTGTATCAGCAGGCGTGGTGGTATGGGGTGCCATTGGTTACACGTCTCGGTCATCTCTTGTTCGCACTGACGGCACTTTGAACAGTGGACGCTACATTTCAGATGTGTTACGAACCGTGGCTCTACCCTTCATTCGATCCCTGCGAAACCCTACATTTGAGCAGGATAATGCACGACCGCATGTTGCAGTTCCTGTACGGGCCTTTCTGGATACAGAAAATGTTCGACTGCTGCCCTGGACAGCACATTCTCCAGATCTCTCACCAATTGAAAACGCCTGGTCAATGGTGGCCGAGCAGCTGGCTCGTCACAATACGCCAGTCACTCCTCTTGATGAACTGTGGTATCGTGTTGAAGCTGAATGGGCAGCTGTACCTGTACACGCCATCCAAGCTGTGTTTGACTCAATGCCCAGGCGTATCAAGGCCGTTATTACGGCCAGAGGTGCTTGTTCTGGGTACTGATTTCTCAGGATCTATGCACCCAGATTCTTTGTAAATGTAATCAAATGTCAGTTCTAGTATAATATATTTGTTCAATGAATAGCCGTTTATCATCTGCATTTCTTCTAGGTGTAGCAATTTTAATAGCCAATAGTGTATGCCCTTACCACTATTTTTTACACAAAGTTTTTGGAATGACACAGTACCCCGTTTGATGGGCGTTGTCTCTGTGCACCTACGACCAGAAATACTTAGTAACATAACTTATGTGACAATAACCCCAGTTACTTTCTTCGACACTTCATAACATTAGGTGAAACATCTATTCGCTGATACATAAAAAAATGAAGCAACAGGCGGGAATGTGGGTTCACGTAAGTGCTCTAAAGAAAGGTAAAACGAGATGAAAGAGCACAAAAAGCAGTGGATCAAGCCGTGAACGTTAATCTCAGTACGTGCTTTACGACACAATCCATGACAGGTGAGTCTAAAATATTTCTGTTTGCTGATGACACTGACTTGATAGTGAAGGATATTGAGTGCAGCGTAGGCAGCGTATTAAATAGTGCAGTTCATGTCATAAATTCATGGCTTGCAGAAAATAAATTGCTGCTAAATCACAGTAAGACTCAGTTTTTACAGTTTATAATACACAATTCAACTAAAACTGACATTTTTGTCACAAAGAAGGGGTATGCCATTAGTGAGTCTGAACAAGCCAGACTTCCACTATTAATGATTTTATTATGCGTGGTAAGTTTGCATGTAGTAAATTATTATTTATACACTCTTAGTCCTCTATCGCTGTTCATAATTTATAACTTTGAGAGCAGTTACGCAGTCATGGAAAGTCCATGTCCAGGACCATCTTAAGAAATGAGTGGTGCTATATATACCATTAGAACATTATCTTCAATAAGTGATCTCCATTCATTACAATAAATCTGAATTTAACTAGGAATTTTTCACTTGTAAATATTATTTCTTTCTTAATTAACACGAATTTAGCTTTTTTTCATACGAGGATACGTTCTATCCTCGTGTGTGGGGATACATTTGACAACATTGAATTGGACGCTACTTTCACAGTGTATCTTCTAAAATAGATGCATTTTTGTGAAAAGATGGCTGTGCGTGCGGACATGTGAATTTTTAACGTAATAAATTTGGTTACTGATGGATTTTTATATCTTTTATATCAATATGGGGTGAGCTAGAACTGGGCTCTTATCAGTAACATGTGTCTACTTCCACTACTGATGATTTTATTATGCATGGTAACTTTGCATGTAGTAAATTATTATTTATACACTCTTGGTCCTCTATCGCTGTTCGTAATTTTTAACTTTGTCACGTTAGCAGGCTAGAGAAGTGGGTAAGTTTTCAGAAATGATTCTCGATCATGGCAGAACTGGTGGAAATTGATTCAATGGATCGAAACCCTGGATTATAAACAGGATCAGAATATCATGCGAAAATAAGAAAAGACTCTACTTATCATCAGGAGACACAGATGATGATCACTTTTCAAGCTATGCTGCAAAATTCTAATCAAAGTCATCAGAACTGCACAATGTATGTACTTTCAAGTAAAAATTAAGCTTCTCCAGCAACACTAGTGGAACATAGGCAAAAAAGAGACATGAAAAACAAATCAAAGAAATTAATAAACTTCTTTAACGGTAGATAATGAACTTACCAAAGGTAACCCTAAAATTGCAGAAACGTGCAATAACTTTCTTTTCCAGTAGTAGATAATTTAGGTTTTAAGACTTCCTTAGAAAATAGACTATTGTTCCTGAGAAAATCCTTCCAAAATAAGTCTGACGATATACCACATCATTTGCACATCCCCAAAAAAGAGTTTTAAATGTTATCATTTCTCGTAAAATAAATGTTCAAATGGCTCTGATGAAATCAATAGTAAAATAATGATATTTGTTCAGCATACTTAGTAATATAGAGGGGCCCAAAAAAATGTATCCACTGTTTAAAAGTCCGTAACTGGCAAACTAAATGACGGAGTTGTCTCATCTTTGGTAGTGTAATAGCTTGTAGTTCTGGCAATCGCCACACAAGCGTTGTATTGCATTGTTTTGTTTTGTCAGATGACAGTCGCCAGGTAGTCAGTGTTTTGTTCTTAGTTGCACCTAGTTATTCGAGTAAACATGGCTGGCGCAAGCCTTACATTCGATGAAAGGAAGTCAGTTTTGAAGTGGTATTTTAAGTACTAAAACATTAATGCAGTTAAACGGCAATGGCAAAATGAGTATCAAACAGAGCCACCGACACGTTTAACGATTCGTCACATTTGAGACAAATTTGAAGCTGAAGGCTGTGTTAAAGATGTACACAAAAAACGATCTGGACGACCTGTAACAGTAACAAGTCCAGCTGACTCCTGTCATGTGTTACAACAATTCACTTGCTCAACACAGAAGTCTGAGAGACAGTGTGCCCGTGAAACTGTAGTGAGTCACTCTAGTGTTCGGTGAATTTTGAAGACAGCAAAGTGGAAGTGCTACATCCCACGATTGCTACACGCAATGAATGAGGACGACCCATATCGTAGAATGGAGTACTGTGAGTGGTTTACTAACATGGTGCGCAACGATGAAGAGTTTGCACAGATGATTGTGTGGTCTGATGAGGCACAGTTCAAACTCTATGGTACAGTAAATCGCCACAGTTGCATCTACTGGGCCGCCGAAAATCCGAACGTCCATGTAGACAAAGCCGTGAATTTGCTAGGAGTAACTGTGTGGTGTGGGTTGTCTTACCGAGGCTTGATTGGGCCATTCTTCTTTGACGGCACGGTTACCGGTGGGGTGTACCTTCAGAAGCTTCAGACATCCATTTTACCTGCCATCCGAGACTTGTATGGAGACGGAAGAGTTTACTTTCAACAAGATGGTGCCCCATCCCACTACTCAAATCGTGTTAGGGCGTATCTCGATGAAAATCTACCAGGAAGATGGATAGGTCATAGAGGTGCTGTGGAGTACCCACCATGTTCCGTCGTTTATTGACAAAAGCCATGCACATAGGATGAACTTCGAGAATCCATCGTACATTCATGTGCAGATATCGAACTGAATACGTTGCAGTAGGTACTTCGTGCTGCAGTTCGGCGGCATCGTTTGTGTGTGGATGTTAATAGTGACCATCTCAAACACCTAGAGTGATATCTTTAAGTTGGACTTTAAGCTACACTTTCACCAAAAATGAGACAACTCTGTCAATTAGTTTGCAAGTTATCAACTTTTAAACAGTGGATACATTTTTTTGGACCCCTCTGTATATTGAGTTAACAGTGCAACGAAACTTTTCACAGCAGTACGTTCCCTGAGAGACTTAAACATGCTGTTGTCAAATCACTTTAAAAAAGTAAAAATAAAAAAAGGAAGCAAAACCTTACTAAAGAATTTTTTACCCTCTTATTACTGCCAATATTTTCCAAAATGTTGAAGAAGATTCTTCACAGTAGACTTTATACTGACGTAGTACAGGAAAAAATAGTATCAAACATTGTAAATTTCGAAACAGATTGTCAATTGAACAGGCTACGTTTTCCTTTGCAAATAATATCCTAGAATCAATACATCAGAAGTTACTTCCATTGAGAATGTTTTGTGTGTTGACTAAGGCTTTTGAATGTGTGAATCATAATATCCTAAAGCAACGGATGAAATACTATGGAACAGGAGGTATAGAAATTCATCACTCTTATCTTAACTGAAGGGTGGAAAGCAATGGGTAGCAGCTCCATATCACTCCGCTTCTCAAAGAACTCCACAAGCTATAAAAATAAGTTTCCCATACAGCGATTTACACGGGGGGAACATGAAAGTCTTTTGAGCCTATGGACAAATCAAAACCTCAACTGCAAAATCTACCGTGCCTCGGTTCATCCATGTCTGCGGTACGTATGCTTACTGCAGTGTCGACGGCATCTCAGTGGCGTTGTGCGAGCCACTCACAGGCCACAGCAAGGCGAGAGACAGCGCTTACAAATCTCCGGCCAGCGCGCCGGCGGGCGACCCCGCCCCTCCATCGTTCGCTGTTTCCGATGAGGGACGCCACGCGTATGCGCTTTATATACAGGGTGGTCCACAGGTCGTGACGGGGCCAAATATCTCACGAAATAAGCGTCAAACGAAAAAAACCACAAAGAACGAAACTCGTCTAGCTTGAAGGGGGAAACCAGATGCCCGCTAGATGGCGCTGCCATAGGTCAAACGGATGTCAACTGCGTTTTTTTTTTAAATAGGAACCCCATTTTTTATTACATATTCGCGTAGTACGTAAAGAAATATGAATGTTTTAGTTGAGCCACTGTTTCCGCTTTGTGATAGATGGCGCTGTAATAGTCACAAACATATGGCTCACAATTTTAGACGAACAGTTGGTAACAGGTAGGTTTTTTAAATTAAAATACAGAACGTGAGTAAGTTTGAACATTTTATTTCGGTTGTTCCAATGTGACACATGTACCTTTGTGAACTTATCATTTCTGAGAACGCATGCTGTTACAGCGTGATTACCCGTAAGTACCACATTAATGCAATAAATGCTCAAAATGATGTCCGGCAACCTCAATGCATTTGGCAATACGTGTAACGACATTCCTCTCAAAAGCGAGTAGTTCACCTTCCGTAGTGTTCGCACGTGCATTGACAATGCGCTGACGCATGTTGTCAGGCGTTGTCGGTAGATCACGATAGCAAATACCCTTCAACTTTCCCCACAGAAAGAAATCTGGGGACGTTAGATCCGGTGAACGCGCGGGACATGGTATGGTGCTTCGACGACCAATCCACCTGTCATGAAATATGCTATTCAGTACCGCTTCAACCGCACGCGAGCCATGTGCCTGACATCCATCATGTTGTAAGTACATCGCCATTATGTCACGCAGTGAAACATCTTGTAGTAACATCGGTAGAACATTACGTAGGAAATCAGCCTACATTGCACCATTTAGATTGCCATCGATAAAATGGGGCCAATTATCCTTCCTCCCATTATGCCGCACCATACATTAACCCGCCAAGGTCGCTGATGTTCCACTTGTCGCAGCCATCGTGGATTTTCCGTGGCCCAATAGTGCATATTATGCCGGTTTACGTTACCGCTGTTGGTGAATGACGCTTCGTCGCTAAATAGAACGCGTGCAAAACATCTGTCATCGTTCCGTAATTTCTCTTGTGCCCAATGGCAGAACTGTACACGACGTTCAAAGTCGTCGCCATGCAATTCCGAACGCTTAGAAATATCGTACGGGTGCAATCGATGATGATGTATCCAATGAGAAACGTTATACTTTTCGTGGTGGGGCAATGTTTTTAAGGTTTGCAACGTAACAGAAACGCGAAAAAGTCTCACGCTAAAACTTGCAGCTGGTGTGGTCCTTTTAACGTTATCGTAAGATCTATACTGTTCTTCTGGAGGGCTCTAGCTTTTAACATGGGCTGGGGGGTGGTCCTAACGTAACAGAGACGCGAAAAAGTCTCACGCTAAAACTTGCGGGTGGTGTGGTCCTAGCAGTTAGCTGGCGACGTGGGTGTCCGTCCGTCCCTTATCGTAGGGCCTTCCAGCTTAACACGGTTCTGCTCTCGGCTTCTGTTCTCGTTTCTCCCCTCGGAACTGCATCTGTCTCACGGTGGGAAGGTATGACATGTATTTAGGCATTCTTGTGTTAGTCTGTGGTATTCCATTTGCTCACTCGTTACTCGTATTACTTTGGTTAATTTAATGTCACGATTTATTTGGAGCAATGTGACATACTACTGGATATGCTTATCATGTCAGGGTTTTCATGTAGCATTCTCAACACCGACGTATTTGAGATTCCCGATTCTCGCGCAATTTGTCTGCTACTGATGTGCGGATTAGCCGCGACAGCAGCTAAAACACCTCTTTGGGCATCATCATTTGTTGCAGGTCGTGGTTGACGTTTCACATGTGGCTGAACACTTCCTGTTTCCTTAAATAACGTAACTATCCTGCGATCGGTCCGGACTCTTGGATGATGTCCAGCATACCGAGCAGCATACGTAGCACACGCCCGTTGCGCAATTTGATCACAGTAGCCATACATTAACACGATATCGACCTTTTCCGCAATTGGTAAACGGTCCATTTTAACACGGGTAATGTATCACGAAGCAAATACCATCCGCACTGGTAGAATGTTACGTGATACCACGTACCTATACGTTTGTGACTATTACAGCGCCATCTATCACAAAGCGAAAAAAGTGGTCCAACTAAAATATTCATATTTCTTTACGTACTACACGAATATGTAATAAAAAACGGGGGTTCCTATTTAAAAATTCGCAGTTGATATCCGTTTGACCTATGGCAGCGCCATCTAGCGGGCCAACCATAGCGCCATCTGGTTTCCCCCTTCAAGCTAGACGAGTTTCGTTCTTTGTAGTTTTTTCGTTTGATGCTTATTTCGTGAGATATTTGGCCCGGGCACTATCAATAGACCACCCTGTATTTTCAAGTGCCTTTAATTTTTGGATGCAGTGGCAACTTCTGAAGAACAATAACTCACTGCACTTATTGAGTTTTAGAGCCAACAAATTACCTCCTTGTTCACTGCTATTGAGAGACTGATCGACGCAGAACAAACTCAGCAAAATGCGCGAAGAACCGAATGCCAGTGGCCAGGCGCCAGCACCTCCACCCTTCCACGCTTTCGATGCACGGCAAGAAGAATGAACGGAGTTCCACCGGCAGCCAGAGCAGCAATTTCAAGCTTGCAACATATAAGGTGAATCACGATGCTCTTTCATTTTTTCATGGGCAGGTGAACATGCTTTTGATTTGTCACAAGCTGCTCCCCATAGCTCCAAACCTTACCCAAATGAGAGCGTTATTAGCGCGTTAGACGACTACTTCGAAGCACAGGTTCACGCAGCCAATGCTCGTTTCAAATTTTCTCTTACGCATCGTCGTAATGATCAGTCTTGAACGAAATGACTCGCTGAACTCATGGACATGACTAATAAATGTAAATTTAACTGCTCTTGTGGAGCCTCATTTCGAGACGAAATGCTTTGTGATACCATTATACGAGGGTCACTCCCAAAGAAATACACATTATTTTTGTAAAAATACACTTTTCATTCTGCAGGTGTGAAAGTTTTACAGTGTGTAGACACATCCTTCCCGCTTGTTTACAAACTTAGTTCAACCTCTTCAATAAAATTCTTCAGGGTATCAGACCGCATCGTCATAATTTTAAAATGCGCCAACGTTTCGGCCAGCGTTGCAGCTAGCCTTCATCAGGGCCTTACGTTAACTGCTAAATGAACACACTTGGTTCCTTAAATAGCTGCACGAGAAAACCGTGTCGTTACTTGATTGGCTGTAAAAGGAGGAGGAGGAGGGGTGAAAGGTATGCTTTATTGGTGTTTCCTTTATTATCTGTCATTGGCTGAAATAGCTGTTTTCTGTTGGTCTTTATATTAATCCACCCCATTGGAGGAGACGGACGAATAGCGAAGAGGTGATGGCTGTGACGTCACACTGTTTCCATGCTGTCCAGAAGCCGGCTGCGGCGTGCCATTGCTTTGTGTGCTCGCGACCACTACTGCGGCTCTCCGCGTGTCTGCATGGGCCGCCACGGCTCTGCCGCCGCTCCGTAGCCCTGCTATTGCAGGCAGCCAAGACCTCGGAAGCTTGTACCCGTCCTCTCTATTCATGTTGGCGGGTCTTTTGGCTATTTCTATCGCCTCTCTAATCTTTCTTTTGAAAGTGAGAGGCTGTTTCGCCAGGACGAGGGCTTCTTGAAAAAATATTGGTTTCCCGCACTCGTCTCGGTGTTCCGCCACTGCTGACTTAGTGTGTTGTTTCAGGCGGATGTATCTTTCATGTTCCGAGAGCCTTGTGCTAATCGGACGTCCCGTCTCACCTATGTAGACTAATCCACACGCACAACCAATTTCATACACGCCAGCTGTGTGTAGTTTGTCAACTGCATCCTTGGTAGAACCGAGCATGTCTGATATTTTGTTTCTGCTTCGGAAAATTGGTTTGATGTCGGCTTTTCGTAGAATTTTGCCAATACGTTCGGTGACCCCTTGTACATATGGTAACACAGCAATGATCTGTGCCTCCTTCTCCTCTTCCCTATTAGTCTTCTCCCTTGTCGACATAGTGCTGTCTATCATCTGCTTCCCATAGCCATTAGTTCCGAAGATGGACCTGAGGCGTTCAAGTTCTGTCTTCAGATGTTCTTCGTCGCTTATACTGTACGCTCTCTTCGTTAGCGTGTGCAGGGCGGACTTCTTCTGCGTGGGGTGATGGTGGGAGGAGGCGTGAAGGTACCTGTCCGTATTGGTTGGTTTCCTGTACACTTTGTGGCCAAGTTTACCATCAGGTTTTCGATAAACTTCCACGTCAAGAAAAGGCAGCACCCCATTCTTCTCTGTTTCCATTGTAAACTGAATTTTCCTATGCTGTTGGTTAAGGTGCTTGTGGAAGTTCTGTAACTCCTCTTCTCCGTGGGGCCAGATGACGAAAGTATCATCGACATAGCGAAGCCAACAATTTGGACGTAATGGTGCGGACTGGAGGGCTGTTTCCTCAAATGCCTCCATGAAAATTTCAGCTGCGATAGGCGATAGGGGTGAGCCCATAGCTACACCGTCAGTTTGTTCATAAAATTGACCTCTCCACTTGAAATAGGTGGTCGTCAGACAGTGGCGCACAAGCTCATATATATCAGGTGCCACGCGTTCTTCTAGGATGTTCACAGTATCTGACACTGGGACATTCGTGAATAGGGATTTGACGTCGAAGCTAACCATCAGATCTTGGTCCGTAACACGCATTTCCTTTAGGAGAGACACGAAGTGAGTGGAATCCTTAACGTAGGACTCGGTTTGATGCACTAGGTGTCGGAGCTTAGGTGCCAGTTCTTTCGCTAGGTAGTAGGTCGGCGAATTTATACTGTTTACTATGGGCCTTAAGGGGAAGTCGGTTTTGTGTACCTTCGGTACACCATATATCCTTGGTGCCTGTGTCACTTGCGGGATGAATCTTCTGGCCTTGTCGAAGTTGATTCTAGAGTGCTTGAGCAGTGCCTGCGTCGTTTTGATTACCTTGGCCGTCGGATCTCCCTGAAGTTTCTTGTAGATAGGTTTTGCGAGAATATCTTCCATTCGTTTGTTGTAATCAGTTGTGTCCAAGACTACAGTGGCGTTGCCCTTATCTGCCTGTACCACTACTAAGTGGGAGTTGTCCCTGAGTTCCTTGATGGCATGGTATTCCTCAGCGTTGATGTTTTGCTTCGGTGACTTTGCTTTATTTAGAACTCTGACCGTTTCCAGCCGGATCTTCTCCGCCTCGGCCTGTGGCAGATGACGTACCGAAGCCTCTACGGATTCTATGATACCTTCTTTGGAACTCGCTTAGGTGCGACTGCGAAATTCATCCCCTTGGCCAGAATTGCTGTGGTTGCTTCGCTCAAGGTGTGGCTGGAGAGGTTGACCACTGTCCGTCGCCTGCCCAGCGTCAATGTTTCGTCCGTGGCTTTCTGTTGTAGTTTGTCGTACTTTCTCATCTGGCGGTTAGTAATACTATTGCTGGTCCTTGATGCTTGCTGAAAGGTTAACCTGTCGACTTTATCCCAGTCTTCCATCTGAAGTTTTCCGGCCAGAAATAGGTGCAGATCACACAAATTCCTGTTGTGAGCATCGAGACTTATGCAGATGTGGCGGATCCTTTCCCGTAGCAATGCTTTACTGGCTTTAACACAGATATTCCTCGCCTTGTTCGTTTTCATGTGAGACGTCAACGGCAAAGAATACGGCACAACACTCGTGTCTCTGCATCTATTCAAAAAAGCAAGGTCATTCAGCAGTTTACATCTTTTTAAACGCAGTGCTTCTAACTTCTTGATGTTTCCGTGGATTTCCTGCTCATACAGGTTGGTTAAATGTAAGCGTAGGCTTCCGCGGCCGTTGTCTTCTTCAATAAAATTCTTCAGGGTATCAGACCGCATCGTCACAATTTTAAGGCGAGGAATATCTGTGTTAAAGCCAGTAAAGCATTGCTACGGGAAAGGATCCGCCACATCCGCATAAGTCTCGATGCTCACAACAGGAATTTGTGTGATCTGCACCTATTTCTGGCCGGAAAACTTCAGATGGAAGACTGGGATAAAGTCGACAGGTTAACCTTTCAGCAAGCATCAAGGACCAGCAATAGTATTACTAACCGCCAGATGAGAAAGTACGACAAACTACAACAGAAAGCCACGGACGAAACATTGACGCTGGACAGGCGACGGACAGTGGTCAACCTCTCCAGCCACACCTTGAGCGAAGCAACCACAGCAATTCTGGCCAAGGGGATGAATTTCGCAGTCGCACCTAAGCGAGTTCCAAAAGAAGATATCATAGAATCCGTAGAGGCTTCGGTACGTCATCTGCCACAGGCCTAGGCGGAGAAGATCCGGCAGGAAACGGTCAGAGTTCTAAATAAAGCAAAGTCACCGAAGCAAAACATCAACGCTGAGGAATACCATGCCATCAAGGAACTCAGGGACAACTCCCACTTAGTAGTGGTACAGGCAGATAAGGGCAACGCCACTGTAGTCTTGGACACAACTGATTACAACAAACGAATGGAAGATATTCTCGCAAAACCTATCTACAAGAAACTTCAGGGAGATCCGACGGCCAAGGTAATCAAAACGACGCAGGCACTGCTCAAGCACTCTAGAATCAACTTCGACAAGGCCAGAAGATTCATCCCGCAAGTGACACAGGCACCAAGGATATATGGTGTACCGAAGGTACACAAAACCGACTTCCCCTTAAGGCCCATAGTAAACAGTATAAATTCGCCGACCTACTACCTAGCGAAAGAACTGGCACCTAGGCTCCGACACCTAGTGCATCAAACCGAGTCCTACGTTAAGGATTCCACTCACTTCGTGTCTCTCCTAAAGGACATGCGTGTTACGGACCAAGATCTGATGGTTAGTTTCGACGTCAAATCCCTATTCACGAATGTCCCAGTGTCAGATACTGTGAACATCCTAGAAGAACGCGTGGCACCTGATATATGTGAGCTTGTGCGCCACTGTCTGACGACCACCTATTTCAAGTGGAGAGGTCAATTTTATGAACAAACTGACGGTGTAGCTATGGGCTCACCCCTATCGCCTATCGCAGCTGAAATTTTCATGGAGGCATTTGAGGAAACAGCCCTCCAGTCCGCACCATTACGTCCAAATTGTTGGCTTCGCTATGTCGATGATACTTTCGTCATCTGGCCCCACGGAGAAGAGGAGTTACAGAACTTCCACAAGCACCTTAACCAACAGCATAGGAAAATTCAGTTTACAATGGAAACAGAGAAGAATGGGGTGCTGCCTTTTCTCGACGTGGAAGTTTATCGAAAACCTGATGGTAAACTTGGCCACAAAGTGTACAGGAAACCAACCAATACGGACAGGTACCTTCACGCCTCCTCCCACCATCACCCCACGCAGAAGAAGTCCGCCCTGCACACGCTAACGAAGAGAGCGTACAGGATAAGCGACGAAGAACATCTGAAGACAGAACTTGAACGCCTCAGGTCCATCTTCGGAACTAATGGCTATGGGAAGCAGATGATTGACAGCACCATGTCGACAAGGGAGAAGACTAATAGGGAAGAGAAGAAGGAGGCACAGAGCATTGCTGTGTTACCATATGTACAAGGGGTCACCAAACGTATTGGCAAAATTCTACGAAAAGCCGACATCAAACCAATTTTCCGAAGCAGAAACAAAATATCAGACATGCTAGGTTCTACCAAGGATGCAGTTGACAAACTACACACAGCTGGCGTGTATGAAATTGGTTGTGCGTGTGGATTAGTCTACATAGGTGAGACGGGACGTCCGATTAGCACAAGGCTCTCGGAACATGAAAGATACATCCGCCTGAAACAACACACTAAGTCAGCAGTGGCGGAACACCGAGACGAGTGCGGGAAACCAATATTTTTTCAAGAAGCCCTCGTCCTGTCGAAACAGCCTCTCACTTTCAAAAGAAAGATTAGAGAGGCGATAGAAATAGCCAAAAGACCCGCCAACATGAATAGAGAGGACGGGTACAAGCTTCCGAGGTCTTGGCTGCCTGCAATAGCAGGGCCACGGAGCGGCGGCAGAGCCGTGGCGGCCCATGCAGACACGCGGAGAGCCGCAGTAGTGGTCGCGAGCACACAAAGCAATGGCACGCCGCAGCCGGCTTCTGGACAGCATGGAAACAGTGTGACGTCACAGCCATCACCTCTTCGCTATTCGTCCGTCTCCTCCAATGGGGTGGATTAATATAAAGACCAACAGAAAACAGCTATTTCAGCCAATGACAGATAATAAAGGAAACACCAATAAAGCATACCTTTCACCCCTCCTCCTCCTCCTTTTACAGCCAATCAAGTAACGACACGGTTTTCTCGTGCAGCTATTTAAGGAACCAAGTGTGTTCATTTAGCAGTTAACGTAAGGCCCTGATGAAGGCTAGCTGCAACGCTGGCCGAAACGTTGACGCATTTTAAAATTATGACGATGCGGTCTGATACCCTGAAGAATTTTATTGAACAAGACAACGGCCGCGGAAGCCTACGCTTACATTAGTTCAACCTGTTCCCGTGAGTGGCGCTGTCACAGCATGTCTTCAAGATGGCTGCTACACTTGACGTTCGTCAGAAGCAACGTGCTGTCATAGAATTCCTGTGCTGTGAAAACGAGACAGTGGGAAACATCCACAAGAGGTTGAAAAAGGTGTACGGAGATGCTGCTGTCAATCACAGTACAGTTAGTTGGTGGGCAAGCAGGTTACGTGATGAAAGCGGGCACGGCAATATTGAGGATTGTCCTCGCAGCGGCAGGCCTCGTACTGCACACACTCCAGACAATGTGCAGAGAGTTAACGAATTGGTGACTGCTGACAGACGCATCACAGTGAACGAATTGTCACGCTACGTTGGGATAGGGGAAGGAAGTGTTTGCAGAATACTGAAAGTGTTGACGTTAAAAAAAGGTTTGTACCAGGTGGGTTCCCAGGATGTTGACAGTGGCTCACAAAGACACAAGAAAAACGGTATGCAGCGAACTTTTGGAACAGTACGAGAATGGTGGAGATGAATTTCTTGGAAGAATTGTGACAGGTGATGAAACATGGCTCCATCATTTTTCACCAGAGACGAAGAGGCAATCAATGGAGTGGCATCATGCAATTCACCCAAGAAAAAAAAAAATTCAAAACCACACCTTCTGCTGGAAAAGTTGTGGCTATGGTGTTTTTCGATTCCGAAGGACTCTTGGTTGTGGATATCATGCCAAGTGGAACCAACATAAATTCTGATGCATATGTGACGACACTGAAGAAACTTCAAGCTCGACTGAGTCATGTTCGACCACATCGCCAAAATCAGAATGTTTTGCTGTTGCACGACAATGTACGGCCACATGTCAGTCAAAAAACCATGGAAGCGATCACAAAACTTGGATGGACAACGCTGAAACACCCGCCTTACAATTCTGACCTGGCTCCATGTGACTATTATCTCTTTGGGAAACTGAAAGACTCTCTTCGTGCAACAAGGTTTGAAGATGATGACTCCCTTGTGCACGCTGCCAAACAGTGGGTCCAACAGGTTGGTCCAGAATTTTACCGTGCGGGTATACAGGCGCTAGTTCCAAGATAGCGTAAGGCAGTTGAATGGGATGGAAATTATTTGGAGAAATGAAAATATTGTTCCTAAAGGTCTAAATATTCTGCGTGGTGTCTGTTTTGTTCTATATCGTGTCTCCCTACCACTGCCACGCAACGACACTCTGAGCGTGTTTTTTAGGGAATTGTCTAGTTTGAACCTGGGACCTGTTGCTGGTAAGGAGACCCCAGACCACACATGACATGTAGAATTCAGAAGAGTTCAGTGAGACTAGCGATGATATAACCAAATACTTAATGATTTCAGCGTTAGCTCCACTGCACTCCCTGTCTACAGTGACCCTCAATTATCTTTAGTTACTTATCTAACTTGTTGTAAATTACAGTGGCTGATGTGGCTTCTCAATAACTATATAACAGAAAAATCATCGCGTTTCAGATTTTTACTTCAAGTGGCAAATGTGAACACCATGAGCTTTAATTGACGATTGACACTAGTATTACGCAAAGGGGATGTAACAGATGAGACTTCTGCAGTTCTGAGTGAAGCCTTATGCGCTCAAAAATGCGGCATCGCGTGCGTACATTACCTTGTCGGTGTTCGTCAGGGGGCGGCAGCCGGGGCAGCTCTGTCCAGCTCGCCCTCTCGGAAGCAACTCCTCCTAACTTCTCCTTACTACAATTTACCGAAGTTGGTTTTAAAAAAACTATCTGGCTGTGTTTTCATCTGAACAATCAGGTTCTCAATGTTAACCTTAAGCTCCGCCTACAAAAATTCTGTCTATCCAATGAGAAACATTACACTTTTCGTGGTGGGGCAATGTTTTTAAGGTTTGCAACGTAACAGAGACGCGAAAAAGTCTCACGCTAAAACTTGCAGCTGGTGTGGTCCTTTTAACGTTATCGTAAGATCTATACTGTTCTTCTGGAGGGCTCTAGCTTTTAACATGGGCTGGGGGGTGGTCCTAACGTAACAGAGACGCGAAAAAGTCTCACGCTAAAACTTGCGGGTGGTGTGGTCCTAGCGGTTAGCTGGCAACGGGGGTGTCCGTCCGTCCCTTATCGTAGGGCCTTCCAGCTTAACACGGTTCTGCTCTCGGCTTCTGTTCTCTATTCTCCCCTCGGAACTGCGTCTGTCTCACGGTGGGAAGGTATGACATGCATTTAGGCATTCTTGTGTTAGTCTGTGGTATTCCATTTGCTCACTCGTTACTCGTATTACTTTGGTTAATTTAATGTCACGATTTATTCGGAGCTATGTGACATACTACTGGATTTGCTCATCATGTCAGGGTTTTCATGGAAGGTGTTGGATTTGCCTGACACCTTACAAAGGATGTATCAACACGCTGTATAACTTTCAAACATGTAGAATAAAAGATGGATTTAAAAGTATAACTTTCAAACATGTAGAATAAAAGATGGATTTAAAAAAAATAGTGTGCATTTCTTTTGGAGTGACCCTCATACAAAGTCTTGCTGATAACAGAATATGGACTGATATTCTAAAGCATCGTAACCCTAGTCTCAACGTCGTGCTTAAAGTAATCGAAGCCAGGAAGTTCAAGACCTTCCAGAACTTGACTTTAATATGCCTGTTGTTGCAACGTTGATCACAGGTAGCTCGAGGCGGCCAGTTTCGTAGGGCACATGACAACCGCTGCCACAGCTGACGGAATAAAAACAGCGTCTTCCTCGGCTTTATCGTACCTTCCGAAGCCTTACGTGAAACGCTATGTAACGCATGACTGTGAAAACTGCTTTCTCCGCCACGTGGAATGTTGACACTGCCATAAATCAGGACTCACACACAGCAAGTGTTCATGCAAAATCAACGGAAACTAAATTCCGTTCGACACACATCTCGACCTGTCAGGGAAGAAGGAAGGAGGATTGGATCTAACGACCCATTGACATCGATGAGATTAGAGACGGAGCGCAAGCTCGGATTGTGTCAAGGATGGGGAACAAAATCGGCCGATCTCTTTCACAGGAACCATCCCGACATTTGCCTAGGGCGATTTAGGGAAATCACGGAAAACCTAAATGTGGATGGTCTTGAACATTATCCAGAAGACGGCAGGTGTGGCCGAGCTGTTCTAGGCGCTTCTGTTTGGAACCGTTCGACCGCTACGGTCGCAGGTTTGAATCCTGCCTCGGGCATGGATGTGTGTGATGTCCTTAGGTTAGTTAGGTTTAAGTAGTTCTAAGTTCTAGGGGACTGGTGACCTCAGATGTTAAGTCCCATAGTGCTCAGAGCCATTTGAACTATTTTTGAGCCATCCTTCAGAATCCGAGTCCAGTGTGCTAACCCTGATCACCTTGCTCGTTCCTCGTCTTGTCAGAATGAAAATAAATGCAATCTTTCGTTCTGAATCTGTGTCCACTCCTCCTGGCAAGCCACAGAGGAACTATGGACGAAAGCGAAAGAATCACATAATGAAATAATTTTATTGTACACATTTAAATTGTTTGAAGTTCCACCAGGCAAGCTCAGAACACAGAAGGCGAGCTCTGGGCTGGTGTGCCAGTCGGAACGACAGCAAAATGTACGGCCAATGCAACAGACGTCAGGGTAAGAACAAGCATTCACAATATACAGGGTGATCAAAAAGTCAGTATAAATTTGAAAACTTAATAAACCACGGAATAATGCAGATAGAGAGGTAAAAATTGACACACATGCTAGGAATGACATGGGGTTTTATTAGAACGAGATCGTATTGCTAGACGCGTGAAAGATGTCTTGCGCGCGTCGTTTGGTGATGATGGTGTGCTCAACCGCCATTTTCGTCATGCTTGGCCTCCCAGGTCCCCAGACCTCAGTCCGTGCGATTATTGGCTTTGGGGTTACCTGAAGTCGCAAGTGTATCGTGATCGACCGACATCTCTAGGGATGCTGAAAGACAACATCTGACGCCAGTGCCTCACCATAACTCCGGACATGCTTTACAGTGCTGCTCACAGCATTATTCCTCGACTACAGCTATTGTTGAGGAATGATGGTGGACATATTGTGCATTTCCTGTAAAGAACTTCATCTTTGCTTTGTCTTACTTTGTTATGCTAATTATTGCTCTTCTGATCAGATGAAGCGCCATCTGTCAGACATTTTTTGAATTTCTGTATTTTTTTGGTTCTAATAAAACCTCATGTCATTCCAAGCATGTGTGTCAATTTGCACCTTTCTATCTACATTATTCCGTGCTTTTATTCAGTTTTCAAATTTATACTGACTTTCTGATCACCCGGTATGTAAATGACCTTGTGGATAACATCGGAAGTTCACTGGCGCTTTTTGCGGATGATGCTGTAGTATATCGAGAGGTTGTGATAATGGAAAATTGTACTGAAATGCAGGAGGATCTGCAACGAATCGACGCATGGTGCAGGGAATGGCAGTTGAATCTCAATGTAGTCAAGTTTAATATGCTGCGAATATATAGAAAGAAAGATCCTTTATCATTTAGCTACAACATAGCAGGTCAGCAACTGGAAGCAGTTAATTCCATAAATTATCTGGGAGTAGGCATTAGGAGTGATTTAAAATGAAATGGCCATATAAAATTAATCGTCGATAAAGCAGATGCCAGGATGAGATTCATTGGAAGAATCCTAAGGAAACGCAATCCGAAAACAAAGGAAGTAGGTTACAGTACACTTGTTCGCCCACTTCTTGAATACTGCTCACCAGTGTGGGATCCGTACCAGATAGGGTTGATAGAAGAGGTAGAGAAGATCCAACGGAGAGCAGCGCGCTTCGTTACAGGATCATTTAGTAATCGCGAAAGCGTTACGGAGATGATAGATAAACTCCAGTGGAATACTTTGCAAGAGAGACGCTCAGTAGCTCGGTACGGGCTTTTGTTGAAGTTTCGAGAATATACCTTCACCGAGGAGTCAAGCCGTATATTGCTCCCTCCTATGTCTATCCCACGAAGAGACCATGAGGATAAAATTAGAGAGATTAGAGCCCACACAGAGGCATACCGACAATCTTTCTTTCCACGAACAATACAAGACTGGAATAGAAGGGAGAACCGATAGAGGTACTCAAGGTACCCTCCGCCACACACCGTCAGGTGGCTTGAGGAATATGGATGCAGATGTAGATTGCCATACAATTTCCAAGCGAGGAAGGCATAAACGCAAAATCCGCTGTGCTACATAATAAGGCACTGTAAAGTAATACTTCTAACTTCAACGCCAAAGTGCCATGGCAAAGCAAAATGTAGACAGAAAAACCCAAGCTCAGCAACTCGGAATAATTACTGAATTATCATATCGAGGCAAGAAGCGCTGACAGGACAGACAGACGAGGGCAAATGCGTTCATACACCCAGAGCCACCACGTCATATGCACAGGCTCAGCCATTTAAATAAGGAGGCTTCCGGAGCTCAATAATACATTCATCGTGCTGCCATTTTGTCCGTGTTGCAAGAACCAGAGATGATGACAGTCTAAGGAGTTTCAGTGAAACCAAGACAAGCCGAGCGATGATGGTCTTCCTGGTGCCTGCTTGCTGACGTCAACAGCGAAATGTAGCCAGCCTGATGCATACCATAATCGTGGACTGCCATTGCTGTCTACTACGTCAGCACAGATGAGGGGAAGCCTGGATGGCAGCCAGCCTTCCTTCACTAAAGGCCATCGCGAATGACCTGCAAGCTTCACCTTCACACTGATCAAGCACGTTCACACAGCCTCAAAGTTGACTCGTGAGTATCTCCTGCAGTCTTGATCGATCCGTGGTGGATGACCAGGGCCTAATCTTTACGACAACCGACACCCTGGATTAGAGTTGGCAGTCGTCACCTAAGTCTGCGTTGGGTTCTCTTCAAGAGCACGGTGGGGTTGGGGTGGAGGGGTGGGGATGGGGGGGGGGAGCCACACTGTGACGCAGAACACCGGACAGATATCGTCTCGTCGACCCGCTGCCACCAGTACAACACTCAACAGTGACTCACTAGGTGTCAGTACTTCCTCGAGGTTTTAATTTTAATTTTAATAATTAACAGCCTCAGTTGCACCGTTTACCTAGAAATTTACCTAGGCTTCAGTCGGGATAAACCAACCTTCTACAGAATAACAGTAACTACCGTTTGTCCATAGTGGGCATCGTCAAGCTAAAACGATAAATCCATAAGTTATCGTAAGACTGTAAAACTTATCTGGAACTGCCTCGGCCCCACTTCGCGACCGCGATGCGGCAGCCACGAATGCTGTACTGGAAATGACCGTAGCGTCACGAGGCCCGCCTAGGCGGACACAATACCTTGCGCCTGCGCATAAACTGTATGATAATTACTTGTTGGGACAAGACGTGGACCTAACTCCTGACCATGAGTTTACTAGTAAAGTGAAATAAAAGTTGTAGCTGAGGACAAGGGCGTATATGTTAACCTGTGAAGAACGTACTTAGATCGACTGTCTTAAAATTTATGAACTATTCATTGGTCGTGATATGAGGAAGACATCACGTGCTTACAAGGTATGGCCTATCTAGGAAAATTTTTGTGCTTGAGCACGAAGTTTAATCCCACTTAGGAGTGGGAAGGATTATATAAAGCCAACATCGTCATTATTACGACTAGGTCTAGAAATTTTTAAGACGTAATTGTTAAGCACTTGCTTAGCTATTGTTACAACGCATGAACATCCTATTGACTTAGCACACAAATGGTCATGATTGAATTTATGAACAAGTCTATATCTAATCTGTAACATCCGGCAATACGAGCCATATAAGTTATTATTCAAGATTAGTATATTTGACCTGAAATGGTCTAGCCGGCCTGTGTGGCGAACGGTTCTAGGCGCTTCAGTCTGGAACCGCAAACCGCTGAGGTCGCAGGTTCGAATCCTGCTTCGGGCACAGATGTGTGTGATGGCCTTAGGTTAGTTAGGTTTAAGTAGTTCTAAGTCCTAGGGGACTGATGACCTCAGATGTTAAGTCCCATAGTGCACAGAGCCATTTGAACCATTTTTGAAATGGTCTAGAATCAAGTCAAAAACTAATGCACGTGCCTGATTGAGCTTCTTGGCGAAGTTATGGTTATGAGTTGCAGAAAACACTATAGTAGGGGATAATGTGGCGGCAATGGGGTACTCAATTTGCCTTCATGGAGGTGATCCACACACATACTGTAAAAACTGTGTGTGGACCACTGCCATCATAATTCCGGCCTGGTGACCACTGCCACTGAACTTAGGAAATGACAGCGGAAATACGCATAAAGCTAAAGTGTGACTTGGCGAACATCATTCCAGTCAACACACTTAAAAATTATTGACCGACATAGGTCAATTATGCTCAAAGCTAAAGTGGGACTTGACGAACATCGCTCCTGTCAATACACTTAAATACTATTGACCGACATAGGTCAATTATGCTCAAAACTAAAGTGGGACTTGAACATCGCTCCGGCAAACACACTTAAAGTAATTGACCTACATAGGTCAATATGTACTTAAAGAACAAGTCGATTATGGGAGGATGACGGGAAATGATTAAATTATGATGTGATTTGGCGAGCAACGCTGAAGATATTTACTTCCTCGAGGCACGCACTTAGGCCCGACAGCCGACCACCACCATGAACGTACCTTATGACTCTGTAATCTCAATACGATACATAATGTTATTGCAGAGATCGCTGTGATACTGACGCCTCTGTCCGTAAAGAGGACCACTCACACACACTCCGTGACCAGCATCCTACTCACAACGTGACCCCAACTCTCGAGTCACATTACTGGGGTCAGAGTTGGCTGTCACCTCAGGACTTCAGTGACAGTGGAACCACACCTGCTGCCATTCCTGGAAAGAAAGCTCGACTACTGCAGGGTTGCAGTTTCGTCAACGTGAGGTATGGTGAGTGAAGTATTTCTGCCTGTAAGGTTCGCAATGAGTCAATAAGTTCTTTGCCAGTAGGAAAGGTAGTAAATGCAGATAATGATCAAAGATTGGGTGCATTAATTTGTACCGTTTTAAAAAAGTTGTGAATTTTGTTGGGCGCCTTGCTCACTCATCATATAGGCTACTTAAGTATAGGGTGCTCACACTCATGAGTAGCCTTTCTGTCGGAACATTAAGTTATAGTAAGAGTATGAAAGAGGTGTATTTAAAGGGCTACAGCATCGTCTCAAGTCTTTCTCTTCTGCTAGGATTTGTACAAAAAAAATGGTTCAAATGGCTCTGAGCACTATGGGACTCAACTTCTGAGGTCATTAGTCCCCTAGAACTTAGAACTAGTTAAACCTAACTAACCTAAGGACATCACACACATCCATGCCCGAGGCAGGATTCGAACCAGCGACCGTAGCGGTCTCGCGGTTCCAGCCTGCAGCGCCTAGAAATGCACGGCCACTTCGGTCGGCTAGGATTTGTACACTACTGGCCATTAAAATTGCTACATCACGAAAATGACGTGCTTAAGACGTGAAATTTAACCGACAGGAAGAAGATGCTGTGATATGCAAATAATTAGCTATTCAGAGCATTCACACAAGGTTGGCGCCGGTGGCAACACCTACAACATGCTGACATGAGGTAAGTTTCCAACCCATTTCTCATACACAAACAGAAGTTGACCGGCGTTGCCTGGTAAAACGTTGTGATGCCTCGTGTAAGGAGGAGAAATGCGTCCCATCACGTTTCCGACTTTGATAAAGGTCGGATTGTAGCCTATCGCGATTGCGGTTCCTCGTATCGCGACATTGCTGCTCGCGTTAGTCGGGATCCAATGACTGTTACCAGAATATGGAATCGGTGGGTTCTGGAGGGTAATACGGAACGCCGTGCAGGATCTCAACGGCCTCGTATCACTAGCACTCTAGATGACAGGCATCTTATCCGCATGGCTGTAACGGATCGTGCTGCCGCGTCTCGATCCCTGAGTCAACAGATGGGGACGTTTGCAAGACAAGTTCGACGACGTTTGCAGCAGCATGGACTATCTCCTCGGAGACCATGGCTGCGGTTACCCTTGACGCTGCATCACACACAGGGGCGCCTGCGATGGTGTACTCAACGACGAACATGGGTGCACGAATTGCAAAACGTCATTTTTTCGGATGAATCCAGGTTCTGTTTACAGCATCATGATGGTCGCATCCGTGTTTGGCTACAGCGCGGTGAACGCACATTGGAAGCGTGTATTCGTCATCGCCATACTGGCGTATCACCCGGCGTGATGGTATGGGGTGCCATTGGTTACACGTCTCGGTCATCTCTTGTTCGCACTGACGGCACTTTGAACAGTGGACGCTACATTTCAGATGTGTTACGAACCGTGGCTCTACCCTTCATTCAATCCCTGCGAAACCCTACATTTCAGCAGGATAATGCACGACCGAATGTTGCAGGTCCTGTACGGCCCTTTCTGGATACAGAAAATGTTGGAGTGCTGCCCTGGCCAGCACATTCTCCAGATCTCTCACCAATTGAAAACGTCTGGTCAATGGTGGCCGAGCAACTGGCTCATCACAAACGCCAGTCACTGCTCTTGATGAACTGTGGTATCGTGTTGAAGCTGCATGGACAGCTGTACTTGTACACGCCATCCAAGCTCTGTTTGACTCAATGCCCAGGCGTATCAAGGCCGTTATTACGGCCAGATGTGGTTGTTCTGGGTTCTGATTTCTTAGGATCTATGCACCCAAATTGCGTGAAAATGTAATCACATATCAGTTCTAGTATAATATCTTTTTCCAATGATACCCGTTTATCATCTGCATTTCTTCTTGGTGTAGCAATTTTAATGGCCAATAGCGTACACTCCTGGAAATGGAAAAAAGAACACATTGACACCGGTGTGTCAGACCCACCATACTTGCTCCGGACACTGCGAGAGGGCTGTACAAGCAATGATCACATGCACGGCACAGCGGAAATACCAGGAACCGCGGTGTTGGCCGTCGAATGGCGCTAGCTGCGCAGCATTTGTGCACCGCCGCCGTCAGTGTCAGCCAGTTTGCCGTGGCATATGGAGCTCCATCGCAGTCCTTAACACTGGTAGCATGCCGCGACAGCGTGGACGTGAACCGTATGTGCAGTTGACGGACTTTAAGCGAGGGCGTATAGTGGGCATGCGGGAGGCCGGGTGGACGTACCGCCGAATTGCTCAACACGTGGGGCGTGAGGTCTCCACAGTACATCGATGTTGTCGCCAGTGGTCGGCGGAAGGTGCACGTGCCCGTCGACCTGGGACCGGACCGCAGCGACGCACGGATGCACGCCAAGACCGTAGGATCCTACGCAGTGCCGTAGGGGACCGCACCGCCACTTCCCAGCAAATTAGGGACACTGTTGCTCCTGGGGTATCGGCGAGGACCATTCGCAACCGTCTCCATGAAGCTGGGCTACGGTCCCGCACACCGTTAGGCCGTCTTCCGCTCACTCCCCAACATCGTGCAGCCCGCCTCCAGTGGTGTCGCGACAGGCGTGAATGGAGGGACGAATGGAGACGTGTCGTCTTCAGCGATGAGAGTCGCTTCTGCCTTGGTGCCAATGATGGTCGTATGCGTGTTTGGCGCCGTGCAGGTGAGCGCCACAATCAGGACTGCATACGACCGAGGCACACAGGGCCAACACCCGGCATCATGGTGTGGGGAGCGATCTCCTACACTGGCCGTACACCACTGGTGATCGTCGAGGGGACACTGAATAGTGCACAGTACATCCAAACCGTCATCGAACCCATCGTTCTACCATTCCTAGACCGGCAAGGGAACTTGCTGTTCCAACAGGACAATGCACGTCCGCATGTATCCCGTGCCACCCAACGTGCTCTAGAAGGTGTAAGTCAACTACCCTGGCCAGCAAGATCTCCGGATCTGTCCCCCATTGAGCATGTTTGGGACTGGATGAAGCGTCGTCTCACGCGGTCTGCACGTCCAGCACGAACGCTGGTCCAACTGAGGCGCCAGGTGGAAATGGCATGGCAAGCCGTTCCACAGGACTACATCCAGCATCTCTACGATCGTCTCCATGGGAGAATAGCAGCCTGCATTGCTGCGAAAGGTGGATATACACTGTACTATTGCCGACATTGTGCATGCTCTGTTGCCTGTGTCTATGTGCCTGTGGTTCTGTCAGTGTGATCATGTGATGTATCTGACCCCAGGAATGTGTCAATAAAGTTTCCCCTTCCTGGGACAATGAATTCACAGTGTTCTAATTTCAATTTCCAGGAGTGTATATTGGTTAGTGCGTCAATCATGTCGTTGTCGATTCCACATGGTGACATCCTGGAGGAAACATTCAGAATGTTATCCGTAGCAGTAGCTCATATACAGGAGAGCAGTACAGAGCAACTCGCGAACACTGGGAACATGCTTGACAAAGTAATGGCTATAGGTGCAGACTGCGCAAGTCCAGAGGAGGAAACCAGGATCGAAGAAGAGAGGGAGGGGGAAAAATGTTATTGTAAGACTCAGTATGCAGAGGAGCTGCAGAGAAGTCGTGAATACTGGTTCTTTGAAAACGGGTCTCGGGACATGAGGAATAGGATTACACACGTCTGCGACATAAAAATTTGTCAAACTTATTAAGTGATTTTTACAGTGTTTTCAACGCTGATTTCGGGAAATATAGTGAAAAAATTCCATCATGCGCAGTTATTTCACGAACTTCTTGTCTAGTTTTAGCTTTTTTCGATATTTCAGCACTCTATTGAGTTTGAATTTTTGTTTTTAGGATCCCAATAAACTATTATTAAGCCGTTTTTATACTAGATATACATCAAATAAAGAGTAATTAGGAGAAACCAGCAGTATTTTCCTGTCAGTGTCTGTCTGTCGCGCTGCCCTTCCCCCGCCATCACCAAGCAGTAAGCTTCTGCTCTTGTCCTTCAATTCACAGTACCTCTTCACTCTGTGCTGTTCACGTGTTGTTGTTACTAGCGCTTTAAAGCAGTGACTGTTTTTTTGTGTTGTGAAGTTGTTTTATGGACAATGGACAATGGCCACCTGAGGATGTATAAACTCGCCAGATTGCTTCTGCTACATTGGTGGTAACTATACCGTCAAAAAGCAACAAAGAAACATTTCCGATTTTGTTTAAATAGTATATTTCACCTATTTTGGTATAAAGTTAGACGATCAAGATAAGCCTTGGGCCCCACACAAAGTTTGTTCACTGTGTGTTGAAGAACCGAGGCAATCGTTTCAACATAAAAAGCAGTCCTTACGTTGTGGAATACCAGTGGTTTGGGGGGGAGACCAAAAATCATAGTGATGACTGCTATTTTTGTTCTTGCAACGTAAGAGGTTTCAATTTTAAAAAACAAAAAGGATATTTTTACCCTAACATTCAATCAGCCATTCGCCCTGTTCCTCACGGACCTGGAGTATCAATACCTTCTCCTACAGAGTCTTTAGATGAGATAGTTGATCACGAGCCATTGGCTCAGCAAGAAGATAGTGAAGAAGACAGAGACTGCTATGATCTTGGCACAACCGATCCCATTCCATTCTCACTATCTCAACTGAACGATTTAGTTAGAGACCTAAACCTTTCTAAAGAATCGGCAGAGGTTTTAGGATTAAGATTTAAAGATAAACATATGTTGGCTCTGGGTACATCCTTTCCTTGGTATCGATCGAGGGAAAAGGAGTTTGTATCTTTCTTCTCTCAAGAAGATGACCTGGTGTTTTGCAGTGATGTTCCTGGACTTATGGCACGTTTCAAAATAGAATATGCTCCTGATGACTGGAGACTTTTTATTGATTCTTCTAAAAGAAGCCTTAAAGCTGTACTTCTACACAATGGTAATAAGTATGCTTCTATACCAGTTGGACACTCAGTTCACTTAAAAGAATATTACGAAAACCTTGAACTGGTTTTAAGCAAACTCTGCTATTCAGACCAGAAATGGACACTATGTAGTGATTTAAAAGTGATTTCAATGCTACTTGGTCAACAAAGTGGCTATACAAAGTTCCCTTGCTTTCTCTGTGAATGGGACAGTAGAGACAGAAAGCAGAACTACATAAAAAAAGCTTAGCCCTTGAGAAAAACCTTACAGGTAGGGGTTAAAAATGTTGAGAGGAAAAGCCTTGTGGATCCCAAAAAGGTGTTACTTCCAGCATTTCACATTAAGTTGTGGCTGATGAAACAATTTGTTAAGGCATGGCCAAAAGAAGGGGAGTGATTCAGATATCTTTGTGGACAGTTTCCTGGTTTATCCGAGGCAAAGCTAAAGGAAGGAATCTTCTTCGGACCAGACATTAGAAAACTAATGACAGATCCTAACTTCCTGGACAAAATGGAAACAAAAGAAAAGGCAGCAAGGACATCTTTTAAAACAGTTGTCACTGGTTTCCTAGGAAACAAAACAGATCCAAAATACAAGACAATCGTCTCAGAGATGCTCGACAACCTTAAGAAGCTGGGCTGTAACATGAGCATTAAAGTTCGTTTTCTCCACTCACATCTTGACTACTTCCGTGCAAACCTTGGTGATGCAGGCGAAAGCAGGGCGAAAGAGTCCACCAAGACATCAAAGAAATGGAAAGAAGGTATCAAGGGAGATGGAACGTCAACATGATAGCGGACTACTGCTGGATGATAAAAAGAGATGGTCCTCAACGAGTCCACAGCCGGAAAAGCAATAAAAGAAGCTTCGACAGTAAGCGAAAGCGTTATTATAAGGACTTATCAGCTTAAAGAGAAATGGGAGTGTACTGGAAATGTAGTTTAGAATATGATTTCTAAATAAA
Organism: Schistocerca americana; assembly: GCF_021461395.2. NCBI lineage: Eukaryota > Metazoa > Arthropoda > Insecta > Orthoptera > Acrididae > Schistocerca > Schistocerca americana. The sequence goes on along the minus strand of NC_060130.1, from coordinate 174,705,794 downwards.
ATAAAATTTTATAACGTTGGAAAAAATGTGATAAATTGCTTTAATTTTGTTATTATACCAAAAAGTACTCCCTTTCTGTGAAAAAACCTGATGTGACAGAAAAAATGGATTGCATTTTTGAAATCAGCTCTGAAAAGTACATAAACGTCAGTTATCAAATTTCAAACAACTACCAAAAAATATTTTTTTGCAGACCTACGTTACTATAGAAAGGATGGAAAGGAAGGATAGGTAGCGGAAAGGAGGAAGCAGGAGGAATGAAGAGTGTTTATATGAGACTAGACAATACGAACAAATGTCAGAAATCAAGGATTGTGGGAGTTCCTGTAAGTATACTTGATACGCAAAGTACCAGCGTTGCGGAAATACCCGTGAGTAATGTAAAGATATCAACTCCAATGTCTACTTAAAATGCGGAGTCTGAAATATGTGAAGTATCAAACGAAATAAGTGTGTACTGAACGGAGGTAAATGGGTATGTGAATAGCAACATGTGAGATTTGATTTACGTGCAATAGTATCTACGCCAGTGGTTGACAACAGTTCCTTTTTTGAGACCATGGACCCTGGGCCATATGTTCAGGGGATTGCATACGCCACTGATTTTTGCTTCGTGCTGAGTGGGACTGCAGACTGTGACTTAAGGTAGATACTGTGGAGAATGTCCAGGAAACTACTGATGATGTTCGTTGTGTTGTGAATGTTGTGGAAAATGCAGAAGCACAGATACATTTATTTCCGAAGGAGGCAAATTCTTCGCCACTTGGGGTAACACCACCTTCTCCCCTTCTCCAAAGAAGGGAGGGAGAAAGAGAAGATGGACAAAAAATGCTTGTAAGCCTAAAGATCGAGACGAAGAAATTGAATCTTTTCAGAAATATGTGCCTCAGGATCGGGACAAATTTGACGATAGCTGAAGGTAATGTGGGTCAGGGAAAACGTCGTGTAATTGTTCTTAAAAGCACAGTCAAAATCGGGGAGACTCTGCTGCAGCCGAAGAAGATAATTGCAAGCGATGTAACGTCGCAGAGTTCTATTATCATGAAAGTACAACGACTTAAACTGCGTACGGCAGCACTAAGATTCAACGCACACGATAAACTGCCGAAGAGCATGAGGAAATTAGTTTTGAAAAGGAGAGTATAAGTAAGCATGGCATTGGAAGGCGTAGTTAGTCTTTAATCAGCTACAAAATAAGAGAGGTAATTGGAGCTACAGACCAGTATATTTCATGTGGTAGTACTGCCAGTAGTTATTGTGTAAGCATAGTTTTAGGGGTGTGTGTTTTGAGGAAACGTAAGGGAAACGTTTTTGTCAAACACAAAGTTCCAGATGTTGTACTGAAACAGCGGTATAAGAAACACCTGAGGGACTAAAGAAAGCTAAAATTATTGTAGGAACAATGTAGCATAACTGTGAAAAGTGTTCAGCCAACAAAAACTTAAGAATAATGGTATAGAATTAAGATATAATCCATGTAATCAGCTCACACGAGCAAAAAAGTGCGTGCAGTGCGCACAATATACACTACTGGCCATAAAAATTGCTACACCACGAAGATGATGTGCTACAAATGTGAAATTTAATCGACAGGAAGAAGACGCTGTGATATGCAAATGATTAGCTTTTCAGAGCATTCACACAAGGTTGGCGGCGGTGGCGACACCTACAACGTGCTGACATGAGGAAAGTTTCCAACCGATTTCTCATACACAAACAGCAGTTGACCGGCATTGCCTGGTGAAACGTTGTTGTCATACCTCGTGTAAGGAGGAGAAATGCGTACCATCACGTTTCCGACTTTGATATCGGATTGAAGCCTATCGCGATTGCGGTTTATCGTATCGTGACATTGCTGCTCGCGTTGGTCGAGATCCAAGGACTGTTACCAGAATATGGAATCGGTGGGTTCAGGAGGGTAATACGGAACGCCGTGCTGGATCCCAACGGCCTCGTATCACTAGCAGTCGAGATGACAGGCACCTTATCCGCATGGCTGTAACGGATCGTGCAGCCACGTCTCGATCCCTGACTCAACAGATGGGGGCGTTTGCAAGACAACAACCATCTGCACGTACATTTCGACGACGTTTGCAGCAGCATGGACTGTCAGCTCGAAGACCACGGCTGCGGTTACCCTTGACGCTGCATCACAGACAGGAGCACCGGCGATGGTGTACTCGACGACGAACCTGGGTGCACGAATGGCAAAACGTCATTTCTTCGGACGATTCCAGGTTCTGTTTACAGCATCATGATGGTCGATTCCGTGTTTGGTGACATCGCGGTGAAGCGTGTATTCGTCATCGCCATACTGGCGTATCACCTGGCGTGATGGTATGGGGTGCCATTGGTTACACGTCTCGGTCACCTCTTGTTCGCATTGACGGCATTTTGAACAGTGGACGTTACATTTCAGATGTGTTACGACCCGTGGCTCTACCCTTCATTCGATCCCTGCGAAACCCTACGGATAATGCACGACCGCATGTTGCAGGTTCTCTACTGGCCTTTATGGATACAGAAAATGTTGGAGTGCTGCCCTGGCCAGCACATTCTCCAGATCTCTCACCAATTAAAACGTTTGGTCAATGGTGGTCGAGAACTGGCTCGTCACAATACGCCAGTCACTACTCTTGATGAACTGTGATATCGTGTTGAAACTACATGGGCAGCTGTACCTGTACACGCCATCCAAGCTCTGTTTGACTCAATTCCCAGGCGTATCAAGGCCGTTATCAAGGCCAGAGGTGGTTGTTCTAGGTACTGATTACTCAGGATCTATGCACCTAAATTTCGTGAAGATGTAATCAGATGGCAGTTTTAGTATAACATCTTTGTCCAATGAATACCCGTTTATCATCTGCATTTCGTTTGGTGTAGCAATTTCAATGGCCAGTAGTGTACTATTATGGAAGTATATCTATGAGATTGTTAGAGAGGATAGCGGAAACCAAATCTCGGACGAATTTTTTTCAAACGGGGGAGGAATGTTGTGCGTCATAATAATTTTATTTTACACGTTTAAATTTTTTAAACCCTTACCAGGCGAGCTCAGAACAGAGAAGGAGGAGAAATGCGTACCATCACGTTTCCGACTTTGATAAACGTCGGATTGTAGGCTATCGCGATTGCGGTTTATCGTATCGCGACATTGCTGCTCGCGTTGGTCGAGATCCAAGGACTGTTAGAAGAATATGGAATCGGTGGGTTCAGGAGGGTAATACGGAACGCCGTGCTGGATCCCAACGGCCTCGTATTACTAGCAGTCAAGATGACAGGCATCTTATCCGCATGGCTATAACGGATCGTGCAGCCACGTCTCGATCCCTGAGTCAACAGATGGGGACGTTTGCAAGACAACAACCATCTGCACGAACATTTCGACGACGTTTGCAGCAGCATGGACTATCAGCTCGAAGATCACGGCTGCGGTTACCCTTGATGCTGCATCGCAGACAGGAGCGCCGGCGATGGTGTACTCAACGACGAACCTGGGTGCACGAATGGCAAAACGTCATTTTTTCGGACGATTCCAGGTTCTGTTTACAGCATCAATATGGTCGCATCCAATCTGAATGTCAATAAAATATACTGCCGACGTAATAGACTGAAACCAGCATTTCCACATAACCTCCGAGCGAGCAAGGCTGAAACGCAAACGTTGCAGTGATACTTAATAATTAAGTGTGAGGTAGCACTTCGGCTGCAACAAAGTCTCTCCGATTTTGATTGTTCTTCTTCAGAACAACTACACGACGTTTTCTCCGACCCACATAATCTGTAACATTGCAACCACAAAGTCAAACGTAGGCGGAAAGCCCCAAGTTCAGTGACCCAGAATAATTGCTGAATTATCATTGCGATACAAGGAGCGCTGACGGTACCGATAAATGAGGGAAAATGTGTTTGTACACCCAGAGTCACAGCATCGTAGGCGTATGCTCAGACCTTTAAGTAATGAGGCTTTTGGGACTCAAAAAGATGTTCAGTCGTGTGCCATTCTGTCTGTGTCACCAGAAGTCACCCGTTGGGATTTTTTGTGAACTATCAAAGGCTTTTGATTGTGTAAATCATGGAATACTTCTAAATAAGCTCAAGTACTGTGGTATGAATGGGACAGTGCTCAAATGGTTTAAATCATACCTAACTGGAAGAGTGCAGAAAGTTGAAATGAACAGTTCACATAACATGCAAAAGACTGGTGATTTCTCAAGCTGGGGAACAATCAAGAATGGGGTGCCGCAAGGTTCGGTATTGGGTCCTCTGCTGTTCTTAATATATATTAATGACTTGCCATTCCGTATTCACGAAGATGCAAAGCTGGTACTTTTTGCCGATGATACAAGTATAGCTATCACACCCAACAGACAAGAATTAACTGGTGAAATTGTAAACGATGTTTTTCAGAAAATCATTAAGTGGTTCTCTGCAAATGGGGTCTCATTAAACTTTGACAAAACACAGTATATACAGTTCCACACAGTAAATGGAATGACACCATTAATAAATATAGACTTCGATTAGAAATCGGTAGCTAAGGTAGAATATTCAAAATTTCTAGGTGTATGCATTGATGAGGGGTTGAACTGGTTGAGTTCAGCTACTTATGCTATTAGAGTCATTGCAAATTTTGGCGATATACATCTCAGTAAATTAGCTTACCACGCCTATTTTAATTCTCTGCTTTCGTATGGCATCATATTCTGGGGTAACTCATCACTGAGTAAAAGAGTGTTCATTGCACAAAAGCGTGTAGTCAGAATAATTATTGGAGCTCATGTATATATATATCCGTGGTGAACGACCAGGGACTTGTCTTCACGACCACCGACCTGCTGGACCACCGTCGACAGTCCTCACCTGAGTGCAGAACTAAAAAAATGGTTCAAACGGCTCTGAGCACTATGGGACTTAACATCTGAGGTCATCAGTCCACCAGAACTTAGAACTACTTAAACCTAACACACCTATGGACATCACACACATCCATGCCCGAGGCAGGATTCGAACCTGCGACCGTAGCGGTCGCTCGGTTCCAGACTGAAGCGCCTAGAACCGCTCGGCCACTCCGGCCGGCAGTGCAGAACTAGCTGTCTTCAAGAGTGCTGAGGTGTGGGCCGCATTGTGCCGCAAAACATCTGGGCAGGCGACACTTTATCGCCCCCTGCTGCCATCAGCACAGCATGCGGCTGTTGTTCACAGTCCTGTGGAGCGATGTCCTGTCTGGCTGAAGCGTTTTTGCCTGACCACCGGTGACCACCCTGAGGAAACTTCACGACTCTCTAAACTCAACATGATAAATGAATGTTAATGCAGGCATAAACTGGTCCACTCACTTCAAAACTTCTACTCGTCTGGTACGAGAGGCTCTCATACGGTTCAGTTGAACTTTGATGCAGGCAGAGACGGGTTGTTGGTACCAAGCCAATGACTGATGTAGCCACTTGCAGATTCTACGTATCCAGCTGGAAAGCGAAGCGAACTGTAAGGAAAGGTGAAGCTTTCGTGACAATGTTGAGTAGTTCCAGTCTTCATATCGAAGACTCATTTGCAGTTCAACATGCTTTAAACTCCGGCAACAGATGCACACTCATATCCTTCAGTATAATTTTCTATTTTATGTACTGTAAGTAGGCTGTTTAGGTTTTTATGTTGGTAACGCCACGTAGCGCTCAGTATGAAAATCACTGACTGTGCTGTGTGCAGTCTGTTGCTGGTTGGCATTGTTAGAATATTTGCTATTGTCGTATTGGGCAGTTGGATGTGAACCTCGCGTAGCGTTGCGCAGTTGGAGGTGGGCCGCCAGCAGTGGTGGATGTGGAGAGAGAGATGCCAGAATTTTCAGAGGTTGCTATAAGCGGACGACCTGGACGTGTGTCCCCCAGAAAAAGGAAATTTATAAAGATGGATGTCATGAATTGATAGATATATATATGATGACTTTTGATCATTATTAAGGTAAATACATTGTTTGTTCTCTATCAAAATCATTCATTTGCTAACTATGCCTATCAATAGTTAGTGCCTTCAGTAGTTATCATCATTTATTTAGCTGGCAGTACTGGCGCTCGCTGTATTGCAGTAGTTCGAGTAACGAAGATTTTTGTGAGGTAAGTGATTCATGAAAGGTATAGGTTATTGATAGTCAGGGCCATTTTTTGTAGAGATTATTGAAAGTCAGATTGCGTTGCGCTAAAAATATTGTGTCAGTTGAGTGATGATCAGAATAAGTAAAGAGAGAAATGTCTGAGTACTTTCAGTTTTGCTGAGCTGTTTGAAAATCAAATAATGTAAGAGGTTTACCAGCACAGTCATTCATAATTTTTCTAAGGGGACGTTTCAGTACTAACTATGGCAAACACGGAACGACCTCCACGATTGGAAATGTTTTGTTCACATACGCGCTAACTTTGAATTACACTATGTGATCAAATGTATCCGGACACCTGGCTGAAAATGACTTAAAAGTTCGTGACGCCCTCTATCGGTACTGCTGGAATTCAATATGGTGTTGGCTCACCCTTAGCCTTGATGACAGCTTCCACTCTCGCAGGCATTCATTCAAACAGGTGCTGGAAGGTTCCTTGGGGAATGGCAGCCTATTCTTCACAGAGTGCTGCACTGAGGAGGGGTATCGATGTCGTTCGGTGAGGCCTGACACGAAGTCGGCGTTCCAAAACATCCCAAAGGTGTTCTACAGGATTCAGGTCAGGACTCTGTCGTGTAACCCCTCCGCCACAGGCCGTGCATCATGAACAGGGGCTCGATCGTGTTCAAAGATGCAGTTGCCTTCCCCGAATTGCTCTTCAACAATGGGAAGCAAGAAGGTGCTTAAAACCTCAATGTAGGCCTGTGCTGTGATAGTGCCACGCAAAACAACAAGGGGTCCAAGCCCCCTCCATTAAAAACACGACCACATCATAACACCACCGCCTCCAAATTTTACTGTTGCCACTACACACGCTGGCAGATGTCGTTCACCAGGCATTCGCCATACCCACACCCTGTCATCGTATCGCCACATTGTGTACCGTGATTCTTCACTCCACACAACGTTTTCTCGCTGGTCAATCGTCCAATGTTTACGCTCCTTACACCAAACGAGGCGTCGTTTGGCATTTTCTGCTGTGGTCTTTGGCTTATGAGCAGCCACTCGACCATAAAATCCAAGTTTTCTCATCTCCCGCCAAACTGTGACAGTACTGCAGTGGGTACTGATACAGTTTTGGATTCCTGTGTGATGGTTTGGATAGATGTCTGCCTATTACACTTTACGACCCTATTCAACTGTCGGCGGTCTCTGTCAGTCAACAGACGCAGGGGGCTCCCGTCTTGGGAGTATGTGGGTGGCATCCACACGGGCCCTTAGCTAAGCCTGGCATTACTTCCACTTACTTGTGTCAGGCTTCTCCTGTTTCCTTTCCTATCCGGCCCCCCTCGGCCAACTCTTGGTTTCTTCGACCCCAACGGTATTAGGTTTCCGAGGCCCAAGGGTGTCTTTCACTTTCCTCTCTAGTATCTATTATCTACCCTCCGACCCAACGGCGAAGCGAGCGGAAGAAGAATCTTATATCCCAGGTTCTCAAAGATCGTGGAGGCGGAAGAGGTCATGCCAGACGAACTGGCTGTAAAGGCGCCGCTCAGCCATCATTGAGCTCGCGGCAGTTCGTTGCAGTTCTGGTACCGGAAGTCACATGTCACATACATATGTGCCGTGATGAATTGTTCCAGAATCATAGTGTGTGGGTCACTTCCTCGCAAGCTGTAATCCACCTTAAACAAATTCACGCAAATGGCAATTTCTCCTGTCATTTTCTCTAAAGACCAATGGCGATGGGATAAGGACGATGGTAGCAGGCTCCGAGTGAGGCTGGAAGCTACTAGTCTGGACCTGCACACTGGCGGCAGGTGTGTGATGGTCGCCTTCCTGAGAACCCGTGTGACTACTCGGGAATCCGGTCCTGCACCTGCGACTGGGCAGGCCTATTTAGGATGACCGCTGCCCACCCTGAATGGGGAAGGCCCTAGAAAATGTGGGCTAAACATCGGAAGTCACACTTGAACCGGGCTGGGAATCCGCACCCAGTAGGTCACTCCTTATACTGCGGACGTAAACAAAAGAAGAATGAAATGATTATGACAATAGGGACATGGAATGTCAGGACCCTCCTGGACGTGAACAATTACAGACCAGAGAGAAGAACTGCTCTTATCACCCAAGAACTAGCCCGTCTAGATATAGACATTGCTGCCTTGAGTGAGACAAGACTCTCAGGTGAGGGACACATTAGTGAGGTACGTTCAGGGTACACCATCTTCTGGAAGGGAAAGGATGCAGGAGAACCACGCATCCATGGTGCAGGATTTGCCGTAAAAACGAAAATAGTGAAAGATCTTCGACTTACACCTGTCTCAATTAATGAAAGACTGATGACTCTTAGAGTACCCATTGGTTTAGACAGATTCATCACCTTCGTCTCTGCATATGCTCCTACTTTAGACAGTGATGAAGACACAAAGAATCAGTTCTACCACCAACTGAACAGTACTCTCTCTAAAATACCCATTCAAGATAAATTAATTTTACTTGGTGATTTCAATGCCAGAGTGGGAAGGGACAACCGTTTTTGGAGAGATGTCATGGGTAAACAAGGGGTGGGAAACTGCAATGCAAATGGGTTGCTACTTCTTGGTCTGTGTGCTGAGCACGAGCTTTTCATCTCCAATACCCAATTCCGTTTGCGTAACCGCTATAAGACCACATGGATGCACCCACGCTCCAAACATTGGCATCTTATAGACTACGTTATTACGCGACAGCGTGACAAGAAAGACATTCTCATCACAAAAGCAGCACTAAACATCGATGAGTGCTGGACGGACCATAGACTTTTAGTCAGCCGTTTGAGAGTACCAAAGTATCGCAAGCCACGATCCCACTTTTCAAACCCACCACGCAGAAAATTCAACATAAGCAACCTGAACAACAAAAATGTTCGCTCACACTTCCAAGACATACTGTCCGAACAACTTAACAAAGCTCCAGCAACCACAGATGACGTCGAACAAGAATGGACCACATTAAAGAACATCATCAAAGAAACTGCTGAGAATGTTGTTGGTTGTAGTGCACGGAAAAGAAGTGACTGGTTTGATGACAACCACGGAGAAATCCAAGCCATCATCAATGCAAAGCGGGATGCTTACCTATCCCTTGCTCAAGATCCATCCTGCGCAGAAAAGAAAGCACACTTTCTAGAACTCAAGCAGAAATGTCAAAGTGAAATACGAGTAATCAAGAACAAATGGTGGCAACAGAAAGCCACAGAACTCCAAAATCTTTCTGATGCAAGGAACCTGCGTGGCTTTTATGCTGGTATTAAAGAGCTGTATGGACCTATCCGCTCATCATCAGGAGCACTTAAAGCTGCTGACAACTCCACCATTCTTACTGAAAGTCAGGACATCTTAAATCGTTGGAAAGAGCACTTCAGCTCACTGTTAAACAGCCCTTCTACTGCCGCTGGAGATTTTCTCAAAAATGTCCCACAGCACCCTCCAAAACCCTGTCTGGCTGATCCTCCAACTTTTCAAGAATTTTGCAAGGCACTCAAGAGTGTGAAACCTGGGAAGGCTCCTGGACCTGACAGCATCCCGATGGAGCTTATTGAGGGTGGCGGCTTGCCTCTAAAAACTAGACTCTTCTCACTTATTATATTAATGTGGGAAACCCGCAAGGTACCAGCTGACTTGAAGAACTTCACAATTGTCACCATCTTCAAAAAGGGCGACAAAAGCGTCTGTGGTAACTACCGGGGAATATCTCTACTCTCTGTCACTGGAAAATTTTTTGCAAGAATCCTTTTAAATCGCCTCCAGACACTTTCAGAGACTATACTACCTGAGTCTCAATACGGGTTTCGACCTTCAAGAGGGACAATTGACATGATCTTCTGTGCACGACAACTACAGGAGAAGTGCAGAGAACAGCAAAAGCCTTTACTACTTGTTTTCTACGATCTAGAAAAGGCCTTTGATACAGTTCCCAGAGAAGCCATGTGGATGGTCTTAAAACGCTTCGGCTGCCCTGAACATTTTGTTGACCTGATTGAAGCTCTCCACGTTGATATGACTGGACAGGTCCTCTGCCAGAATGAAATGACTGGTGAATTCCCAATAACAAGTGGGCTTAAACAAGGATGCGTTCTTGCACCTACATTATTTGCATTGTATCTGGCAGCTATGCTTTACGAGACAACCGTAAACAATGCAGGAATAGAACTAAAGTACAGGTTTGATGGAGGATTATTCAACCAGTCCAGACTCCATTCAAAAAGGTTCACCAGTACCACTCGTGTGACAGAGCTGCAGTATGCTGATGACAATGCCTCTCCAGCTCATTCACCTGCAGAGTTGCAGCTGTCAGTTGATTCCTTCAGCAGGGCGTACGAACGATTTGGTCTCTCCATCAATATTTCAAAGACAAAGGTGATGGCGCAGCCAACTCCTGGCTCCTCCGTTCCTGACTTCAGCATATCCATCTATGATACACTCCTGGAACAAGTGGACCATTTCCTCTACCTGGGAAGCATGCTGTCATCCAACTGCTCATCTGGAAAAGAAGTGGAGAATAGAATACGTGCTGCACATGTAGCATTTGGTCGTCTTACAAAGCGTGTCTTCCTGAATAAAGACCTAACACTGTACACCAAACTGATGGTGTACAAAGCTGTAGTCATTTCCACCCTGCTATATGGTTGCGAAACCTGGACGTTGTATCGCTGCGATCTGAAGAAACTAGAACGCTTCAACCAACAGAAGCTAAGATATATCATGAACCTAAAATGGGATGACTTCATATCCAACACGGCTGTTCTAGAGAGAGCAAAAATGCATAGCATGGAAGCTCTTATCATTGGGCATCAACTCAGATGGGTCGGACATGTCCAGCGGATGAAAAATGACAGACTTCCACGCCAAATGCTGTACAGCGAAGTGAGCACAGGTAAAAGGCCACGAGGTGCCCCTCTCAAACGTTATAAGGATCAGTACAAGAAAAATCTGAAAAACTTGAACATCGATCCGAGTAACTGGTCCACAATAGCAGAAGACCGAAGTCGCTGGCGTTCAGTTACCTCAAATGCTCTTCAAAACTTTGAGCTGGAACGTCGAAGAATGGAGAATGACAAACGCCAGAGACGTAAACTCCTCCAGGCTCAGCCACGTCCTCCACCTTCCATCAGCTGTAATGTCTGTGGCCGCCTGTTCCACGCTAGGATTGGATTGCTAAGCCATCAACGACACTTCCACGCCTGAACCGTGACAAAGGAAATCTCAGGAGAGAAATGAAAACTCGGATACGAGTATCAGCCGACGACGACGACACTTTACGACCCTATTCAACTGTCGGCGGTCTCTGTCAGTCAACAGACGAGGTCGGTCTGCACGCTTTTGTATTGTACGTATCCGTTCACGCTTCCACTTCTCTATCACATCGGAAACAGTGGACCTAGAGATGTTTAGGAGTGTGGAAATCTCGCGTACAGACGCATGAGACAAGTGACACCCAGTCACCTGACCACGTTCGAAGTTCGTGAGTTCCGCGGGCGCCTTATTCTGCTCTCTCACGATGTCTAATGACTACTGAGGTCGCTGATATGGAGTACCTGGCAGTAGGTGGCAGCATAATGCATCTAATATTTTTGGGGTGTGCAGATACTTTTGAACACATAGTGTACCATTCCCAGTTCTTATGCAAAGTTGCCAAGGCATTTGTGGTAAGTTCTATGGGACCAAACTGCTGAGGTGATTGGTCCCTAGGCTTACACACTACTTAATATAACATAAACTAACTTACACTAAGGACAACACGCACACCCATGCCCACGGGAGGACTCGAACCTCCGACGGGTGGAGCCGCGCGAACAGTAGCAAGGTGTCTTTGACCGCATGACTACTTGGTGCAGCCACCAAGGCATTATTTTATTGATTACGGTTATTGTGAAACTCATTTTTTAAAATCTGATTACCTGTGAGTTATAAACTGAATCAATTGAGCTCATTTTCTGATTTAGTAGTCAGATACGTTACTTAATCATTGATTTGATGAATGATGATTAATTCGAATCAAATACAACATGATCAAATTGATTTGTTTAATTAAAGTATCCAATTAAAGAACTTCAACCACACGACAGGCAAGGGCTACGCATGGGATAACCCTACATCTCCATCACACTCTACTGCATTTGTTTCACCCATGTCACTCTGTCTCCAACGCTAATGTCGCAACGGTGTTTCACTTGAAGGACAAAGTTTTGCATCATGTCTACAACAAGCCTCACAACTGGGAATCCGACATCATCACTCAGTCGTCTGTCGTACATAATATAACATTCTCAGAACATCGGACACTGACTGATGGCACCAAAATCTACTTCGTTGGCGTGATTACAGTGATTGTGCCATAGATTTTCGTTTCTCAGACACGCAGCCTGCAACCCAGCCGCATCCCCTGAGCAGCCCTTGCCAGCGCCTCACATTATCTGCACAGGTCCTCTGACGACTTTGCCATGGAGGCCGACACCAGGGCGGCTCTGCAGTTGCTGCCAGACACCACTCCCACCGGAGTTCGCTGTAATGGCCCTCACGGACATTGAGCCTGCATCACCTGTCCAGTCCGCAGTTCGTGGTTTTCTACCTCTGGATCACGGGGTCCTGGGTTCGATTACCAGCTGGGTTGAAGATTTTCTCCGCCTGGGGACTGAGTGTTTGTGTTGTCCTCATCATTCCATCGTCATTCGTGAAAGTGGTTAGATTGGACTGTGTACAGATTGGGAATTTATACGGGCGCTGATGACCACGCTGTTGACCGCCCCCCAAACCAAACTTCATCATCAGCCATCCAGCCCTCTGCTCTCTTAACGACAACAACGCTGCACCTTCTTGTGCTGTCGGATGGACGTCCTGCCTCCGGTTTCTCAGTAGATGTTCCCAGTGGTTCGTAGGACGTATTGGGGCGTGGGTCGGTTGGCGCCATTCGCCATAGCGTCACAACCTGCCCCAAGTAACGGGTAAGGTGACCTCTAGATTACGGTTTATTGGTAGAATCCTGAAGCGATGCAGTCCTTCAGCGAAGGAAATAGCTTATAATAGCTTAGTTCGTCCAGTCTTGGAGTATTGTACGTCTGTATGAGACCGTTACCAGTTGGGTCTGATTCAAGAGATTGAGAAGGTCCAAAGAAGAGCGGCAAGATTCGTGACTGGTACAGTTAGACATCGCGAGAGCGTTACAAATCTCATAGAAAGTTTGAAGTGGGACACACTTGCAGATAGACGGCGCGCTAAACGGAAGAGGCTGCTCACTAAATTCCGAAATCCGATCTTCACCGAGGATGTAGAGCATATATTATTGCCACCAACTTTCAAATCGTGCAATGATCACCATTCAAATATAAGGGACATAAGAGCTCATACTGAGGCGTTCAGACAATCGTTTTTCCCCCGCGCGATCCATGAGTAGAACAGTGGGGGGATATGACTTTAGCACGAATTGTGCCTCCCGCCACACACCGCTTGGTGGCTAGCGGAGTATATATGTAGATGTAGATCAGAACACCCCCGCCGTCGGCAGCACCCTCACTACAGTATGGAGGTGTGGAATATATTGGAGGGGGAGAGGAATGCAGTATCAACGACATCTTTATCGAATGTACCCAGCGCGTCCTTCGCCGCTTAAAGTTACATGAGAGACAGCACGTTTAAATCTCCTGCCAGCATCTCACAGTGCGAGGCAGCCCTACCATCGCTCACTGTTTCGAATGAGGGGCACCACCCAAACACCCCACCAGAGGCCGCCCAAATCACATTACCTCACTGCACGCTGCTCTGAATGGCCACTTCGTCTTTTTAAGCAGATGTAACTCAAAGCGCGGCCTGACATCAAGTGCATTTATAAACGTATGAACATTAGTGTGGAAGACTACAGTGAGAAACATTACATCGAAGAACCATGACGCTACTAATCATTACTAACATTCAGCGTCTTATACAGCGTTAACATTAATGATGGGTCCTTTCAGACAGACGAACGTGCAAGGAGGTGGCGGACTGTGCATACACCACATTTGGAAAACCGACAAAGTGTCTGTTGAAACGGTCCTCCAAATCTGGTGTAGGCACATGCGCCTCCTCCCTAAAAGGACCCATGATCACACAAACACACAAAAAATGATGGGAAATATTGGTTGTTGGTGTATGTGAGGGTACTTATGTTGGTATAGCGGTACTGCCTCTCGACCGTTTCTATCTGGTAAGCCGTACGCGAACACTATCTCACCTTATTCCCGACATGAACACCGGACGATTCTGCTGGTTACAGTACGCTGCGTCATTCACACAGCCTGCAACGCATAAGGAACACACGACACATGCGGTCGTATGAATAAAACGGAGAATATACTTTATACTCAGAAGTTCGGAGAAAGTTCTCTGGTTGGCATGTATAAAGCGAGTCTGAGAATATACTCCACCTGAGTATGTTCTCAGCGTGGGTTGAAGGGTGGGGGAAGTTGCTCAACGCAAAGAATATTCTCCGATTTCTTATGAATAAAACCGGAGAAATTTCTCACAAGCGGAGAACATTCTCTGTTTTTACGAGTGAGCTCCGTAGCATACTTCGAGCTGAGTAAGTTGTGTTGTGGTTAAGCGTTACCGAGTGTTTTTAGTGAAAATGGTGGAATTTATGTTTCTTGAAAAGCAAAAAAAGATATACGTAGCACGAAGGAACGCAGAAGAAAGAAACTGTAGAAGTTTATACAGATTTAACAGTGAAAACGTTATTTGGCTGGCGAATCACTTTCTTCCCGAAAATCACGAAAGAAGAGGAGGCGCCCTTTCCAATGAATGCAAATGGAAACATTTTTGCGCTATTTAGCGGATCCACGCTTACAGATTTGTGTAGCAGAAGACTTGGGAGTACACCAGACTACAGTATCACTAAGATTTTCGTATCTTCTGCAATAGGTTAACAGAAAAGCACCGTTGTGGATACGATTTCCGAGAAACGTTAACGAACTAGAAACAGCTAAAGTTAAATGGCAATCGAGATACAACTTTCCATGTGCGGTAGGGGTCCTAGACTGCACTCACATACCTATAACCAAACCTTCTGCACATGGAAACGAATACGTTAATCGAAAGGGCTTTCCATCTATAAATGTGCGGGTGACGTGTGATAACAGTGAAATGTTCACGAGTGTTGATGCTTCATGACCTGGGTCTGTACATGACGCTAGGATACAGAGAAACTCAGATGTGTACCGTATATTGCGAGAGAACAAGTACAATGCCTTAATTTAAGAGACGAAGGATATGGCATTGCACCGTGGTTAATGACACCGTTTCAGAATCCCGAAACGCCTGATTAGAGGGCGTACTTCACTCTAAGGAAAGGATGATAATCGAACGGTGCGTTGGACAGGTAAAAAGGCGTTTCCCAACTCTGCAAAATAAAATAAGGCTTGCCCAAACAAAAATCCCCAGTGTGATAATAGCTTGTTTTGTTTTGCACAACTTAGCAAAACATATAGGGAATGAGAGTTTTGAAGCATCTAGTGATGATGACAACAATCTTTCAGTACTGGGAGAAGACGAAGCAGCAAACGTACGTGTACGTGGAACAAATAGACGACGGGAAATTGTTAATGTAATACGTCAACTGTAGTGTATGGGAGTCTGCCAAAACATTGCATAATTAAACCCAAGTTATGTATCTTTTGTAATTACATTAATTTTTCCTGGTGAAAATAAAAAACAGTGCTCTGATGTTACATAATAAAATGCAGTTTAGTGTTTTTCTTCATTATCTATCATCGATTTTACTTTCAACAAAAATTGTTTAACATGTAACAGTTCAAACTGGAACAGAATTTTCAGATACTACAGTAAAAATCTTTGGACACAACAGGTTAACTTAAATTACTGGAACCTTATGTCATTTTTGTACTATAACTTCAGCAGATTGATGGCCACAAGTTTTTGTTTTACTTTCCGAAAAATTGTTTCAAGGGTGTGGTGAAGGTATTTGCAGGTGCTGCAGTAAATAAGTGCACAACTGTCTAACCTGCACCATTTAAAATAGAAACAAGTTACTCTTTTTGCTTTACTTTCCCAAAAATTGTTTCAAGGATGTGGTGAACCTATTTGTCTGTCACAACAATAAATAAGTGCATACACTTTTTAACATTTCAGATTGGATTATGTTACTCTTATTGTTTCATTGAAAAGAAATTTGTACTGAATAATTTAAAATCGTTGCTGTAAAACATTATACAATTTGTTCTATTGTTTATCTTTGTCTTAGCGCATCAATTTCTGCTGCTTTTCAGTATATCTAACTGGTATAATAGCACTTCTGAATTGGACAAATTAACTGTCTCATCAGTTTCCATGCTCAATCTGATGCCCCAAAACAGGCGATTGAGCAGGTATGACGACATCGGCGCCCATCAGATCTGTATGGTCTGCTGCGACAATTTGCGGTAGCTGCAAAATTGATTCTGGTTCGTAGAATGTGCAGTCTGTATCAGTTGCCTCCGAATTCCCTGGGGAAGAGATGATAGAGGTGGAACCACCTTCTGCACAAGCTCCTAATAAAAACAAAAATAAAAATAAAAAAACAAGGAATAGTAGTGTGTGTCATGATTCAGTTTCTAGTTAGTATATATAGCAAGCAGGTTTACGCAGAAATGGGGTACGGGTTTGTCAAATTTCATGCATAGTACACTGTGATACTTTTACAGAAAAGTGGTCAAATATTAGACGAATTTTGCCAAACATTGTTTCATTTTCACACGTTAAAAATAAGTATTTTTCTGACTCACAATTTAAAAGCATTAAGCACATAATAAAAACAAACTGAAAGTATCGGACTTACCGGGAACTCTGTGGATAGTTGGGTTGCAATCAGCTCCGCCCAAAAACTTCAAAAATATCCGTTCCCAATTTTTCAGGGAAATATTAATGTTTCCACTATTATTTATACCCGTCTTGGCCTTGATGCATGATTTCATATTGTGCAGTTTCTTCATAATCTGCCCGTCTGTGATTTCTTTCCCAAAACTAATCCTGTAACGGTGTTGTATTTCCATAACACTATTTGCTTTCTCTCTTATTGCGGCCGGAGTTTGCGATTTGCTGATGATTGCTGGATAATCTTCCATAATGTTCACGAAGGCTAATTCTGAATCTTCCAGTTCGGCATAGAAATAACGTGAAAAAAACTGTCGGTATCACAAAATACACGCAAACGAAACAAACTGAGAACCAAAGATGTTGAATTTTAATCTCTTTGCTGAGAATTTACACAATAAGTAGGGGAGGTAGAGAGAAAGCACCCCCGGGTCAGAGATTATGCTTCCTAGTTTTTATTCATACGAACCTGAGAACTTTCTCTGAGAATGTGCTTTTGCTCCGAGTATCAACTCTGGAGAATGTTCTCGTTTTTATTCATACGACCCATGGTCAAAGGAACTTCCATTCGCCAGCGCCGTATACCGTGGCAACGATGCATTTCCGGACACATATTCATAGGACCTCTTCTCCTCCATTTCCAGTCAGCAATCCCTCCCTGCAGTTCTCCGGTTTTGTTAATGTTCACCTTGTGTAAGAGTATCAGTTTTCGAGACTATTTGTTACAGTCAATAACATTACTATCATCTGTATATAACTCATTCTCACAACGTTCAAAGTTATTTATAAGCCATGTATTAAGGGTACATAGTGTAAAATAACTTATTAATGTGTTACCTTTTTGTAGACGTCTGCTTTTATTTATTTGTCACATCCCTATCGATAAAGCAATTATTGCCATAGGTGATTTAAAACTGAAGAAACTAGTATATCTGCAAATTTCGATTCACGAGTTGGTTGTGCACTCGGAATATTCAGGTTACAGGGATAGTATTATCAGACTACAATATTATTTAATAAGTATGATATTTGGTGTTAATTCAAGAACATCTTACAGATACGCTCTAAATGGGACAGAAGTCGGTATATGGGATGTACACGTAAAGACAAATAAACGATTAAAATTTCAGAAAAATTGGATTGTCTCAAAAATGGTTCAAATGGCTCTGAGCACTATGGGACTCAACTGCTGAGGTCATTAGTCCCCTAGAACTTAGAACTAGTTAAACCTAACTAACCTAAGGACATCACAAACATCCATGCCCGAGGCAGGATTCGAACCTGCGACCGTAGCGGTCTTGCGGTTCCAGATTGCAGCGCCTTTAACCGCACGGCCACTTCGGCCGGCTAATTGGATTGTCTATTGAAGAGAAAGAACTTCACCAATTCAGCAAGGCAAAAACGCGTTGGTCCTCCGCTAGCCCTTACGCAAGTAATTATTCGGCTTGGTCTTCATTGATAGACTTGTTGGATGTCCACCTGAGGGATATAGTGCCAAATTCTGTCCAATTAGAGCGTTAGATCGTCAAAATCTCTAGTTGGTTGGAGGTTCCTGTCCGTAATGCTCCAAACGTTCTCAATTGAGGAGAGATCCGATTACCTTTCTGGCCAAGACGGGGTTTCACAAACATGAAGACGAACAGTATAAACTCTCGCAATGTGCGGGCGGAAAGTATCTTGCTGTAATGCAAGCCCAAGATGGCTTGCCATGAAGGGCAACAAAAAGGGGCGTACGTCGTCGTACCCCTGCGCCGTAAGGATGCCGCTGGTGACAACCAAAGGGATCTTGCTAACAAGGGAACCTCCCCATCGCACCCCCCTCAGATTTAGTTATAAGTCAGCACAGTGGATAGGCCTTGAAAAACTGAACACAGATCAATCGAGAAAATAGGAAGAAGTTGTATGGAACTATGAAAAAAAAAAAGCAAAATATACAAACTGAGTAGCCCATGCGCAAGATAGGCAACAACAAGGACAATATGAACTGAGGAGCTCCGTGGTCCCGTCGTTAGGGTCAGCAACTGCCGAACGAGAGGTCCATGGTTCAAATCATCGCTCGAGTGAAAAAATTTTTATTTTCAGACAATTATCAAAGTTCAGGCACTCACACATAACGAACTTCGCTCTCCAAAATTCCAGGACATGTTCAGATTTGCTTGGACGTATGCAGGATTTGACGGTCTACACACGGAAAAATTTGAAAACTTTAAAAACATATGTTTTGACAGAACACAGGGAAAACTGTGCGACTGTGAAACTGTTGCATTCATTTGTTGCAGTTTATGTGACAAACTCTTATGTTTTAGTCACTTTTTTGGAAGTAATTATAACATCCGCAAGAAAACCTAAATCGGGCAAGCTAGAAGAATCTTTTTACCCATTCGCCAAGTGTACAAGTTAGGTGGGTCGACAAAATATTCTTGTCATGTGACGCACATGCCGTCACCAGTGTCGTATAGAATATATCAGACGTGTTTTCCTGTGGAGGAATCGGTTGACCTATGACCTTGCGATCAAATGTTTTCGGTTACCATTGGAGAGGCACGTCCTTTCGTCTACTAATCGCACGGTTTTGCGATGCGGTCGCAAAACACAGACACTAAACTTATTACAATGAACAGAGACGTCAATGAACGAACGGACAGATCATAACTTTGCGAAAATAAAAAAGTAAACTTTTCACGCAAGGGAAGACTTGAACTATGGACTTCTTGCTCCGCAGCTGCTCACGCTAACCACGAGACCACGGCGCTGCTGACCTCAGAACATCCTTGATGTTGCCTATCTTGCGCATGGACTACTCAGTTTGTATATTTTGCTTATTTTTTTCATAGTTCCACACAACTTCTTCCTGTTATCTCGATTGATCTGTGTTCAGTTTCTCAAGGCCTATCCACTGTGCCAACTTAAAACTAAATCTGAGGGCGGTGCGATGGGGAGGTTCCCTTGTGAGAAAAGAAATGGCACCCCAAACCATCACTCCAGGTTGTCGGCCGTATGGCGGGCGACACTCAGGTTAGTATCCCACCATTGTCCAGGCACGTCATGGGGCTCATCACTGAAGACAATTCTGCTCCAGTCAGTGAGATTTCAAGCCAACAGTGTGGTAGCCAATCACTCTTAAATACTTCAAGTGCTTCCCACCTATGGATAGCTTTGCACTGTTATTCTCGTCATTTCACGTAGCATACTTCGTCTTTGCTTTATTATTTCGTATATAGTGTAATCCATTGATCGTGACCGGGCTAAATATCTCACGAAATAAGCGTCAAACGAAAAAACTACAAAGAACGAAATTCGTCTAGCTTCAAGGGGGAAACCAGATGGCGCTATGGTTGCCTTTATTTTTTATTGACAATTGCCTTCCAAGACTGCTGATTTGGGTTAAGGGGGCATCAGATACGTTTGAAATTAAAATCCTTCAACACCAATCAGCACAAGAGGGAAGGGTGTTTTTGTTAACGGCAGTGGTTTCGGAGGCCGAATACATTTGCCTTGAATGAGTTCGCGGAAAAACGCAGTTTTCAAAAGTTGTGCTGTCAGAGTGTCAGTCATAGCTGGCCGCGTCAACAACCACGTAACTGTAATAATGACCAACAACTGCAAGCAGGACAATTGAAAAAAGTTTGCGTAACACAAATAATTTGATTCACTGGTTTTAGGATGTTGTTGTATGTTAACCGGGAGCCTAGAAACGACGTAGATGCTCCGTCCCCGCCGCAGCCGCAGTGGTCCACAACCCCACGACGACTACCGCAGTCCACTTCACACCTCCGCTGCCCCACACCGAACCCAGGGTTATTGTGCGGTTCGGATCCCGGTTGAGCCCCCCCGCCCCCCCTCAGGGAACGTCTCACACCAGACGAGTATAACCCCTATGTTTGCTTGGTATGGTTTGCTGGTGTACGCGTACGTGAAGAACTTGTTTCTGCAGCAATCGCCGACAGTGTAGCTGAGACGGAATAAGGGGAACCAGCCCGAATTCGCTGTGGCAGATGTAAAACCGCCTAAAAACCATCCACAGACTGGCCAGCTCACCGGACCTCGACACAAGTCCACGTGGCGGATTCGTGCCGGGGACCAGGCGCTCCTTCACGCCCAGAAAGGTTTTAGGATACTTGATTCTCAACATGCTTCCCATCTATGCCGCCAATGCAGTTAGGAAATGGCCAGCGTTCCACGAAGCATATCTCACTTTTCTTCCATATTTCCTACGTTGTTTGAGGTAAATACAGTGCTCGTAAAAGGTTATACAGTTCGCTGTCAAAACTGAAAACCATTTTTATTGCACAGCAGCTCACACTCGCAACGAGCGCGATTCGACAACTGGATCGCTGCTACAACCCCGCTCTCTGAGCACAGCCGACTAGCGCTGGGAGCTCGCACTGTGGCAAACCTTTAAGTTCTGGGATCGTTTTATTCTTCAGGTAACCATTTTTACCAAGCAGGAATGGACCCACTTCACTTTCGGAAACGCCAGTTGAACAACGTAGTGTTGCACCGTGCTTCCAAATCCACATTAAACGTGATGTCCCTTCGTTATCGACTGGAAGAGAGTCGATGTAGGCTGGGCCGTGATAGAGGCATAAGTCGTGGCAAGCAGAGACTATGTCGCCAGTAAGCTTTCTTACGACAGAAATTTCACTTTTGTAATAAATCAATCGTCGTGTTAAGTCGCAGGGCACTTATTTCTAACTGTATTTGAACTCGAGATATAGAAAATATTAGTGCTGTAGTAGGATACGAACTCAGATCGCCCCTTTCGTGTGAGTTGACCAGTGCAAGTTACGGGTGAAAAATAATCACGATTTTTCTAGAGCTCTCCGTGAGTTCGCCGCGCGGGGTAGCCGCGCGGTCTGGGGCATCTTGTCACGGTCCGCGCGGCTTCCCGCCCCCTCCCCCCCCCCCTCGGAGATGGGTGTGTGTGTTGTCCTTAGCGTAAGTTAGTTTAAGTTAGATTAAGTAGTGCGTAAGCCTAGGGACCGATGGCCTCAGCAGTTTAGTCCCACAACACCTTACCACAAATTTATAAATTTTTTTTCGTGAGTTGTCGATAATAATAACTGGTGCATGTTTCGACTCGCAGTCAAACACAGAACTTTTCATCAAATTGTTTCAGACTCAAACAGGCCCCTCCTAGCTACTTGTGAAGAAGTATTCAATAGTTGGCGTCTTTAAGTGAAAGTCAACTACGGAGATACGCCTGAGGTTTGATTCCCAGTCGTATATAACTTTGCGTCACGCTATTTCCAGTTCAGACATGAGCACATCTCACTACCGTTGAAATAAACCGATATTCAACGTCTATTCGTGGCTATGAAACGACGGCGACAGCCTTCAGGTTCGAATACCATGAAAGCAAAACTTTTTCGTCTCGTCATTTCGGTTTGTCATCTCAGTACTAGCGAAAAAATTTGCTACTGAACATTTGATTCGGATTAGTTAACAATCCCATTAGGTGATGGGTTGCGAATTCCCCGTCCAATAGCCGGCCGGAGTGGCCGAGCGGTTCTAGGCGCTACAGTCTGGAACTGCTAGACCGCTACGGTCGCAGGTTCGAATCCTGCCTCCGGCATGGATGTGCGTGATGTCCTTAGGTTAGTTAGGTTTAAGTAGTTCTAAGTTATAGGGGACTGATGACCTCAGATGTTAAGTCCCATAGTGCTCAGAGCTATTTGAATCATTTTTGAACACCGTCCAACACACGTCACGTTATTTTAAGTTTAAACATGTGCACACGTTGTTTCTTGTGACTGGATCCATATTCAAGATCTTTCCTGGTTAGTTAACAGGGACAATGGTTGACAGGTAGGAGTCCAGGATCCCGGTCCAGTACAAAAATTTTTGTAATGTAATTTCGAGTTGAAACTTGCAAAAAATGGCTCTAAGCACTATAGGACTTAACATGTGAGGTCATCAGTCCCCTACACTTAGAACTACTTACACCGAATTAACATAAGGACATCACGCACATCCATACCCGAGGCAGGATTCGAACCTGCGACCGTAGCAGCAGAGCGGTTCCGGACTGAAGCGCCTAGAACCGCTCGGTCACCACGGAAACTTGCATTTTGAAATGTCATTTATGTAATAAATTTAAGTTTATATTTGCATCTGAATTGGTAGGCACATAGCGCAGTGTTCTCTACTGGTCTCTTGTAGTTTCCACTTTGAATAGTCAAACGACTGTACCGAAAAGGGGGTAGAGGGTTGGTTGGGTTGATTTGGGGAAGAGACCAAACAGCGAGGTCATCGGTCTCATCGGACTAGAGAAGGATGGGGAAGGAAGTCGGCCGTGCCCTGTCAAAGAGCCGGCCAGAGTGGCCGTGCGGTTCTAGGCGCTACAGTCTGGAGCCGAGCGACCGCTCCGATTGCAGGTTCGAATCCTGCCTCGGGCATGGATGTGTGTGATGTCCTTAGGTTAGTTAGGTTTAATTAGTTCTAAGTTCTAGGCGACTGATGACCTCAGAAGTTAAGTCGCATAGTGCTCAGAGCCATTTGAACCTGTCAAAGGAACCACCCCAGCATGTGCCTGAAGCGATTTTGGGAAATCATGGAAAACCTAAGTCGGGATGGCCGGACGCGGGATTGAAACATCGACCTCCCGAATGCGAGTCCAATGTGCTAACCACTCCTTCACCTCGCTCGGTAAAGAGGGTAGAGGACTGGCAAGATTGTTAGTTTATGCAGGTTGCATACACATGAGGCAGAACGCAATCCAAGTCGTTCAAAATGGTTCAAATGGCTCTGAGCACTATGCGACTCAACTTCTGAGGTCACCAGTCGCCTAGAACTTAGAACTAATTAAACCTAACTAACCTAAGAACATCACACACATCCATGCAGGAGGCAGGATTCGAACCTGCGACCGTAGCGGTCACGCGGTTCCAGACTGAAGCGCCTTTAACCGCACGGCCACACCGGCCGGCCAAGTCGTTCAGATACTTTTGAACATGGTACAGCAGCTTGCATATTACCCGTTTTCCCCAGCTGCTTTAAAATATTTTCCAAAAATTTTGAACATCTTGCACCATTTTACATTGCCGGACGCTTTTTCTAGTTCGATAAATCCTATGAACTTATCTTGAAATTCTTAAGACTTGCTTTCAGTATCAACCGGAACGTCAGAACTGTCTGTCTGGTGTCTTTAGCTCCCCAAAAGCTAAACTAATCGTTGGCTAACAAATCCTCAGTTTTCTTTTCCATTCTTCTGCATATTTTTCTAGTCAGCAACTTTGGAAGCATGAGCTGGTAAGCTGACTGTGTGATAGTTCCCGCCCTTATCTGCCCTTGCTATCTTCGGGATTGTGTGGATGATACTTTTACGACCAATACTGCCATACTCTCATTTCCTTTTTTCAGAAAGTCTCGTTGTATGTCTCCACACCCATAGATTCTACAAACCAACTTCACTACATGTTTGGTTTCCACTTCCACCAACGGTTTTAAAAATTCCGAAGTATTTTATCTCTGACTTCCGCCTTATTTGATAGCAAGTCTTTCAAAGCTCTGTTAAACTCTGAATTTATTACTGGACGCCCTCTGTCTTATTATCTCGACTCGCATTTCTTCTAGTTCTTCTTTTGTCGTGCCATCGGAGAGTTCATTTGCCTTGTGGAGGGCTTTCCACCTCTCTGCTCTCTCTTCTACATTTAAAAGTTTAATTCATCCTGCTCTCTTAATGTTAAAACTTTTGCTTTTTAATTTCACACAAGGCTTTTTTGACTTTTCTACATGTTGAATCAGTCCCACCGACGACTATTTACTTTTCGATTTCTTCGCCATTTCGCCTTGGCTTCCCTGCGATTCCTTTTCATGTTATTGCTAAGTGACTTCTGCTGCTGTACTCCTTTTCTTCATCGTTTTTGTACTCACTTCCTTCATCGATCAGTCTAAGAATTTCCTCTGCTAACCAAAACCTGTTCGCAGTTATCTCTACTGTACCCATATTTGTCTGTCCAAATTCTGTGACTGCCCTCTTTAGAGATGGCCATGCCTCTTGAACTGGATGACCTGCTGTGATATTCATTTTCGCAGTGTCTACAGCCTTAGAAAATTTCAGAAACACTTTTTCATTCTTCATTAATTCAGTACACCACTTATTCCTACATTGACTCTTCCTGGTAATTATTTTAAATATCAGCCGATTCTTCATCCCCACTACAAAATAATGACGTGAGTCTATATCTGTTCCTAGGTACGCTTTACAATCCAACATGTGTTTTAGGTATCTCTGTCTGACCATGATGTAATCCAGATGGAATCTTCCCTTGTCTCCAGATCTTTCCCCAGTATACATTTGCCTCTTGCAATTTTTGAAGAGGGAATTCACTGTTACCAGCTAACATTTATAGCAGAGCTCAATTAATACTTCTCCTCTCTCATTTCTACTGCCGAGTACAACTTCTTCCGTCATTTTCTCTTCTGTTGCGTCCTCTACAACAGCGTTGAAATCACACACGATTACTAGTGTCCCATCTCCATTTACATACCGAATTACACGTTCAGTATTCTCAGGTACTTTCTCTAGATCATCATTTGCTGTGACGTTGGCACGTATACCTCATCTATTGTTTTTGATGTCTGTTTGCTGTCGTTCCTAATGGGAATAATCTTATCGTTATGGTCCTCACGGTAAATAACTCTCTCTCGCCTGTTCACGGCGAATACTACTCCCTTTACACCATTTTCTGCCGCTGTTGATAATATTCTACACCACTGGCCATTAAAATTGCTACACCACGAAGATGACGCGCTACAGACGCGAAATTTGACCGACAAGAAGAAGATGCTGTGATATGCAAATGATTAGCTTTTCAGAGAATTCACACAAGGTTGGCGCCGGTGGCGACACCTACTAAGTGTTAAAATGAGGAACGTTTCCAACCGATTTCTCATACACGAACATCAGTTGACCGGCAACGTTGTTGTGATGCCTCATGTAAGGAGGAGAAATGCGTACCATCACGTTTCCGACTTTGATAAAGGTCGGATTGTAGGCTATCGCGATTGCGGTTTATCGTATCGCGACATTTCTGCTGGCGTTGGTCGAGATCCAATGACTGTTAGCAGAACATGGATTCGGTGGGTTCAAGAGGGTAATACGGAACGCCGTGCTGGATCCCAGCGGCCTCGTATCACTAGCAGTCGAGATGACAGGCATCTTATGCGCATTGCTGTAACGGATCATGCAGCCACGTCTCGATCCTTGAGTCAGCAGATGGGGACGTTTGCAAGACAACAACCATCTTCACGAACAGTTCGACGACGTTTCCAGCATCATGGACTATCAGCTTGGAGACCACGGCTGCGGTTACCCTTGACGCTGCATCACAGACAGGAGCGCTTGCAATGGTGTACTCAACGACGAACCTGGGTGCACGATTGGCAAAACGTCATTTTTTCGGATGAATCCAGGTTCTGTTTACAGCATCGTGATGGTCGCATAAGTGTTTGGCGACATTGCGGTAAACGCACATTGGAAGCGTGTATTCGTCATCGCCATACTGCCGTATCACTCGGCGCGATGGTATGGGGTGCCATTGATTACACGTCTCGGTCACCTCTTGTTCGCATTGATGGCACTTCGAACAGTGGACCTTATATTTCAGATGTGTTATTACCCGTGGCTCTACTCTTCATTCGATTCCTGCGAAACCCTACATTTCAGCAGGATAATGCACGACCGAATGTTGCAGGTCCTGTACGGGCCTTTATGGATACAGAAAATGTTCGACTACTGCCTTGGCCAGCACATTCTCCAGATCTCTCACCAACTGGAAACGTCTGGTCAATGGTGGCCGAGCAAATGGCTCGTCACAATACGCCAGTCACTACTCTTGATGAACTGTGGTATCGTGTCGAAGCTGCATTGGCAGCTGTACCTGTACACGCCATCCAAGCTCTGTTTGACTCAATGCCCAGGCGTATCAAGGCCGTTATTAGGGCCAGAGGTGGTTGTTCTGGGTACTGATTTCTCAGGATCTATGCACCCAAATTGCGTGAAAATTTAATCACATGTGAGTTCTAGTATAATATATTTGTCCAATGAATACCCGTTTATCATCTGCATTTCTTCTTGGTGTAGCAGTTTTAATGGCCAGTAGTGTATATTCGTCTGACCAGAAATCCTTATCTTCTTCCCATTTCATGTCACTGATCCCCACTGGCTATTGGAAAATCATAATGTGCAGACTATAGAAATAAGGATACACGAAAATTTAGTCAATATAAACGAAAATCGTCAACTATGTTCGACTTGGAATCCCGCGTTAGCAGCTATATGCCGAGAGGGTGCCCAGCAGTGGAAAGCACGTGAGGTGAATCGAGGGTGTACTTGCAGAAATTCTATTGCAGCTTCCAGCCCATCCCCAGCCCACCGCCGTACCCCCACGCCACTCCTTTGATTGGCGTCACTACCCAGGTGGAGGGGACGGCTCCTCCTCGCATATAAATACAGGATGCTGAAAAATGTGTCCCATATTTCTACAGGAGAAAAGGTCCAATTATCGTACGTCCTGAAACGAATGCCTGTTAAGATACATGTCGTTGAAGATTCGCAGTTCACAGCTTGCACTTTATTCACAGATGAGGCAGGATTCAGAAGAGGTTGCATAATAATTGCCACAATACTCACTTGTGGTCACATGCTAATCCTCGAGTAACACTTGAAGTGAGGCATCAATTTCGCTTCAGTAATGACCTATAGTTAGGGAGTGTCGGTGAGAGACTCATTGGGTCATACATTTAGTCAAACAGATCAACAGGTCCTGTGTATCACCGATTTCTGGCCAGTGAATTAGCAGCGCTATTGGAGAGACGATGAGTGTGGTTTATGCACGACGGGATACCACCCCATTTCCTACAGATCGTGCGAGAGCACCTCACTGTAACGGTTCAAGGGTGACTGGTCGACGAGGTCCGATAGCATGGGCTCCTCGATCCTGAATCCGTTCTATTTCTGATTATGGGGACATTTCAAGGCATTGGTGTATGTCCAATCCATCCACAATGTGCAGACGTCACAGGAGCGTTTGATCAATGTATGTGACGTAATCAGAATGGTGCTAAGTGTATCTGAAAGAGTGCGTGATTCACTGCGAAGAAGGCCTTAAGGAAAATGTAAGGGTTAGTAGTAACAAAATGCAGCACTACCTGTAACGTCTGCTTCCACGAACATACGGATAGGAACAAGAGGACAGATTGGCCCATATCTCAACAGGTATCGGTTACCGGACGTATCAAATGGTTCAAATGGCTCTGAGCACTATGGGACTTAACTTCTGAGGTCATCAGTCCCCTAGAACTTAGAACTACTTAAACCTAACTAACCTAAGGACAGCACACACACCCATGCCCGAGGTACGATTTGAACCTGCGACCGTAGCGGTCGCGCGGTTCTAGACTGAAGCGCCTAGAACCGCTCGGCCACCCTGGCCGGCGGACGTATCATTATTGGAACTTTTTTATAATTTTAACCAATAATACCTCCTGTAGGAATGTGTGAGACTTTTTTTAAAACACGCTCTATATGAACAACCCCAAATTCTCGACACCTCGCCAAAAGGAGAGAACTCCACTTCTCACAACTGTGCAGTATCTCAACACTGCCACCCGTCTGAAAATCGGAAAGCTATTCATCGGTAGTATACTCCGGAAAAGTCTCCATTCACACCAAATCGTTTTTGCTCCCATTTGCACACGGTTTAGTAGTGATGTATTTTATGCGTTGCTGCAAGCGAACATATGAACACACATCAGCCGGCTGCAGGTTTCAATATCGTTCGGCGGTGAGAGACGATGACGAATTATTCAGGCAGTCCACTTCATCTCCTGTGAAAGTCTCCAAAACGAGAGTACTTCCAATATTTGCTTGGACGATGCCCAGTTGGCAATTTAAGGAACACAATATCAACTAGGGCTCCTCTACACCCAGCCTCATGTTCCCATGAATGAACAGAGCGACCTATATTTTACCCAGTAGACGTTCAGAGGAATTCGCCGGTCTCCAAACAACACGTCATACGCGAGCACAAAATATGTTTCATTATACTACAATACATTTACGTAAGTCAGAGAAGTTTGTAGGTTTGCTCAGTTGTTCTACAAGCCTTATAAAGGACTGGAATTTCCTGTCACGTGGGATGCTCGAGAATTCCAGCGGCCTCCGATAAACTGTTGCTTGAAGAGCGGCACAGTTTTCTGCATAATCGATTAATAATACGTCGTGGATCCATCAGGTCCGATAGACTTTTCTCTAAAGGTCAATTTCATTTGATTTCGATCTCCGCAGTCCGTTATCTATAACTGTATTGGTGAATGTGTTAATGTTACATAATATCACGAAAAAATGTGTCAGAATTGTTTATTTCGTCTCACTCAAAGCGGCATATACTACTGGCCATTAAAATTATTACACCACGAAGATAACGTGCTACAGACGCGAAATTTAACCGACAGGAAGAAGATGCTGTGATATGCAAATGATTAGCTTTTCAGAGCATTCACTCAAGGTTGACGCCGGTAGCGACACCTACAACGTGCTGACATGAGGAAAGTTTCCAACCGATTTCTCATACACCAACAGCATTGGAAGCGTGTATTCGTCATCGCCATACTGGCGTATCGCCCGGCGTGATGGTATGGGGTGCCACTGGTTACACGTCTCGGTCACCTCTTGTTCGCGACGGCACTTTGAACAGTGGACGTTACATTTCACATGTGTTACGACCCGTGGTTCTACTCTTCATTCGATCCCTGCGAAACCCTACATTTCAGCAGGATAATGCACGACCGCGAGTTGCAGGTCCTGTACGGGCCTTTCTGGATACAGAGAATGTTCGACTGCTGCCCTGGCCAGCACATTCACCAGATCTCTCACCATCTGAAAACGTCTGGTCAATGGTGGCCAAGCAACTGGCTCGTCACAATACGCCAGTCACTACTCTTCATGAGCTGTAGTATCGTGTTGAAGCTGCATGGGCAGAAGTACCTGTACACGCCATCCAAGCGCTGTTTGACTCAATGCCCAGGTGTATCGAGGCCGCTATTAGGGTCAGAGGTGGTTGTTCTAGGTACTGATTTCTCAGGATCTATGCACCCAAATTGCGTGAAAATGTAATCACATGTCAGTTTTAGTATAATATATTTGTCCAATGAATACCCGTTTATCATCTGCATTTCTTCTTGGTGTAATAATTTTAATAGCCAGTAGTGTATTTTTAGGCCTAACTTGAACAGGCATGAACAGCGGAAATTCGTGTATTGTAAGCTACCTTATTTGTTTTATTCTTTTTTTTTTTGTAGCTTTATATTACAATGTACACTCCTGGAAATGGAAAAAAGAACACATTGACACCGGTGTGTCAGACCCACCATACTTGCTCCGGACACTGCGAGAGGGCTGTACAAGCAATGATCAGACGCACGGCACAGCGGAAATACCAGGAACCGCGGTGTTGGCCGTCGAATGGCGCTAGCTGCGCAGCATTTGTGCACCGCCGCCGTCAGTGTCAGCCAGTTTGCCGTGGCATACGGAGCTCCATCGCAGTCTTTAACACTGGTGGCATGCCGCGACAGCGTGGACGTGAACCGTATGTGCAGTTGACGGACTTTGAGCGAGGGCGTATAGTGGGCATGCGGGAGGCCGGGTGGACGTACCGCCGAATTGCTCAACACGTGGGGCGTGAGGTCTCCACAGTACATCGATGTTGTCGCCAGTGGTCGGCGGAAGGTGCACGTGCCCGTCGACCTGTGACCGGACCGCAGCGACGCACGGATGCACGCCAAGACCGTAGGATCCTACGCAGTGCCGTAGGGGACCGCACCGCCACTTCCCCGCAAATTAGGGACACTGTTGCTCCTGGGGTATCGGCGAGGACCATTCGCAACCGTCTCCATGAAGCTGGGCTACGGTCCCGCACACCGTTAGGCCGTCTTCCGCTCACGCCCCAACATCGTGCAGCCCGCCTCCAGTGGTGTCGCGACAAGCGTGAATGGAGGGACGAATGGAGACGTGTCGTCTTCAGCGATGAGAGTCGCTTCTGCCTTGGTGCCAATTATGGTCGTATGCGTGTTTGGCGCCGTGCAGGTGAGCGCCACAATCAGGACTGCATACGACCGAGGCACACAGGGCCAACACCCGGCATCATGGTGTGGGGAGCGATCTGCTACACTGGCCGTACACCACTGGTGATCGTCGAGGGGACACTGAATAGTGCACGGTACATCCAAACCGTCATCGAACCCATCGTTCTACCATTCCTAGACCGGCAAGGGAACTTGCTGTTCCAACAGGACAATGCACGTCCGCGTGTATCCCGTGCCACCCAACGTGCTCTAGAAGGTGTAAGTCAACTACCCTGGCCAGCAAGATCTCCGGATCTGTCCCCCATTGAGCATGTTTGGGAATGGATGAAGCGTCGTCTCACGCGGTCTGCACGTCCAGCACGAACGCTGGTCCAACTGAGGCGCCAGGTGGAAATGGCATGGCAAGCCGTTCCACAGGACTACATCCAGCATCTCTACGATCGTCTCCATGGGAGAATAGCAGCCTGCATTGCTGCGAAAGGTGGATATACACTGTACTAGTGCCGACATTGTGCATGCTCTGTTGCCTGTGTCTATGTGCCTGTGATTCTGTCAGTGTGATCATGTGATGTATCTGACCCCAGGAATGTGTCAATAAAGTTTCCCCTTCCTGGGACAATGAATTCACGGTGTTCTTATTTCAATTTCCAGGAGTGTATATTGAGTGTAGTTCTTACAGTAGAAGTGTCAAACAGAGAGTGTCATGTGAGGATTGTGAGTGGATGTTTCATTACATCTACATGATTACTCTGAAGTTGACACACAAGTGTGTGATAGAAGGTTCACAGAAACACTTTCAGACAATTTCTGGACCGTCCCCACTCTCGAAAAGCAAGTGGAAAATATGAAAACCTAAATCTTTCAGTATGAACACTGATTTCTCTTAATTTATTACAATGGTCATTACTTCCTATGTATCTGGAAGTCGACATGAAACTGGTGATTGCAATTGCGTAACGAGATCTCACCACAACTAAAAATGCCTTTGTTCTAATGATTGCCTCCCCAACCTGCTTATATCTGCGACACCCTCTCCCTATTTCGTGATAATACAAACCAAGTTATTCCACATTGAACTCTTTCACGTCCTCCATCAATCCCATTTGATAAGGATCCCATACTGCGCAGCAGTGCTCCTGATTAGAACGGAAAATCATAATGCAGGCGTCTTCTTTAGTAAAGTTGTTGCATCTTCTATATATTCTGCACTAAAACGTAGTCTATGGTTTGCATTCCCCCATAACATTTTCTGTGAGATTGCTCCAATTTAAGTTGAAATGACAACCTTCAAATTTATGTGATTCAACGTGCAACCGAAATTTAACTGTTTTTTTTTATTTATGTGGAGGACATCATACTTTGCATTATTTGACGTCAACTGTCAATTTTTTCACCATGCACATATCTTGTCGGAATGACACTACTGGGCATTAAAATTTCTGCACCAAGAAGAAATGCAGATGATAAACAGGCATTCATTGGACAAATATATTATGCTAGAACTGATATGTGATAACATTTTCACGCAATTTGGGTGCACAGATCCTGAGAAATCAGTACCCAGAACAGCCACCTCTGGCCGTAATAACGGCCTTGATACGCCTGGGCATTGAGTCAAACAGAGCTTGGATGGCGTGTACAGGTACAGCTGACCATGCAGCTTCAACACGATACCACAGTTCATCAAGAGTAGTGACTGGCGTATTGTGACGAGCCAGTTGCTCGGCCACCATTCACCAGACGTTTCCAATTGGTGAGAGATCTGGAGAATGTGCTGGCTATGGCAGCAGTCGAACATTTTCTGTATCCATAAAGGCCCGTATAAGACCTGCAACATGCGGTCGTGCATTATCCTGTTGAAATGTAGGGTTTCGCAGGGATCGAATGAAGGGTAGAGCCATGGGTCGTAACACATCTGAAATGTAACGTCCACTGTTCAAAGTACTGCCAATGCGAACAAGAGGTGACCGAGACGTGTAACCATTGGCACCCTGTACCACCACGCCGGGTGATACGCCAGTATGGCGATGACGAATACACGCTTCACCGCGATGTCGCCAAACACGGATGCGACCATCATGATGCTGTAAACAGAACCTGAATTCATCCGGAAAAATAACGTTTTGCCATTCGTGTACCCAGGTTCGTCGTTGAGTACACCATCGCAGGCGCT
Source organism: Schistocerca americana (assembly GCF_021461395.2). Taxonomy (NCBI): domain Eukaryota; kingdom Metazoa; phylum Arthropoda; class Insecta; order Orthoptera; family Acrididae; genus Schistocerca; species Schistocerca americana. Next base: position 174,672,559 of record NC_060130.1, on the reverse strand, counting down.
TCTGTCTGTGATGCAGCGTCAAGGGTAATTGCAGCCATGATCTCCGAGCTGATAGTCCATGCCGCTGCAAACGTCGTCGAACTGTTCGTGCAGATGGTTGTTGTCTTGCAAACATCCCCATCTGTTGACTCAGGGATCGAGACGTGGCTGCACGATCCGTTACAGCTATGCGGATAAGATGCCTGTCATCTCGACTGCTAGTGATACGAGGCCGTTGGGATCCAGCACAGCGTTCCGTATTACCCACCTGAACTCACCGATTCCATATTCTGCTAACAGTAATTGGGTCTCGACCAACGCGAGCAGTAATGTTGCGATACGATAAACCGCAATCGCGATAGGCTACAATCAGACCTTTATCAAATTCGAAAACGTGATGGTACGCATTTCTCCTCCTTACACGAGGCATCACAACAACGTTTCACCAGGCAACGCCGGTCAACTGCTGTTTGTGTATGAGAAATCGGTTGGAAACTTTCCACACGTCAGCATTTTGAATGCTCTGAGAAGCTAATCATTTGCATATCATAGCATCTTCTTCCTGTCGGTTAAATTTCGCGCCTTTAGCACGTCATCTTCGTGGTGTAGGAATTTTAATGGTCGGTAGTGTATTTTGCAGTTCATTTTAGACTTCTGATCGCAGGTTCGAATCCTGCCTCGGGTATGGATGTTTGTGATGTCCTTGGGTTAGTTAGGTTTAAGTAGTTCTAAGTTCTAGGGGACTGATGACCATCGATGTTAAGTCCCATAGTGCTCAGAGCCATTTGAACCGTTTGTACTTCTGATGACTTTACTTGACGATAAAAAACAGCATCATCGGCAGCAATCTAAGAAGGCTGTTCAAACTGTCTCCTAAACTGTTTATATACAACGCACAGCACAATTAAATGATCACTTTTTCGAAAACCTGTGGTTGTCTCCCACTGGGCCACGTAAGTTTGAGATGTGACTTAAAGGCACCTACAATATTCCTTCGTACTGGTGCAAAAGTGTGGCGCCGTGCCACCTCACCCAAGGGCTCGCCGTCGCTTAAGGCAGTGAGGCGTCGAAACATCTGAAAAACAGGCCAGATCTCAGAAGTTCATGTAACCTGTAAGGTGGGTTATTTTCACCACAGTTATGTTCAACGCCACCGTGGACGTGGTACGCGATGGGAAGGTTGACGCAACCCCACAACCCCCCTAACCCTCATTTCACCCCTTCTTGTGGCGCCTCGGCAATGGATGTGGCGACACTACATCTTCAAAGTGCTAGCCATCACCTGCGACCTCGATCGGTTATTCGGGGGACTGGGATTGATCGACTTCCGGCGGAAGTGCACGACGCCACTCATCCACCGAACAGCGACACCGCAGACCGACCATCCGAACGGGACAACGGCAGCAATATTGGATCGATACCGACCTCAGTCACAATGCGCTCCAGTTTCAGGACTGGGCATTCCCTTCAAGATGTCCTACGTCAGGGAATGTTATCTCGCACGCAGTTATGTCTTGGAGGGGGCTACTGATCGGAATACGTCGGCTCGACGGATCTATGAAGCTCTCCTAGGCTGTCCACTACCACAAAACTGGAAATACGGATGCCAACGGTCGTCTGGAAGCTAATAATAATAATAATGTCAATAATTATCGGCCAGTATCCTTGCTTACAGCATTTTCAAAAATCTTTGAGAAAGTAATGTACTCAAGAGTGGTTAACCATCTCAACAGTGATGGGATACTTAGTACATCACAGTTCAGATTTCAAAAATGCTATTCCACTGAGACAGCAATATACAATTTCACTGTCCACATAATAGAGACTTTAAATAGTAAAACGTCACCAATAGGAATTTTCTGTGACTTGTCCAAAGCATTGTGTGAACCATAACATTATATTACAGAAGTTACGGTTCTATGGTATAAATGGAACAGCATATGAGTGGTTTAAGTCGTACCTACAGAATAGGAAGCAAAAAGTTTCCTTATATGGGTCAACTGATTTAAATAAGTTTGCCACTTCATCTAACGGAGGTGAAATTACATTAGGTGTTCCACAGGGTTCAATCATGGGTCCCCTTCTGTTCTTGATATATGTGAACGACCTCCCTTCCTATCTGAAATAGGAAGCTGAACTGACACTGTTTGCAGATGATACAAGCATCATTATTAATCCGATAAAAGAAACTCCAATTGAAAATCATACAAATATGGTCTTCAGAAAAGTCATTAATTGATTTTCTGCAAATGGACTTGCTCTAAACTTTGAAAAAACACAGTACATCCAATTTTATGCTGCAAAAAGTACAGTTCCTTCAATAAATATAACACATCAACAGAAGCCAGTAGTCAGGGTAGAGCATACTAAGTTTTTGGGTGTACACATAGATGAGAATCTTAAATTGAAAGTTCATATTTTGGATCTTCTAAAGCGACTAGGTTCAGCAACTTTTGTATTCAGAATAATTGCCAATTTTGAGGATATAGAAATTAGTAAGTTAACATACTTTGCATACTTTCACTCTCTGATGTCATACAGAATAATATTTCGGGGTAACTCGACATTTAGCCAAAAGTATTCACTGCTCAAAAGAAAGTAGTTAGAATAATGTGTGGGGTTCATAGACGCACATCTTGTAGGCGTCTTTTTAAAAGTTTGGGAATTCTTACAACAGCCTCACAGTACATTTACTCACTAACGAAATTTGTTCTCAACAACATGGATCAGTTTAAAAACAACAGTGATATTCATGATTATAATACCAGAAAAAAGAAAGACTTACACTATCCTTTACTCAACCTATCTTTGGCACAGAAAAGGGTAAAATATGCTGCTATAAAAATTTTCGACAGACTACCAGATGAAATAAAATGTCTGACAGACAGCAGTAATAGCTTCAAAAATCAATTGAAATCATATCTCCTTGACAATTCCTTCTATAACATAGATGAATTCTTAAATAGGAATAAATAAATCTATATAGTACATGCATTTTGTGCCATTTAAGGTATTTCGGTAAATAATACAAAAATTAATCCTTAACTCTGTGTTGTAATATATATATATATATATATATATATATATATATATATATATATATATATATATATATATTGTATTATTTACCGAAATACCTTAAATGGCACAAAATGCATGCACTATATAGATTTATTTATTCCTATTTAAGAATTCATCTATGTTATAGAAGGAATTGTCAAGGAGATATGATTTCAATTGATTTTTGAAGCTATTACTGCTGTCTGTCAGACATTTTATTTCATCTGGTAGTTTGTCGAAAATTTTTATAGCAGCATATTTTACCCTTTTCTGTGCCAAAGATAGGTTGAGTAAAGGATAGTGTAAGTCTTTCTTTTTTCTGGTATTATAATCATGAATATCACTGTTGTTTTTAAACTGATCCATGTTGTTGAGAACAAATTTCGTTAGTGAGTAAATGTACTGTGAGGCTGTTGTAAGAATTCCCAAACTTTTAAAAAGACGCCTACAAGATGTGCGTCTATGAACCCCACACATTATTCTAACTACTTTCTTTTGAGCAGTGAATACTTTTGGCTATATATATATATATATATATATATATATATATATATATATATATATATATATATATATATGAAAAAATCTTGTTTCATATGTGCATTTGCGCACTTGTGCACATTGTGCACTTGACACGTTCCACATCATAACGGCTACCGTACCGTGCGATTGATCAATGGAAGACGCAACTAACTAATATTAACAACCCATTCCTGCCGTCGGACATCAGTTCGATGTGGTACCGAGTCGTCAATGACACCTTTCCAACTAAGCAGCGTCTAGCAGACATTCACCTAAGCCAGACGAACGAGTGCAGCCAGTGTGGAGTCGCCGACACCAGAGACCACCGTATAGCCTGCCACTACGTGTGGGGAGTATGGGAGTTGTGCCGACTGATGGTGGGGCTTCTCAACCAGACTGCACCTTCCAGCGTGACACCAATGTGGATTATCCTTCCTGACCTTAAACTGCACCCAAAAACGAAGTGCAACGCCGTGGCCTGGCTACTGGGACACACTGCCTACGCCGTTTTTGACTTACAACCCAGTGACGCCGTGCAGTACATGGCCTACCTGTGGGAATGTCATCAACGATTGCAAAATTCACCGCAGTACCGCGAACATTTTGCCAACACTTTATCGGTTGCGTTATTGTACGCATATCAGAGGACCCTTCACTTACAGTGAATACTTTCGCTAGAAGTATCCCTTTTGTTTCTCTTTTCTCATTAGAGTTTTCCATTTTCTCTTAGTTTCTTACCTGATACACTTATTTCAATTTTTGTTTACATTTCACAACTCATACTGATTTTTTTTATAGAATTGTTACTAAAAGCTCTCTGTGAATAACTTGTCACACATTTCAGTTGTATTTATTTCTGTTCTTCAAGTATTTCGATTATGTGAAATATTGACCAGGTGTTCATAATGACATATTTCTGTTCATGAATTATTGTGACGATGTTATGTTCATAAATAAATTTTAAAAAATGCCCGTCCCTCGGGCGCGTAATTTTTGGTAGTCCGGATTGCGTTCGCGCTGTCCTTACGTTAAAAAAAAAATCCACGGCTCCCAACGTTTAAATCATGCGGCGGCCGAGGAAAATACTTCAGACTCACCAGCTATCGGAATCGTCACGGATAGCCTTGCATAAAGAACCTCAATGAAGCCACCCCCTCCCTCGATTTCCACATATTTCGCCGTCGAAAACGAAATTTCACATTGCGATGAGCAACATGCTGACACCCACGGTCGATTCAATCCTACTCTAAGGACATCGCAGGCCAGCAACCACATTAAACGTGATCGCACGCCTCTGAGGTGCAGTGCGACCACAATTTTTACTCTAATACAGGGTGTTACAAAAAGGTACGGCCAAACTTTCAGGAAACATTCCTCACACACAAAGAAAGAAAATATGTTATGTGGACATGTATCCGGAAACGCTTACTTTCCATGTGAGAGCTCATTTTATTACTTCTCTTCATATCACATTAATCATGAAATGGAAACACACACCAACAGAACGTACCACCGTGACTTCAAACACTTTCTTACAGGAAATGTTCAAAATGCCCTCCGTTAGCGAGGATACATGCATGCACCCTCCGTCGCATGGAATCCCTGATGCGCTGATGCAGCCCTGGAGAATGGCGTATTGTACCACAGCCGTCCACAATACGAGCACGAAGTGTCTCTACATTTGGTTCCGGGGTTGCGTAGACAAGAGCTTTCAAATGCCCCCATAAATGAAAGTCAAGAGGGTTGAGGTCAGGAGAGCGTGGAGGCCATGGAATTGGTCCGCCTCTACCAATCCATCGGTCACCGAATCTGTTGTTGAGAAGCGTAGAACACTTCGACTGAAATGTGCAGGAACTCCATCGTGCATGAACCACATGTTGTGTCGTACTTGTAAAGGCACATGTTCTAGCAGCACATGTAGAGTATCCCGTATGAAATCATGATAACGTGCTCCATTGAGCGTAGGTGGAAGAACATGGGGCCCAATCAAGACATCACCAACAATGCCTGCCCAAACGTTCACAGAAAATCTGTGTTGATGACGTGATTGCACAATTGCGTGCGGATTCTCGTCAGCCCACACATGTTGATTGTGAAAATTTACAATTTGATCACGTTGGAATGAAGCCTCATCCGTAAAGAGAACATTTGCACTGAAATGAGGATTGACACACTGTTGGATGAACCATTCGCAGAAGTGTACCCGTGGAGGCCAATCAGCTGCTCATAGTGCCTGCACACGCTGTACATGGTACGGAAACAACTGGTTCTCCCGTAGCACTCTGCATATAGTGACGTGGTCAACGTTACCTTGTACAGCAGCAACTTCTCTGACGCTGACATTAGGGTTATCGTCAACTGCACGAAGAATTGCCTCGTCCATTGTAGGTGTCCTCGTCGTTCTAGGTCTTCCCCAGTCGCGAGTCATAGGCTGGAATGTTCCGTGCTCCCTAAGACGTCGATCAATTGCTTCGAACGTCTTCCTGACGGGACACTTTCGTTCTGGAAATCTGTCTCGATACAAACGTACCGCGCCACGGCTATTGCCCCGTGCTAGTCCATACATCAAATGGGCATCTGCCAACTCCGCATTTGTAAACTTTGCACTGACTGCAAAACCACGTTCGTAATGAACACTAACCTGTTGATACTACGTATGATGTGCTTGATGCTAGTACTGTAGAGCAATGAGTCGCATGTCAACACAAGCACCGAAGTCAACATTACCTTCCTTCAATTGAGCCAACTGGTGGTGAGTCGAGGAAGTACAGTACATACTGACGAATCTAAAATGAGCTCAAACATGGAAATTAAGCGTTTCCGGACGCATGTCCACATAACATCTTTTCTTTATTTGTGTGTGAGGAATGTTTCCTGAAAGTTTGGCCGTACCTTTCTGTAACACCCTGTATACAGGGTGGCACCACTAGGGATTGTTCAAAACCATTTCTTGAAATTTGAACAAGATATGAAGCAGCAAAGGGTGCGTATACTTGTACTTTTTCAGCCCGGTCTGGCGTTATCACAGAGGTGTGCGACAGTGATACATGTGTGAATAAAACAACAAAGGATTCGTCTAAGACCACCTAGATCGGCAACACTGTCGGTGCCACCCACAAACCTTTGTTGAGCACCTTAAAAATATACCTGCAGGAGTACAGACAGAACCTGTGGCAAGAGTCCTAGGGACAACCTTGTGCAGTAGGCAATCCAGAATCGGAGGGGTGTCGAAGGCGTTTCGTGTCAGCAAGCGCAAAGAAGTTGGTCACAGGTTTTCTCTTCTCGGGTGACTTTTTAAAGTGCTCAACAAGGACAGGTGGGGATACCGATGGCATTGCCCAACACAAAGGATGGGGGGGGGAGGGGGGGGCACTTCTTAGAAGTAGCCTTTGGCGTTTTATTCACGCTTTCCTTGCCATTGCCAGTCTACATTTTGTATCCTCTCTACTTTGACCATCATCAGTTATTTTGCTCCCCAAATAGCAAAACTCATTTACTACTTTAAGTGTCTCATTTCCTAATCTAATTCCCTCAACATCACCTGACTTAATTCGACTACATTCCATGATCCTCATTTTGCTTTTGTTGATGTTCGTGTTATATCCTCCTTTCAAGACACTGTCCATTCCATTTAACTGCTGTTCCAAGTCCTTTGCTGTCTCTGACAGAATTACAATGTCATCGGCGAACCTCAAAGATTTTATTCCTTCTCCGTTGATTTTAATACCTACTCCGAATTTTTCTTTTGTTTCCTTTATTGCTTGCTCAATATACAGATTAAATAACATCGGGGAGAGGCTACAACCCTGTCTCACTCCCTTCCCAACCACTGCTTCCCTTTCATGCTCCTCGACTCTTATAACTGCCATCTTGTTTCTGAACTAATTGGAAATAGTCTTATGCTCCCTGTATTTTACCCCTGTCACCTTCAGAATTTGAAAGAGAGTATTCCAGTCAACATTGTCAAAAGCTTTCTCTAAGTCTACAATTGCTAGAAACGTAGATTAGCCTTTCCTTAATCTATTTTCTAAGATAATTCGTAGGGTCAGTATTGCCTCACGTGTTCCAATATTTCTAAGGTATACAAACTGATCTTCCCCGAGGTCGGCTTCTACCAGTTTTTCCATTCGCCTGTAAAGAATTCGTGTTAGTATTTTGCAGCCGTGGCTTATTAAACTGATAGTTCGGTAATTTTCACATCTGTCAACACCTGCTTTCTTTGGGATTGAAATTATTATATTCTTCTTGAAGTCTGAGGGTATTTCGCCTGTCTCATACATCTTGCTCACCAGATGGTAGAGTTTTGTCAGGGCTGGCTCTCGCTAGGCTATCGGTAGTTCGAATGGAATGTTGTCTACTCCCGGGGCCTTGTTTCGACTTAGATCTTTCATTGCTCTGTCAAACTCTTCACGCAGTATCATATCTCCGATTTCATCTTCATCTACATCCTCTTCCGTTTCCTTAATAGTGTCCTCAAGTACATCGCCCTTGTACAGACCCTCTGTATACTCCTTCCACCTTTCTGCTTTCCCTTCTTTGCTTTGAACTTGGTTTCCATCTGAGCTCTTGTTATTCATACAAGTGGTTCTCTTTTCTCCAAAGGTCTCTTTAATTTTCCTGTAGGCAGTATCTGTCTTACCCCTAGTGATATAAGCCTCTACATCCTTACATTTGTCCTCTAGCCATGCCCGCTTAGCCATTTTGCACTTCCTGTCGATCTCATTTTTGAGACGTTTGTATTCCTTTTTGCCTGCTGCATTTACTGCATTTTTGTATTTTCTCCTTTCATCAATTAAATTCAGTATTTCTTCTGTTACCCAAGGATTTCAACTAACCGTCGTCTTTTTACGTACTTGATCCACTGCTGCCTTCACTACTTCATCCCTCAAAACTACCCATCCTTCTTCTACTGTATTTCTTTCCCCCATTCCCGTCAATTGTTCCCTTATGCTCATCGAAACGAAAATTATTACTTAATCGAAGTCAAATTAAGGCAAAGACATTCACTTACGAGCGTTGGCTAAACAACTTCAGTAGCCATGCCACATGTTAGAACAAAACTTACTGTCAGCTGCGCAGCATTAATGTGTTACGCACTAGAACAGAAGAAAATGGCTACGTAGGGAATCCAGCTCTTTTCTCGCTCGTTTCCTGACTCCCTCGATTAGTGCCATTTTGTTTGAGAAAAACTCATCAGCAGCAGTAAGCAGGCTGCGGCTACATTCCTCGCAATAAACCGTTGATTCGACCTCCGCGGACTGGAATCTCAAGGCCTCCTGGTCGGCCTCGCCAGCAAACGACGAGCGGCTCGCAGCATTTCCGGAAAACCTTTCCTACTGCTCAGCGTGCGCCGCACGAGAAACCAGCACGCCGAGACGTGTAGAAGTGCGAGAGCGAGGGAATAAACTCTCGCCGCTGCGCAGAGATGCCGTTCACGTTAACTGAATTTTGTTTATGTATTATTTCTGTACACTGCACAGCAATTTCAGTGAAGTATTAGTTTACGTGTCGGATAGCTTTCGTTTATTCGATTTTTTTTATCATATACAACCGCTCGCTCACCGATAGATCTGTACCTGCACAATGGAAAATTGCGCAGGTCGCAGCAGTGTTTAAGAAGGGTAGTAGGAGTAATCCATCGAACTACAGACCTATATCATTGACGTCGGTTTGCAGTAGGGTTTTGGAGCATATACTGTATTCAAACATTATGAATCACCTCGAAGGGAACGATCTATTGATACGTAATCAGCATGGTTTCAGAAAACATTGTTCTTGTGCAACGCAGCTTGCTCTTTATTCGCACGAAGTAATGGCCGCTATCGGCAGGGGATCAAGTTGATTCCGTATTTCTAGATTTCCGGAAAGCTTTTGACACCGTTCCTCTCAAGCGACTTCTAATCAAGCTGCGGGCCTATGGGGTATCGTCTCAGTTGTGCGACTGGATTCGTGATTTCCTGTCAGGAAGGTCGCAGTTCGTAGTAATAGACGGCAAATCATCGAGTAAAACTGAAGTGATATCAGGTGTTCCTCAGGGAAGCGTCCTGGGACCTCTGCTGTTCCTGATCTATATAAATGACCTGGGTGACAATCTGAGCAGTTCTCTTAGGTTGTTCGCAGGTGATGCTGTAATTTACCGTCTAGTAAGGTCATCCGAAGACCAATATCAGTTGCAACGCGATTTAGAAAAGATTGCTGTTTGGTGTGGCAGGTGGCAGTTGGCGCTAAATAACGAAAAGTGTGAGGTGATCCACATGAGTTCCAAAAGAAATCCGTTGGAATTCGATTACTTGATAAATAGTACAATTCTCAAGGCTGTCAATTGAACTAAGTACCTGGGTGTTAAAATTACGAACAACTTTAGCTGGAAAGACCACATGGATAATATTGTGGGGAAGGCGAGTCAAAGGTTGCGTTTCGTTGGCAGGACACTTAGAAGATGCAACAAGTCCACTAAAGAGACGGCTTACACTACACTCGTTCGTCCTCTGTTAGAATATTGCTGCGCGTTGTGGAATCCTTACCAGGTGGGATTGATGGAGGACATCGAAAGGGTGCAAAAAAGGGCAGCTCATTTTGTATTATCGCGTAATAGGGGAGAGAGTGTGGCAGATATGATACGCGAGTTGGAATGGAAGTCATTAAAGCAAAGACGTTTTTCGTTGCGGCGAGATCTATTTACGAAATTTAAGTCACCAACTTTCTCTTCAGAATGCGAAAATATTTTGTTGAGCCCAACCTACATAGGTAGGAACGATCATCAAAATAAAATAAGAGAAATCAGAGCTCGAACAGAAAGATTTAGGTGTTCGTTTTCCCCGCGCGCTGTCCGGGAGTGGAATGGTAGGGAGATAGTATGATTGTGGTTCGATGAACCCTCTGCCAAGCACTTAAACGTGAATTGCAGACTAATCATGTAGATGTAGATGTAGATGTACTTTCGTTCAGTCGAGTAAATTGCAACACAGTGTCATCATTTAGGTAGTTTCTTATATTATACAGTTTAATACTGCCACCCACCCACCAAAGTTGTTGAAGGATAATAAGGAACCTGCCCCTTCATTTTCAACACATGAGAAATGGGTAGCTGAATTAAGATATGGTGTGCTTCCCTTGAAGGCGATGCACGTGACGGCTGTCCAACAATAAAAACCACAGATTTAAACATGGATACTGTGCGGTTCTAAGAGTCGAGGGGCATGAAAGGTAAGCAGTGGTTGGGAAGGAAGTGAGACAGGGTTGTAGCCTCTCCACGATGTTATTCAATTTGTATATTGAGCAAGCAGTAAAGGAAACAAAAGAAAAATTCGGAGAAGGAATTAAAATCCATGGAGTAGAAATAAAAACTTTGAGGTTTGCGATGACATTGTAATTCTGTCAGAGACAACAAAGGACTTGGAAGAGCAGCTGAACGGAATGGGCAGTGTCCTGAAAGGAGGATATAAGATGAACATCAACAAAAGCAAAACGAAGATAATGGAATGTAGTCGAAATAAATCGGGTGATGCTGCGGAAATTAAATTAGGAAATGAGAGGCTTAAAGCAGTAATTGAGTTTTGCTAGTTGGGGAGCAAAATAACTGATGATGGTCGAAGTAGAGAGGATATAAAACGTAGACTGACAATGGCAAGGAAAGTGTTTCTGAAGAAGAGAAATTTATTAACATCGAGTATAGATTTAAGTGTCAGGAAGTCGTTTTTGAAAGTATTTGTATGGAGTGTAGCCATGTATGGAAGTGAAACGTAGACGATAAATACACTCCTGGAAATTGAAATAAGAACACCGTGAATTCATTGTCCCAGGAAGGGGAAACTTTATTGACACATTCCTGGGGTCAGATACATCACATGATCACACTGACAGAATCACAGGCACATAGACACAGGCAACAGAGCATGCACAATGTCGGCACTAGTACAGTGTATATCCACCTTTCGCAGCAATGCAGGCTGCTATTCTCCCATGGAGACGATCGTAGAGATGCTGGATGTAGTCCTGTGGAACGGCTTGCCATGCCATTTCCACCTGGCGCCTCAGTTGGACCAGCGTTCGTGCTGGACGTGCAGACCGCGTGAGACGACGCTTCATCCATTCCCAAACATGCTCAATGGGGGACAGATCCGGAGATCTTGCTGGCCAGGCGTTCGTGCTGGACGTGCAGACCGCGTGAGACGACGCTTCATCCATTCCCAAACATGCTCAATGGGGGACAGATCCGGAGATCTTGCTGGCCAGGGTAGTTGACTTACACCTTCTAGAGCACGTTGGGTGGCACGGGATACACGCGGACGTGCATTGTCCTGTTGGAACAGCAAGTTCCCTTGCCGGTCTAGGAATGGTAGAACGATGGGTTCGATGACGGTTTGGATGTACCGTGCACTATTCAGTGTCCCCTCGACGATCACCAGTGGTGTACGGCCAGTGTAGCAGATCGCTCCCCACACCATGATGCCGGGTGTTGGCCCTGTGTGCCTCGGTCGTATGCAGTCCTGATTGTGGCGCTCACCTGCACGGCGCCAAACACGCATACGACCATCATTGGCACCAAGGCAGAAGCGACTCTCATCGCTGAAGACGACACGTCTCCATTCGTCCCTCCATTCACGCCTGTCGCGACACCACTGGAGGTGGGCTGCACGATGTTGGGGCGTGAGCGGAAGACGGCCTAACGGTGTGCGGGACCGTAGCCCAGCTTCATGGAGACGGTTGTGAATGGTCCTCGCCGATACCCCAGGAGCAACAGTGTCCCTAATTTGCTGGGAAGTGGCGGTGCGGTCCCCTACGGCACTGCGTAGGATCCTACGGTCTTGGCGTGCATCCGTGCGTCGCTGCGGTCCGGTCCCAGGTCGACTGGCACGTGCACCTTCCGCCGACCACTGGCGACAACATCGATGTTTTGTGGAGACCTCACGCCCCACGTGTTGAGCAATTCGGCGGTACGTCCACCCGGCCTCCCGCATGCCCACTATACGCCCTCGCTCAAAGTCCGTCAACTGCACATACGGTTCACGTCCACGCTGTCGCGGCATGCTACCAGTGTTAAAGACTGCGATGGAGCTCCGTATGCCACGGCAAACTGGCTGACACTGACGGTGGCGGTGCACAAATGCTGCGCAGCTAGCGCCATTCGACGGCCAACACCGCGGTTCCTGGTGTGTCCGCTGTGCCGTGCGTGTGATCATTGCTTGTACAGCCCTCTCGCAGTGTCCGGAGCAAGTATGGTGGGTCTGACACACCGGTGTCAATGTGTTCTTTTTTCCATTTCCAGGAGTGTATTTATGGAATTTTTCGAACAACTAGTGGTGCAGTCGGCCAAAAAAAGCCCTTTGAAATGGTATCGATACGGGGATGACACCTTTGTGATATGGAATCATGCTGAAGATGAACTGAGTGATTTTTTGGAGCACAGAAACAGTTTCAATCCAAAGATACAATTCACCATGGAGAAAGAGAGTAATGGACAACTAAATTTTTTTGGATGTGTTGGTTATTAAACGGGCAGATGGGACTTTAGGGCACAAGATATATAGGAAAGACACACACACCGATCGTTACCTACATAATGATTCGAACCATCCTAGGCAGAAGAGAGGAGTCATAAAAACTTAAGTGGACAGGGCTAATAACATCTATGAGCCATTTGTTTGCAAGATGAATTAAGCCATTTGCGAACGGCTATCAAGAGAAATGGGTACACTGGCAACGAAACAGATCGAGCACTCCACCCTAGAAGAAAAGTGTCCGAAAATACATGACAACAACAACCGTCGGCTGGAAAAGTTTTTCTTCCATTTATTCATAACATCACGGACCGTATTGGGAAAGTTTTGGCCAAGTTTCAAGTGGAGACAATCTTTCGACCTACCCAGAAAATTAGTGAAAGTTTAAGATCACTGAAAGACGAAGGACACCCCTTAGCTACCCCAGGTGTGTATAAAATTCCGTGTAGTGGTGGCATGATTTATATTGGAACAACAAAAGGAGTGTTAATACCCGCCTAACGGAACACAAAAGGAACTGTAGATTGGGACAAATTGACAAATCAGCTGTAGAGGAACGCGTTTTCAAAGACGGTGATCACGAAATAAAATTTAGTGAGATAAACGTGATAGCTAGGACGTCACATTATTATACCCGCATGTATAGCTATAGAGATCTAAAAGCACGAAAATAATTTTGATAAAAAAGAAGAAGGATTAAAACTAGACAAGATATGGCGGTCGACTTTGTACCAAATAAGTGACAATCGATTACCTGTAATCGAGAGAGATGGCACTAGCCAGAGATAGTTTTAAAGTCGAAAGCACGTGACGAGTGGCGGCGCCATCTAAGCGCTCTATATAAGCGGGACCACCAGCGCCTAGCAGCCAGTCGCCGACTCACCTCAGAAGATGTTGCCCGCAATAGGCAACGAAACATCAGGAAGGAGAACAAGTTTTATATATGGATCACGGCAATTCATCCCGGAAGTTTTAATTAATGAATAACTGAGGTGTTTCAGTGCATTATTTGAACATTACAGTATCATCATCCAAAGACATTTATAGATTGTTCAGTACATCTGAAAAAGCACGCTCTCACCCGATGCCAGGAGAAGCTAAGTGTCTTCGAGCCATTCCTCTGGCAGCCTGAGGAAGCGACTGCCAAATTCATGCTCCTCTGTTCCGCACACCCCCCCTCCAATCTGCTTATAGTGTGCATGTATATTAGCTGCTTTCTTGCATATTATTATGATGAAACGACTAGGAGTCTCTGCTTATGGCATCGTTACCACGCACTGCACACAACCAGAAAGGTTCTGGCTTCAGTCACTTAGATATTAGAGTGCACCATATCTGTAATCAATTGTGAGCTGCAGAGAAATTCTTCCACTTTATTCTAGAACAGCACACTCGACAGCAGCTGGTAAAATATACAGCGTGACAATTATTGAGCTACATGAAAAAGAAGTAAATTACCCGCCAGGGTAGCCAGGAGCGCTAACGCACTGCTTCCTGGACTCGGGTAGGCGCGCCGGTCCCCGATCTAATCCGCCTGCCGGATTCACGACGTTGGCCGGTGTGCCGGACAGCCTGTATGAGTTTTTAGGCGGTTTTCCACATTCTACAAGTGAATACCGGGCTGGTCCCCACGTCCCGCCTCAGTTGCACGACTCGCTGACATTTGAAACACGTTCACACTCTTTCACGATTTACACTAGACGCAGACAGCTGGGGTACACTACTTCCGTCCCGGGGGATATGGGGTAGCGGCAGGAAGGGCATCCAGCCACCCCTTACAATTAACCATGCCAATCCCTTACTTAACCCTACCGACCCTGCGCACGAGCGGGATAATGGCAGTAGCAAAAGAAAGAAAGAAAGAAAGAAGAAAGAATGAAAAAAAGTAAATTAGTTACAAACTACGACGTGCACACACTTTATTCAACATGTAAACGTCACTACAGATATTCGGATTTAGGTTATGACATGTTCGATATGCCTGCCATCATTGACGATGATGTGGCGCAGACAAATAGCGGAATTCTGCATGACCCGCTGAAGTGTTGGAACATCGATGCTATCGGTGACCTCCTGAATGGCTGTTTTCAGTTCAGCAATGGTTTTGTGGTTATTGTTGTACACCTCGTCTTTAACATAGCCCCACAAAAAGGAGTCGCATGTGTTTAGATCCGGAGAACATGACGGCCAATCGAGACCCACGCCAGTGGCCTGTGGGTACTCCAGAGCCAGAATGCGGTCCCCAGAGTGCTCCTCCACGACATAAGTCTCACACGTCGATGGGGTCGAGCTTCGTCTTGCACGAAAAACATCCTGTCGAAATCAGGGACACTTTGGATAATAAAACCTTCACGTACCGTTCGATAGTGACCGTGCCATCAAGGGATATCGCACCGATTATTCCGTGACTGAACATTGCCCATCACACAGTGGCCCTTTGAGGGTGAAGAGGCGGCCGGAGTGGCCGAGCGGTTCTAGGCGCTACAGTGTGGAACCGCGCGACCGCTACGGTCGCAGGTTCGAATCCTGCCTCGCGCATGGATGTGTGTGATGTCCTTAGGTTAGTTAGGTTTAAGTAGTTCTAAGTTCTAGGGGACTGATGACCTCAGAAGTTAAGTCTCATAGCGCTCAGACCCATTTGAACCATTTTGAGGGTGAAGAGACTTCTCGATCGTGAAATGCGGATATTCGGGCACCCAAATGCGCCAATTTTGGTTATTGACGAACCGATCCAAATCATGCGCTTACTAATTCCCGTCGTGCCCCGCGGCAGTTTGAACGCCCTAATGCAAACCGTTCACAAGTAATGACGAGTTTATTTCATATAGTTCAATAATTGGCACCCTGTATATAAAAATCTTTTACTTTAAAAAAGTATAGTCTACAAAACTTACCACACATAATTTTGAGCTGCAGAGGAAAGTGCATCCAACTCGATGAGGGCTGGCTTCCCATAACACGGCCAAATTTCGAGATTTCGACAGGTGTGCTAGGCTCTCTTTCGTTCATGTTCCATAATGCTACCAATACTGTAGCGATCAGATATTTATATTCGTACTTGTGTATTATGACAAGCAACCTTCGTGTATTTTGTAGGAACGTAAAGGGTATTCCGCAGAAGAAAGACAGCGTAGTTCTCATGAGACCATGTTCGGTAAATTTCTACAACCTGTATTCGAAAAAGATGACACTTAGTGCATCACACTCACCACCGATTGTTTGAAAAGCACACCGTATTTTAAAAATAAATCGTGACTGGCAGCAGGAAAAAAAAATTATTTTACAAACTAACACACTATATTCATTTCCTTCCAGAGAAAGAACAAAGTCGCCTTTGTAAACAAATTATGCATTTGGTCCTCTACAAAGATGAGATACCTGCATGGGATTTGTGACTGTTTGTCTACATAGCGCTGACGAGGTATTTTATGGTTGATGCTGATTTATTTGGTGGTGAGGTACACGGTGCATGTGTTTGGTGGTGTGGTACATGGTGGTGCTACATATCGATCATCAAAATCATCGCAAGACCGCTACGGTCGCAGGTTCGAATCCTGCCTCGGGCATGGATGTTTGTGATGTCCTTAGGTTAGTTAGGTTTAACTAGTTCTAAGTTCTAGGGGACTAATGACCTCAGCAGTTGAGTCCCATAGTGCTCAGAGCCATCAAAATCATTACAAATATACACTCCTGGAAATTGAAATAAGAACACCGTGAATTCATTGTCCCAGGAAGGGGAAACTTTATTGACACATTCCTGGGGTCAGATACATCACATGATCACACCGACAGAACCACAGGCACATAGACACAGGCAACAGAGCATGCACAATGTCGGCACTAGTACAGTGTATATCCACCTTTCGCAGCAATGCAGGCTGCTATTCTCCCATGGAGACGATCGTAGAGATGCTGGATGTAGTCCTGTGGAACGGCTTGCCATGCCATTTCCACCTGGCGCCTCAGTTGGACCAGCTTTCGTGCTGGACGTGCAGACCGCGTGAGACGACGCTTCATCCAGTCCCAAACATGCTCAATGGGGGACAGATCCGGAGATCTTGCTGGCCAGGGTAGTTGACTTACACCTTCTAGAGCACGTTGGGTGGCACGGGATACATGCGGACGTGCATTGTCCTGTTGGAACAGCAAGTTCCCTTGCCGGTCTAGGAATGGTAGAACGATGGGTTCGATGACGGTTTGGATGTACCGTGCACTATTCACTGTCCCCTCGACGATCACCAGTGGTGTACGGCCAGTGTAGGAGATCGCTCCCCACACCATGATGCCGGGTGTTGGCCCTGTGTGCCTCGGTCGTATGCAGTCCTGATTGTGGCGCTCACCTGCACGGCGCCAAACACGCATACGACCATCATTGGCACCAAGGCAGAAGCGACTCTCATCGCTGAAGACGACACGTCTCCATTCGTCCCTCCATTCACGCCTGTCGCGACACCACTGGAGGCGGGCTGCACGATGTTGGGGCGTCAGCGGAAGACGGCCTAACGGTGTGCGGGACCGTAGCCCAGCTTCATGGAGACGGTTGCGAATGGTCCTCGCCGATACCCCAGGAGCAACAGTGTCCCTAATTTGCTGGGAAGTGGCGGTGCGGTCCCCTACGGCACTGCGTAGGATCCTACGGTCTTGGCGTGCATCCGTGCGTCGTTGCGGTCCGGTCCCAGGACGACGGGCACGTGCACCTTCCGCCGACCACTGGCGACAACATCAATGTACTGTGGAGACCTCACGCCCCACGTGTTGAGCAATTCGGCGGTACGTCCACCCGGCCTCCCGCATGCCCACTATACGCCCTCGCTCAAAGTCCGTCAACTGCACATACGGTTCACGTCCATGCTGTCGCGGCATGCTACCAGTGTTAAAGACTGCGATGGAGCTCCGTATGCCACGGCAAAGTGGCTGACACTGACGGCGGCGGTGCACAAATGCTGCGCAGCTAGCGCCATTCGACGGCCAACACCGCGGTCCCTGGTGTGTCCGCTGTGCCGTGCGTGTGATCATTGCTTGTACAGCCCTCTCGCAGTGTCCGGAGCAAGTATGGTGGGTCTGACACACCGGTGTCAATGTGTTCTTTTTTCCATTTCCAGGAGTGTACAAAGCTTTCCAGAACGTATTGCTTTACTGTGCAAGTATGCCGTGTAGCTGTTCAGTTACAATATAAGTATAAGAGATAATGTCATATTAATAAATAGACACCGTTAAATTTCCTCCCTAAATATGTCGTATGTCGTTTGGGGCAGAATTTGACAGTATGTGTACAAAACATACACTGGTTGCATATCGTAATACGTAAGTATGATTATACACACATCAAAAAAGTTTTGCATCACCTCAGTTCCGAGAGTTCCGGAACCTGTACAGAAAATTGGAATAGAGATCAACATAAACATTATTTCCGCCTTTTCTATTGCTCACGGCCGGCCGCGGTGGTCTCGCGGTTCTAGGCGCGCAGTCCGGAACCGCGACTGCTACGGTCGCAGGTTCGAATCCTGCCTCGGGCATGGATGTGTGTGATGTCCTTAGGTTAGTTAGGTTTAACTGGTTCTAAGTTCTAGGGGACTGATGACCTAAGATGTTAAGTCCCATAGTGCTCAGAGCCATTTGAACCATATTGCTCATGAAAACCACACATTGCAGGTTGTACCACCGTACAGTGAGACCATCAGAGGTGGTGGTAGTTCCTGTACACACCGGTACCTCTAATATCCATTAGCACGTCCTCTTGCATTGATGCATGCCTCTACTCGTCGTGGCATTCTATCCACAAGTTCATTAGGGCGCTGTTGGTCCAGATTGTCCCTCTCCTCAACGGCGATTCGGGGAAGATCCCTCAGATTGGTTGGTGGGTCACGTCATCCATAAACAGCTCTTTTCAATCCATCCCAAGCATGTTCGATAGGGTTCACGTCTGGAGAACACGCTGGCGACTCTAATCGACAGGTGTCGTTACCCTGAAGGACGTGCATGATGGGGGCCCGAATTGTGGTCTATGAAAACGAATCTCTCGCCAATATGCAGCCGATATGGTTGATCTATCGGTCAGAGGATGGCATTCACGTATCGTACAGCCGCTACGGCGACTTCCATTACCACCAGAGGCGTACGTCGGCCCCACATAATGCCACTCCAAATCAGCAGGGAACTTCCACCTTGCTGCACTCGCTGGACAGTGTGTCTAAGCCGTTCAGCCTGACTGAGTTGCCCCCAAACACGTCTCCGACTATTGTCTGGTTGAAGGCATATGCGACACTCATCGGTGAAGAGAACGCGATGCCAATCCTGACCGGTCCATTCGGTATGTTGTTGGGCACATCTGTACCGCGCCGCGTGGTGTCGTGGTTGCAAAGATTGACCTCGCCATGGACGTCACGAGTGAAGTTGCGCATCATGCAGCCTATTGCGCACAGTTTGAGTCGTAACACGACATCGTGTGGCTGCACAAAAAGCATTATTCGTCATGGTGTACCGAGCGAGGTGGCGCAGTGGTTAGACACTGGACTCGCATTCGGGAGGACGACGGTTCAATCCCGCGTCCGGCCATCCTGATTTGGGTTTTCCGTGATTTCCCTAAATCGCTCCAGGCAAATGCCGGGATGGTTCCTTTCAAAGGGCACGGCCGACTTCCTTCCCCGTCCTTCCCTAATCCGATGAGACCGATGACCTCGCTGTCTGGTCTCCTTCCCCGAAACAACCAACCAACCAACCAATCGTCATGGTGGCGTTGCTGTCAGAGTTCCTCCGAGCCATAATCCGTAGGTAGCTGTCATCTACTGCAGAAGTAGCCATTGGGTGGCCTGAGCGAGACATATCATGGACAGTTCCTGTCTGTCAGTATGTCCTCCACGTCCGAACAACATCGTTTTGGTTCACTCCGAGAGGCCTGGACACTTCCCTTGTTGAGAGCCCTCCCTGGCACAAAGTAACAATGCGGACGCGAACGAACCGCGGTATTGACCATCTAGCCATGGTTGAACTACAGACAACAAGAGCCGCGTACCTCCTTCCTGGTGGAATAAGTGGAAGTGATAGGCTGTCGGACCGCCTCCATCTAATAGGCACTGCTCATGCATGGTTGTTTACATCTTTGGGTGGGTTTAGTGACATCTCTGAACAGTCAAAGGGACTGTGTCTAAGATACATTATCCACAATCAACGTCTATCTTCAGGAGTTCTGGGAACTGGGGTGATGCAAAACTTTTTTTGATGTGTGTAGATCTATGATCGTGAATGAAAAACTTGAATCTTGTGTCAAAATAAGACCGTATGTATTTCTATTTGTTAAAATACAAAATGTTTCAAATACGAAACACATGTGGTGCTACTGCCATCAGTTAATTGTTCCGTAGCAGTAAAAAACTACACAGTCATCATACATTGGTGCTCCTTATAAAATCACGGTTCGTGATTGGTTGCGACAGACCCGCGAAGCTGTTGCACCAATATAAATGATCCACTGGACAACGTAGGAAGCTCCATGAGGCTAGTTGCAGACTATGCGGCTGTCTGTAAGAAAATATCTACACCAGAAGACTGTAACGAATTGCAGGAAAACCTGCAAGCGATGACTGGTACAGGGACTGGCAGCTGACATTTAATGTAAGTAAATGTAATGTAGTATGCATAAATAGGCCAAGAAATCTAGTTCTCTGCAATCACACCAGCGATAGAAAACCATTACAAACATGAACATCCATAAAATACCTGGAAGTAAATATCTGGAGTGACCTAAAGTGGAATGTGTTGTGGGTTGGCAGGAGAGCCAACACCGGGTACTAGAGGAAGCCGAAAGGCACGCGTTTTAGCTCACGCAGGCTGGCGTGAGGTCTGGAACAGGACAAGGAATTTAGACTTTAGAAAAACGGACGTAGCTGGTGGAATACTTAACTTTAATCCATTACTGATGAGCGTCGCTCTTGACGGTACATGTTTTACAGTATCAATAGTAACTGGTAATGGCGCCTTGCTAGGTCGTAGCAAATGACGTAGCTGAAGGCTATGCTAACTATCGTCTCGGCAAATGAGAGCGTATTTTGTCAGTGAACCATCGCTAGCAAAGTCGGTTGTACAATTGGGGCGAATGCTAGGAAGTCTCTCTAGACCTGCCGTGTGGCGGCGCTCTGTCTGCAATCACTGATAGTGGCGACACGCGGGTCCGACGTATACTAACGGACCGCGGCCGATTTAAAGGCTACCACCTAGCAAGTGTGGTGTCTGGCTGTGACACCACAGAATGACTACGTAAAAGGGAATATAGGAAAAGTAGATGTTGTGTTCAGGTTCATTGGAGGAATAATAAGGACATGTAATCCATTCATGAAAACAGTAACTTAGAAAACGGTTGTGCAACTGAGTTTTGAGCATTGATCATCTGTCTCGGAACCTTAACAGAGATGCTAAACAAACTCCAGTGGCACACGTTACAAGAGAGGCATTGTGCATTATGGAGAGGTTTACAGCTGAAAAAATCCGAAAGATTACACTCTAGGAAGAGTTGGATAACTTACTAATTCCACCCACATAGGTCTCTTTCAATGACCACAACAAGAAAATCGGAGTAATCAGAGCTAATACGGAAACTATTAAAAACTCTGGTTCTTTCAACTTATCCAGATCTCATCCGCTTACTTTCCTACCTTCTTGCAATTCCTTCAGCATTTTGCAGCGATAGTACGCTAATTAAAGCATTAACTGAGCATACTGAACAAAAAATTAGTCACCCTGAGGACACATCATGCTGATACTACGTAACACCGCCTGTGACTTTGATAATGGATGCATTTGGGCGCGTAATGGAGTCCACATGTTTCTTCAGGAGTGCCATATCTAACTAAAGTCACTCATTGGAGCTTGCTGCCGTTACATCTGCCGGGAATCATAACTGCTACGCTGCACCTGTCTTTCCAAATAGTCCCAGACTTTATCTGTGGGCTTATGGTCGGGTCATTTAGCGGGTCAGTCCACATTTACATCTACATCCATACTCCGCAAGCCACCTGACGGTTCTCCCTTCTGTTCCAGTCTCGTATTGTTCGTGGAATGAAAGATTGTCGGTATGCCTCTGTGTGGGCTGTAATCTCTCTGATTTTATCTTTATGGTCTCTTCGCGAGATATACCCAGGAGGGAGCAATATACTGCTTGACTCCTCGGTGAAGGTTTGTTCCCGAAACTTTAACAATAGCCCATACCGAGCTACTGAGCGTCTCTCTTGCAGAGTCTTCAACTGGAGTTTATCTATCATCTCCACAACGCTTTCGCGATTACTAAATGATCATGTAACGAAGCGCGCTGCTCCCCGTTGGATCTTCTCTATCTTTTCTATCGACCCTATCTGGTACGGATCCCACACCGGTGGGCAGTATTCAAGCAGTGGGCGAACAAGTGTATTGTAACCTACTTCCTCTGTTTTCGGACTGCCGGCCGGAGTGGCCGAGCGGTTCTAGGCACTACAGTCTGGAACCGAGCGACCGCTACGGTCGCAGGTTCGAATCCTGCCTCGGGCATGGATGTGTGTGAAGTCCTTAGGTTAGTTAGGTTTAAGTAGTTCTAAGTTCTAGGGGACTGATGACCACAGCAGTTAAGTCCAATAGTGCTCAGAGCCATTTGAACCATTTTTTATTTTCGGACTGCATTTCCTTACGATTCTCCCAATGAATCTCAGTCTGGCATCTGCTTTACCGACGATTAATTTTATATGGTCATTCCATTTTAAATCACTCCTAATGCCTACTCTCAGATAATTTATGGAATTAACTGCTTACAGTTGCTGACCTGCTATATTGTAGCTAAATGATAGCGGATCTTTCTTTCTATGTATTCGCAGCACATTACACTTGTCTACATTGAGATTCAATTGCCATTCCCTGCACCATGAGTCAATTCGTTGCAGATCCTCCTGCATTTCAGTGCAATTTTCCATTGTTACAACCTCTCGATATACCACAGCATCATCCGCAAAAAGCCTCACTGAACTTCCGATATTATCCACAAGATCATTTATGTGTATTGTGAATAGCAACGGTCCCACGACACTCCCCTGCGACACACCTGAAATCACTCGGAAGAATTCTCTCCATTGAGAAGGACATGCTGCGTTCTGTTATCTACGAACCCTTCAATCCAATCACACAATTGGTCTGATAGTCCATATGCTCTTACTTTGTTCATTAAACGACTGTGGGGAACTGTATCAAACGCCCTGCGGAAGTCAAGAAGCACGGCATCTACTTGGGAACCCCTTGTCTATGGCCCTCTGAGTCTCGTGGACGAATAGCGCGAGCTGGGTTTCACACGATCGTCTTTTTCGAAACCCATGCTGATTCCTACAGAGTTGATTTCTAGTCTCCAGAAAAGTCATTATACTCGAACGTAATACGTATTCTAAAATTCTAAAACTGATCGACGTTAGATATATAGGTCTATAGTTCTGCACATGTGCTCGACGTCCCTTCTTGAAAACGGGGATGTCCTGTGCCCTTTTCCAATCTTTTGGAACGCTACGCTCTTCTAGAGACCTACGATACACCGCTGCAAGAAAGGGGGGGGGGGGGGAGGGGGCAAGTTCCTTCACGTACTCTGTGTAAAATCGAACTGGTATTCCATCAGGTCAAGCGGCCTTTCCTCTTTTGAGAGATTTTAATTGTTTTTCTATCCCTTTGTCATCTATTTCGATATCTACCATTTTGTCATCTGTGCGACAGATGTGAAACAGCTTTGGAAAAAGACATTTAGTCTGTCATCCTCTCTATCAGTACAATTTTGGTCGCAGAGTGTCTGGACATTTTGTTTTGATCCACCTACCGCTTTGACATAAGACCAAAATTTCTTAGGATTTTCTGCCTACTCAGTACTGAATGTTCGACAAACGAGGAACGTATTCGCACAACCCTGTGAAATAGCCTGTCGTCACCTAGGAACACGGACGTGATTACACCACACTCATCATGAAGATGGAGGGAAATGCTTGGTCTTCGAGAATGCGTCATGTTCATGGTAACGTAAATGAATCAGCATACGCCTCAGCATGAAGAACATTCCCAGAACTTCAGAGAACCACCTCAGACTTTAATTACATCCCCCACACACTTCAGGTTAAAAGCTTCATTGACTGTCGACGCATTTGACAACTTGTGTCATTTGAATAGAGGTAAAACAGCAACTCGTTAAACCACATTAGTTACCTCCATTCAACTACCACCAAGTTTCTGTGCTGTTTGGCCCAATGAATACGTGCACTTGTTTGTTGAATTATTAGCAATGGCCTTTTGCAAGGTAGCCAACTCTAGACGTTCAATGTATGCAGTTACTTTCACGATGGTCGCTCGGAAACTGATTGAGATGAACCAGCATTGAGTGACAGCAGCAACTGTTGCCGGGTTGCCGGTGTTTGAAACCGATCGCCATTTAGAAAGCATGACACTCGTCTCTGATGTTTGTCGGTTTTTTTCCGATAAGTATTCTTTCACCGGAATGCTTAGCTGTCGGTAATATACCATTCTTTGTAGACATGTAAAGCGGTCCACCTTGATACACCAATAACTTTGATAATTTCAGTCACGGTGTGGTTACACTCGCGTACAAATGGGAGTCTTAAATATCTTTTACATAATACCACGCAATATGATGCAAGTGCTAGGATAAATCCGAACTTGGACGCCTATCATTTTAGAATATCCACAATTTGAGTGTGCTGGCATATCAATGCTTTCGTATTGGCATACTTATTATCTGGTCCAGAAACTACACCATAGGTCCATAGTATCGCGGATTACTCGAGTCTTCTCAAATACAGACTTTAAACTGGTTAGGTTCGACAACTGCGTTGTGGCTTCTACTATACTAAACAATACGTTTGACTAAAAACGCTTACGGCCGCTGACACAAATACACAATTCACTTGGCGTCTTTCAATGACTTTAAACTGAAGGCTCTTGGGATGAAAGGCATGTGTCGCCGATTTTATGCATATGATGTTCACAAATGATACAACTATAAGTTTTTAGTTGTGATTAGAAGGCTGTAAATGGCCTTCCAACACAATCTCAGTTCATAAACAAGTATGTTCAATGCATATGATGTTCACAAATGATACAACTATAAGTTTTTAGTTCTGATTAGAAGGCTGTAAATGGCCTTCCAACACAATCTCAGTTCATAAACAAGTATGTTCAATGCATATGATGTTCACAAATGATACAACTATAAGTTTTTAGTTGTGATTAGAAGGCTGTAAATGGCCTTCCAACACAATCTCAGTTCATAAACAAGTATGTTGAATGCAGAATTTGTTTGAATTTTCGAACAGTTATCAAAAGCGTTTGTGATACCATGATATATAAATTTTACGAAATATATTGGACGCCTTTGATTGTGCTCTTGATTATGAGAGAATTTATGGGAAACGTGTTTTGCTATCTTTTTGAGCGTCTATCAGATTTTGGCTTACATTCCATTGCTGTGTTTCTGCACCACCTAACACAACCAAGGCGACTGCGAGACGTGAATAGTGACTCATTTGTTGTGAGCAGAAAAGAAAAATAGCTACAGATATTCATTGCGAAAGTTACGCCGTTTGGATAGAAAATGTTGTGATTGAAAATGCTCTTCACAATCTTCCCACATTTTTCAGGACAGAGGAAATTGGGAAATTGTATGCGTGATCCCTAAAGACTCAGTAGTCACCGACGATTTTATTAGAAAAAATGAACAAAACCCTTAGAAAACATCGGTAATTAATAATTACATAATTATGGGATCTCCTTTATTTCTTTCACATTTCAAAAAATGCATCATCAACCCAAAGGTTAGTTTGAGCACTACAATGCCTTACGAAACATGGTGCTAATTCAGGTGGTATGTTGTTGCCTTCCTCCAACTTTTACTTACCCAGCTAGTTATAGGAGAACGTAAACTTTCACGTGGACTGTTATCCACGATGCAATGGCGTTTTGCACATTAACGAACGCTGTCAGAGGTGGAAGAACTGAAAAGTGACAGAGAAAAGTCCCGGGACTGATTGGCTATGAAGTTTGGCGGAGGAAAGAAACAGTTGTTTCAGTGCCCCCCCCCCCCCCCCCTCCCCATAAGGCACAACAATTAGTTCAACAACTAACACAAAATTTAAAAAACAGGAACCAAAAACAACACATAATAAACGTCGTGGACATTTGAGCTCTAGTATCGTTTTGTAGTGCAACAAAACAAATGAATAAAAAAAAATCGAGCAATCGTGGCAAGTTTCGAATGGGAATAGCTGAATCATCCTCTGTACAATTTTTTTGATGCCCATTGATTACAAGCTCATCGCCATTGCGAAAAATTGCTATCATTAGATCACTTCGCGAGCACTATAAATCTCCGGCGACAAGTGTTTAAGGCGTTGGTAGCAGACTTCTACGACGAGGGTCTTAGGAACCTCGTTCACTGCAGCGATAAGTGCCTTACTGTCGCGAGAGTTTGTTTCAGATGTAGTTTAAGCCTGTAGTTGTAATATGTATATAATAAACCGTCGTTAAATTTGTCATCGTTATCTTTGAAACTAATTGGAAGTGGCTTTCAGAACTGTCCTCATAGATCCTCGTTTGCCTAGTACCATCCACCGAAAACATTGTCTTGATATCTCGAAGCGGTTATGAAGTATTTACGTGCTACATCCCTTACGTGACTCTAAATGTGGCATTTATTTCATTACATCAGGGATTAAACAGAAAACTGATTTGCGACAGGTCATTCTAGCCAGACGCTTACACCGCACCTGTTTGTGAAGTCATGATAGTTGTGTCTGGAGGGAGAGATAGTTTATTCCTTTGTTTCGTTTCCTTGGTAGTATTGTCTGTATAAACTGCTTATCAACACTTTTACAATATACGTAGTTTTGTATAACATACCGTGCAAGCTCACCCTTGAGCGCAAGCTACAGCCTTCTTTCTGAAATAGGAAAGTTGGTTTATTTATAGCCAATTTCACGAAAATGTTACGATAAAAAAGTGCCAGATCAATTTGGTTGCCAAGTTGTTTTGTTTTTGGGCACATCTGTGAAATAAAAAATGTCATTTTGTGCTTTGAAGGTACCAATTCCTTCACTTTCCTGCATGTAATCTTGGATAAGCTGTATGCTTTCTGAAGCCGTATTTACGAAGTTTTAAGAGTAATTTTAAAAGGATGCGCAATACTTCATTGAGCACCTTCGTAAGTCTCTCATTAGATACTCTCATCTGTTGTCGTTCCCGTTCCATCAATGCATTGCTCATACCGTATGGTTTAATATAAGTTTTATAATCAATACATTTGTCAATTTTTAGTCCCGTTCTTTTATTGTTTTTCATGAAATAATTCCGGGAATAGAGGTAAAACATTTTCGACGTGACCTTGCAGCTCCAGCTAAGCGAGGTCACGCAGCAGTTAAGGCACCGGATTCGTGATCGGGAGCAGCGAGCTTCATATCTCCTACTAGCAAGCAGAAATAGGTTTTCCGTTTGTATGAATATATACTTCCCCAGCGTAACTGAAGATGAAAAACTCTATAGTTGCCATGCGGGTGGAAGCACTCAAAGATATTTCGACAAGTTTCATATTCACCAGCTCCTGATGAAGTATCGAGATACTGTGGACGTAGCGTAACGTTTCATGCCAAAAGGACATAGATGATTTTCTTCTCAAATTTCTTGCAACACTGGTTTCGGTTCCGTAACTAAGAAATTAATTGTTCAAGGGGCATTAAATCCTAAAGTTTCTATTATTTGCTCCGATAATTCACATTCGCGTGTTCAATGTTCAGCTTTCTTTTACTACCCTTGGGTAGAAGTGTTGAAGTCACAACGATGGGTATGTTCTTCCGCGAGGCATAATATAATCTGCTCATAAACAAACAACATTCAAACACAATTTAAAAATTAGCAGCACGCTGTATAATGTTTCATATGCACAGAGTGCAGATGAAGTTGCTTCGAATTACGTGGTGCGGTTGCGCTGATATGTTAATCATTGCTTAATAAAGCACGTAGAAGAATTCATGTCAGTTTGACATTTCTTGTATGGTGTTGCATTATAATGACCAGCAGAATATTAACCACGCTTCTTCTGGTGTTTCTAGGGGCTGTAGATCGGTCTTAGTAGATAAAGTTTGATAAGGAACCCACGTCCGGAAATGTGCAGTTTGGAAATAAAATAAGTTTCAAATACCCCGCTTCACTGTAAGTTACGTAATCATAGAGCTGCACAATGTCTTCTGGATAACCTCAGTCCATCACGTACCAGCTGCGTCTGACTGCAACAACCGGTACGAAAACTGATCCGTTCTCAACTAGGACAGTTGAGTGTGGTGGTCCACTGACGCTCGCCAAAGGTTTGCTGGCCCTGAGTACGGAAGCGTGAGTCGTAGATACACCCTGTGCAAGGAACAGCAGGGTCGTCAGTTGGAACTGCCCCTGCAGAGCACACGGGTCAGAGGTCAAGGTATGCAAGAGAACGCCTGTGAAATCTGAAAGGTAGGAGATGAGGTACTGGCGGAAATAAAGCTGCAAGGGCGGAGCGTGTCTCGTGCTTCAATACCTTAATCGGTGGAGACCTTGCTCGAGAAAGGTAAAGGTCCCAGGTTCGAGTCGCGGTCTGGCATCCAGTTTTAATGTGCCAGCAAATTTCAAGTTAGCGCTGCAGAGTGAACATCCCCGAGACAGTGACTAAGCCGTGTCCGAAATATTCTTTCTTCTACACTCCTGGAATTTGAAATAAGAACACCGTGATTTCATTGTCCCAGGAAGGGGAAACTTTATTGACACATTCCTGGGGTCAGATACATCACATGATCACACTGACAGAACCACAGGCACATAGACACAGGCAACAGAGCATGCACAATGTCGGCACTAGTACAGTGTATATCCACCTTTCGCAGCAATGCAGGCTGCTATTCTCCCATGGAGACGATCGTAGAGATGCTGGATGTAGTCCTGTGGAACGGCTTGCCATGCCATTTCCACCTGGCGCCTCAGTTGGACCAGCGTTCGTGCTGGACGTGCAGACCGCGTGAGACGACGCTTCATCCAGTCCCAAACATGCTCAATGGGGGACAGATCCGGAGATCTTGCTGGCCAGGGTAATTGACTTACACCTTCTAGAGCACGTTGGGTGACACGGGATACATGCGGACGTGCATTGTCCTGTTGGAACAGCAAGTTCCCTTGCCGGTCTAGGAATGGTAGAACGATGGGTTCGATGACGGTTTGGATGTACCGTGCACTATTCAGTGTCCCCTCGACGATCACCAATGGTGTACGGCCAGTGTAGGAGATCGCTCCCCACACCATGATGCCAGGTGTTGGCCCTGTGTGCCTCGGTCGTATGCAGTCCTGATTGTGGCGCTCACCTGCACGGCGCCAAACACGCATACGACCATCATTGGCACCAAGGCAGAAGCGACTCTCATCGCTGAAGACGACACGTCTCCATTCGTCCCTCCATTCACGCCTGTCGCGACACCACTGGAGGCGGGCTGCACGATGTTGGGGCGTGAGCGGAAGACGGCCTAACGATGTGCGGGACCGTAGCCCACCTTCATGGAGACGGTTGCGAATGGTCCTCGCCGATACCCCAGGAGCAACAGTGTCCCTAATTTGCTGGGAAGTGGCGGTGCGGTCCCCTACGGCACTGCGTAGGATCCTACGGTCTTGGCGTGCATCCGTGCGTCGCTGCGGTCCGGTCCCAGGTCGACGGGCACGTGCACCTTCCGCCGACCACTGGCGACAACATCGATGTACTGTGGAGACCTCACGCCCCACGTGTTGAGCAATTCGGCGGTACGTCCACCCGGCCTCCCGCATGCCCACTATACGCCCTCGCTCAAAGTCCGTCAACTGCACATACGGTTCACGTCCACGCTGTCGCGGCATGCTACCAGTGTTAAAGACTGCGATGGAGCTCCGTATGCCACGGCAAACTGGCTGACACTGACGGCGGCGGTGCACAAATGCTGCGCAGCTAGCGCCACTCGACGGCCAACACCGCGGTTCCTGGTGTGTCCGCTGTGCCGTGCGTGTGATCATTGCTTGTACAGCCCTCTCGCAGTGTCCGGAGCAAGTATGGTGGGTCTGACACAGCGGTGTCAATGTGTTCTTTTTTCCATTTCCAGGAGTGTAGAAGCGCAAGTCAAAAAATGGCGCAAATGGCTCTGAGCACTATGCGACTTAACTTCTGAGGTCATCAGTCGCCTAGAACTTAGAACTAATTAAACCTAACTAACCTAAGGACATCAGACACATCCATGCCCGAGGCAGGATTCGAACCTGCGACCGTAGCGGTCACGCGGTTCCAGACTGAAGCGCCTTTAACGGCACGGCCACACCGGCCGGCAAGCGTAAGTCCCGCAAGGTACCTCTACATCTACAAAGATACTCCGCAAGCCACGGTACGGTTCGTGGCAGCCGATACTCTGTACCACTACTTGTCGTTTCCTTTCCTGTCCACTCGCAAATACAACGAGGGAAAAACGACTGTCTGTATGACTCCGTATTAGCCCTAATTTCTCGTATCTTATCTTCGTGGTCCTTACGCGCACTGTATGTCGATGGCAGTAGAGCCGGCCTCCGGTGGCCGAGCGTTTCTAGGCGCTACAGTCTGGAACCGCGCGAGCGCTACGGTCGCAGGTTCGAATCCTGCCTCGGGCATGGATGTGTGTGAGGTCCGTAGGTTAGTTAGGTTTAAGTAGTTCTAAGTTCTAGGGGACTTATGACCTCAGCAGTTGAGTCCCATAGTGCTAAGAGCCATTTGAGCCATTTGATGGCAGTAGAATCGTTTGGTAGTCAGTTTCAAATGCCGATTCTCTAAATTTTCTCAATAGTGTTTCTGGAAAAAAACGTCACCTTCCATCCAGGGATTCCCATTTGAGTTCCCGAAGCATCTCTGTAACACTTACGTGTTGTTCGAACCTACCGGTAACAAATCTAGCAGCCCGCCTTTGAATTCCTTCAATGTCCTCCCTCAATTCCATCTCGTACGGATCCCAAACACACGAGCAGTACTCAATAATAGGGCGCACCAGCGTCCTATATGCAGTCTCCTTTACAGGCGAACCACTCTTTCCTAAAATTCTCCCAATAAAAAGAAATCGATCACTCGCCTTCGCTACCACGGTTCTCACACGCTCATTCCACCTCATATCGCCTTGTAACGTCGCGCCCAGATATTTAAACGACTTGACTGTGTCAAGCAGGACATTGGTAATACTGTATCCGAACATTACAGGTTTGACCTTCCTACTCATCCGCATTAACTTACATTTTCCCACATTTATGGCTAGTTGCCATTCATGACACCAACTGGAAATTTTTTTTAAGGCGTCTTGTATCTTCCTACAGTCTCTCAAATTCGACGCCTTACCGTACACCACGGCATTATCAACAAACAAAAAATGGTTCAAATGGCTCTGAGCACTATGGGACTTAACATCTCAGGTCATCAGTCCCCTAGAAGTTAGAACTACTTAAACCGAACTAACCTAAGGACATCACACACATCCATGCCCGAGGCAGGATTCGAACCTGCGACCGTAGCGGTCGCGCGGTTCCAGACTGATGCGCCTAGAACCGCTCGGCCACCAACGGCCGGCTATCAGCAAACAACCGCAGATTACTGCCCACCCTGTCCGCCATATCATTTATGTATACATAGAACAACAGCGGTGCTATCACACTTCCCTAGGGCACTCATGACGACACCCGTGTCTCTGATGAGCACTCGCCGCCAAGGACAACTTACTGGGGGGTTCTATTATTTAAGAAGTCTTCGAACCACTCACATATCTGTGAACGGTTTCCAAATTCTCTTACCTTCGTTAACAGCCTGCAGTGGGGCACCGTGTCAAATGCTTTCCGGGAATCTAGAAATATGGACTCTGCCTGTCGCCCTTCATCGATAGTTCTCAGAGTATCATGTGAAAAAAGGGCAAGCTGAGTTTCGCACGAGGAATGCTTCCTAAAACCATACGTGGACATAAGCTTCTCAGTCTCAGGAAAGTTTATTACATTCGAACTGTGAATGTGTTTAAGGATTCTGCAGCAAACAAAAGTTGGGGATATTCGTCTGAAATTTTGTGGGTCGTTTCTTTTACCCTTCTTATACATTGCAGTCACCTGCGATTTCTTCCAGTCGCTTGGAACTTCGTGCTGGGCGAGAGATTCTCGATAAATGCAAGCTAGAGTACTCTTTGTGACATCGAACTGGGATTCAACACGGACCTGGTGCTTTATTTGCTTTCAAATCTTTCAGTTGTTTCTCTACGCCAGGTATGCTTATTACTATGACGTCCATTCGGGAGTTCGTCCGATGATCAAATGATGATATGTTTGTATTAACAATTTCTTCAACGTGAAACTTAAAACTTCAGCTTTCGGTTTGCTATCTTCAACTGCGACCGCAGAATACGAAGGAATTTCTGTGATGTTTGGAAGGTAGGAGATGAAGTGCTGGCGGAAGTAAAGCTGTGAGAGCGCATTCGGTAGAGCACTTTCCCGCGAAAGGCAAAGGTCCTAGGTTCGAGACCTGGTCTAGCACACAGCTTTAATATGCCAGGAAGCTTTTACGTGTTGATTGCTTGCAGGTACAAGTCAGCAGTAGCGGTACACGCTGAAATCCCTGCGACAGAGTACAATGGCACACCACTAGAAGACCCAAAACACACGTATCGTGCTGTAATCAGTTTTTTGCATTTGGTGGGTAACAACGCTGCGGCAATCAGTGCTGAGTTGGTGGCAGTGTACGGCAACAACGCGCAATCTTAAACCACAGAGGCAGCGACCCCATATTGGTTTTTTCGCAATTGTGGGGAAAAACATTTTTTTTGAGCGAAATTTTTGAGAAACGGAAACCCTGTGGAAATTTTTGGGGAAGAAAATTTCGGTACTGGAGAAATTGGGGAAGTATTTTATCTGCCTAGCCTTACTACGAATGCCATCTCTGATACTTAAGTTCTGTCACTAGATGGCACTCTCTCTTCAGATCAATCCATACACATTTCTTTTTGTGGGAGACGTTCGGTTCACCGCAGTAATATGTCCCCGTGACTTTACTATGGCGTGTACATGTCCTGTTACGACCGTTTGGGGTGTCTGTCGAGTTTCCCTGCCTACCCTCTCCCTGCCGCCCTTCTCTCCCCTGAGTCCTTTTGCTCTCCCCTCCACTGCCTTTCCCACTCCTTCTCGCATCCACCCAGCCTCTCCTTTTTTCTATGTCCCCTCCCTCGATTGGCTCCCTTCCTCTCCTCTCCCCTTTCTCCCCTTCATCAGTCCGGGTCCTTCCCCCACCCCCACCCCCACCCCCAGCTGCCGCCGTGTCGCCTCTACGGTGCTGTTTTAAGTGGATGTTCAGTGTTGTGCGTCCCCTGTCAGTGTCGCGAACAGCCACCATTCTGTCGCTTAGTTGTGTTTTTATTTCGTGCGAACAGAAACCAGACTGTCGCCATGTTTTCTAATTGTGCATGTCTCCATCCTGCGTGTATTCATCCGCATCATCAATGCCGTGTTTTTGTATTTTAAGTTCAGCAACTTTCCGCCATTTTACTGTTATTAACAAAGTCATCGTTTTATCGCAGCCAGCAGGGGTGGCCGAGCGGTTCTTGGCGCGACAGTCTGGAACCGCGCGACCGCTACGGTCGCAGGTTCGAATCCTGTCTCGGGCATAGGTGTGTGTGATGCCCTTAGGTTAGTTAGGTTTAAGTAGTTCTAAGTTCTAGGGGACTGATGACCTCAGAAGTTAAGTCCCATAGTGCTCAGAGCCATTTTAACCATTTTGTTTTATCGCCTTTTTATATTGTTTGTTCTTTCACGATTGATTGTTAAACTTTTCTCTCGGCTGTACAGTAGCGTATTAAGCTGCTGTCAGCCCGCACCTCCCCAGGTGTGGGAGGAATCGAGAATCAATAATGAAAAAAACTAGGATCTCTCGCAAACGCGTCAGAATTGTATGATCTGCTATAATCAAATATGAGGTAAAAACAGGGCAACGGTTAAGAGCCTTCAGGAAGTAGAAGTAAAAAAACACGGGCTTTGACTTTGTGTGTTTGCAGTCTACGTGCTGGATAGAGGTGACGAGCAGCGAAGTGAGACATAGGTGGCAGGAAGGAAGTAATAAGTGGAAGGAAGTAATGTGGCGCCCCTAGAGCAGGTCTTTATATTTTTCTGTTCAGGCTATTGTTTTTATTCACAAATTAAAAATTTTAGTTGATGTGCTATAATTTTTTGTATGTATGATAATTTGTCGGCTCTGAACGCGTAATTCCATCTCTTTAAGCTGCCAACAGTGATATATACTAATAGTTAAAGGAATAGATAGAATTAAGATATTTGGGGAAAAGTTGCCGAAACGGTATCATTTTGAGTAATTTTTTGACTGCTATGGCCGAATTTCGAAAACTCAGTCTGGAAACGAAGTGTAAGTATCGATAAAAGAGATGGCAGAACATTCTGTAAAGACGCGCGATTGCTATATAAATGGGAGGCCATACTGTTCGAAAATTGGCATATCACAATTGAGGCGATAAAGGAAGAAATGAAAAAATCGTGAATCAGTTTTCAACAACTTCCGTGATATTTTGAACATATCAAACATCGTGTTCCACTGCGTTCCTCGACAGGTCACATTTATTCAGAAAGCACTTCTAACCGCGATATCAAGATGTTGCATCTGTGTTAGACCAATCCAGAAGACTTCTTTAGCCAACTAATAACCATTGACGAGAGCTGAGTGCACCATTACGATAACTAGACAAAGGAGCAAGGCAAGTAGTTTTTTAACACCGCTGAAAATGGCGAAGACCAAATCATCGTAGAGCGAGGCGATGCAGGGTGTTTTTGGTTCAAACGGTTCAAATGACTCTGAGCACTATGGGACTTAACTCCTGAGGTCATCAGTCCCCTAGAACTTAGAACTACTTAAACCTAACTAACCTAAGGACATCACACATATCCATGCCCGAGGCAGAATTCGAACCTGCTACCGTAGCGGTCGCGCGGTTCCAGACTGTAGCGCCTAGAACCGCTCGACCATCCCGGTCGGCGATGTTTTTGGGTCTGTCCAATGTGTACAGGTAAGAGATTATGCTCATAAGGGGCAAACGGTCACAGGAGAGTAGTACCCAAACCTCCTAACGAGATTGTGGGAGGATGTTAAGATGAAGCGTCGTGAGAAATTTGTACAAGGGGGTGTTTACGCTCCACAATAACGCCCCAACTCATTCTGCACTGCACAGTCACACGCGCTGCTTTTGTAGTTAATCATATTTTGCCTCACCCCACGCATTCTCCTGACGTGCCACTCAGCTACTTTTTCATTTTTCCTAGGATGAAAAACCATTGCGTGTGCGGTAGCGTTCTCGCTTCCCACGCCCGGGTTCCCGGGTTCGATTCCCGGCGGGGTCAGAGATTTTCTGGGTGTTATGTGATGTCCTTAGGTTAAAGTAGTTCTGAGTTCTAGTGGACTGATGACCATAGATGTTAAGTCCCATAGTGCTCAGAGCCAGCCATTGCGTGTGAGGCATTTCCAGAATGACGAGGAGGAGATTTTCTAGGTGGAACGTGTCCTTAAAAGCGAAAATGCGAACTTCTACTGCCAAGGTCTCTCCCAAGTAATCCGTGGTTGGGAAAGGCCGTCGAATTGAATTTTAATGGCTGCCGCCTCATTTTTTTCAAGATTATAATTAAAACTTTATGATTATCGATCATATTCTTCTACTAGGTCCAGTCACCGCCAATGATCGACGTCAACGTGTATTACCTCTCACAGACAGCAGAATGCAGCACTAGCAGTTGAGGGTATGCAGGGTGAATCACCTAAAACTCGCACCTCTAATATTGCGGAAATGGAAAGTGCTCTGATGTGCGGTTTTCGCAGAATGAACTGGTAATCAGGAAGTCGTATTGTTAGTTGATCAATAGTTTGTAAAAATACTTAGAAAGTGTATTTTTTGTGCAAACATACACTTTTTTTTAAAATGGAACAATGCTATTGACGTGAACAGTCTAAAAGTAGGGTAAATTGGAATGTCAGTGGTCTTTGTTACAGGATTCTAGTGCGAGTCGTTTACGAGATGTTTACAGAATGAGATTTTCACTCGCAGCGGAGTGTGCGCTAATGTGAAACTTCCTAGCAGATTAAAACTGTGTGTCGGACCGAGACTCGAACTCGGGACTTTTGCCTTTCGTGGGCAAATCTGAGCTACCCAAGCACGACTCGCACCCCGTCCTCACATATTTACTTCTGCCAGTACCTCGTCTCCTACCTCAGATGGTAGAGCACTTGCCCGCGAAAGGCAAAAGTCCCGAGTTCGAGTCTCGGTCCGGCACACAGTTTTAATCTGCTAGGAAGTTTCACATCAGCGCACACTCCGCTGCAGAGTGAAAATCTCATTCTGGAAGCATCCCCCAGGCTGTGGCTAAGCCATGTCTCCGCAATATCCTTTCTTTCAGGAGTGCTAGTTCTGCAAGGTTCGCAGAAGAGCTTCTCTGAAGTTTGGAAGGTAGGAGACGAGGTACTGGCAGAAGTAGAGATGTGAGACGGGGCGCGAGTCGTGCTTGGGTAGCTCAGGTGGTAGAACACTTGCCCGCGAAAGGCAAAAGTCCCAAGTTCGAGTCTTGCTCCTGCACAAATTTTAATCTGCTAGGAAGTTGCGTTTACGAGATATTGTATTTTGGTAAGTTCCCACACCGACTCTTGTAAAATAACTGTGGTAGTACGTTCTAAAGAACAACATTAGTATGTACGCTAGCTATGTGGATTTTGACCTGTAGTGAGTCAATTAACTATCCCAGGTTGTGTTCAAAATGACCACCGGTAGCGCTAGTACACACTTCCAGTCTGGTATGGAACGACTGTGGCACACGTACTAGCATTCCAGCGGAGATGTCCGAGCAGATGACAGTAATCTGTCGTTGCATATCATCGCTTGTAGTTGGTGTGTCCTTTTCCCACAGAAAAACGTTTACAGGCGTCAAGTCCAGGAAACGAGTCGGCCGCGGTACGGGTCCTCTGTGTCCAGTCCTACGATTTGTAAACAATTCGTAAAGACATACTGTAGTACTTCGTCCACTATGGGCTGGACAGCCATCATGTTGGCACCACAGGTTCCTCCTAGTCTGAAAACGAACGTTTTCTTGCATCTGTGGAAGATGGTCTGTTAATAGGCTGCCATATATGTGCGCGTTCACTGTTCCATCCAAAAGCCGGCCTATGAGCTAATGGTTCAGTATCCCATACGACTCGTTTGCACTCCACGGACGCTAACGTTCCACCTGGAGAAGCCAACGGGGATTGTCAACAGGCCAGTACTGTATGTTTCAGCGGTTTATCTGGTCGTGATAGGTGAATGTGGATTCGTCAGTAAACAAGATC
This sequence comes from Schistocerca americana, assembly GCF_021461395.2. NCBI lineage: Eukaryota > Metazoa > Arthropoda > Insecta > Orthoptera > Acrididae > Schistocerca > Schistocerca americana. The sequence continues at coordinate 174,635,110 of NC_060130.1, read as the reverse complement.
CGTGATACATCTGGAGTATCCTGCCTTAATGCCCATGTACGGAAGTTAACACGAATCTCATAATCGTTTCCATGCAGCTGCTGATGGAGAGAGATGTGACAGTGATAGAACCTATGTCGATTGAGAATGCGTAAGACACTTGGTGCATCATGGCACTTCCTCGTGCGATTACGCGGAAGCTAACGAGTGGATCAACTGCAGCAGCAGCAAGGACATTAATTTCCACCTCTTCTGTAGTCACTTCTGTTACGTTGTCTACGTATTACACCACCATTTTCACGTAAGTAGTTGAAGAGACTGATAAATAATTGCTGAGATAGTTGACGTCTATAGGGATATCTAGCCGCATACACCGTGAGAACGAAATGCATTCTTCTTACACTCTCTCCACACACCAAGAGAATGTCGGCTTTTTGCATTGGTAAATCCCATCGTCCTCTCACGACGCACTGCTTGGGCTGTCACACACTAACTGACTAGCAAGTGGCAATGCATTCAAGGAACACACACGCAGGCTGTAAACAAACATATAACAATACCGAACCTAGTAATTAGGCAGGTTGAACGGCACCAAAATGTGTCAGTGGGGACACTTTTCAAAACACGATAACTCTTTTTAAAAAACTTGCATTAGTCTCCTCCAACAAACACCACTGACATTCTAATTTACCCTATTTCAGTTTGTTAATGACAATAGGCATAGTTCCATTTAAAAAAGAGTACGTTTGCACAAAAAATACACATTCCAAGTACACTACTGGCCATTAAGACTGCTACACCAAGAAGAAATGCAGATGATAAACGGGTTTTCATTGGATAAATATATTATACTAGAACTTACATGTGATTACATTTTCACTCAATGGTACAGCTGCCCATGCAGCTTCAACTCGATACCAATGTTCATCAAGAGTAGTGACTGGCCGAGACGCGTAACTAATCGCATCCCATACCATCACGCCGGGTGATACGTCAGTATGGCGATGACGAATACACGATTCCGATGTGCGTCACCGCGATGTCGCCAAACACGGATGCGACAATCATGATGCTGTAAACAGAACCTGGATTCATCCGAAAAAATTACGTTTTCCCATTCGTGCACCCAGGTTCGTCGTTTACTACACCATCGCAGGCGCTCCTGTCTGTGATGCAGCGTCAAGGGTAACCGCAGCCATGTTCTCCGAGCTGATAGTCCATGCTGCTGCAAACGTCGTCGAACTGTTCGTGCAGATGGTCGTTGTCTTGCAAACGTCCCCATCTGTTGACTCAGGGATCGAGACGTGGCTGCACGATCCGTTACAGCCATGCGGATAAGATACCTGTCATCTCGACTGCTAGTGATACGAGGCCGTTGGAATCCAGCAGGGCGTTCCGTATTACCCTCCGAACCCACGGATTCCATATTCTGCTAACAGTCATTGTATCTCGACCAAAGCGAGCAGCAATGTCGCGATACGATAAACCGCAATTGCGATAGTGTACAATCCGACCTTTATCAAAGTCGGAAACGTGATGGTACGCATTTCTCCTCCTTACACGTGACATCACAGCAACGTTTCACCAGGCAACGCCGGTCAACTGCTGTTTGTGTATGAGAAATGGGTTGGAAACTTTCCTCATGTCAGCACGTTGTAGGTGTCGCCACCGGCGCCAACATTGTGTGAATGATCTGAAAGGCTAATCATGTGCATTTCACAGCATCTTCTTCCTGTCGGTTAAATTTCGCGTCTGTAGCACGTCATATTAATGGTGTAGCAACTTTTATGGCCAGTAGTGTATTATTACAGTCTGTTTATTGACTAACAGAGCGAGTCCCCGAATGCCAATCCATTCTACGAAAACCGCACGTTAATAGCACTTTCCATTTCCGCAATATTTCCCTTGCATGTTTTAGGTAACGACCCTGTACGACGGGTCTGACGCCCAAATGGGGAATGATGACTTGCTTTCGTGCCAAGGGAGGAAACGTTTCCGAAACTGCTAAGTTTTACTGTTCGCGTTCCGCTGTGGTTAAAGTACACTCTCCATGGCAAAATGGTGCTGTCCAAAACCGTCGGCGAGGCAACTACGGTGCACCACGGACCCGAGCTGACAGGGCTGAACGACAGCTGTGCAAATGTGAACGGGCGAATGGAGACGCAACTGTTGAGCAGCTGTCTGCCCAGATGAACGAAGGGGCTTCCATCAGCGTCTCCTCAACGACCGTTCAGTGTTCATTTCTGCGTATGGGCCGCAGCAGAAGACGCCTGGTTCATGCAATACTAACTGCTGTTCATTGTCGACGAAGGCTGGAATTTGCACGCCAGTACCGCAGTTGGACATCCACTGACTGGCGACAGGTGGTCTTTTCGGATGAATGATGCGTTATGTTCCATCAAACAGATGGCCGTTGGCGTGTACGGCGTGAAACGTCTGAGACCAAAGGGTCTAAGCCATAGGTGGGAGCGTCATGGCTTGGAAAGTGTTTCCGTGGAATTCCCTGGGTGATCTCGTCATTCTGGAAGGCTACGAAACTCAACTGATTTAAACCCAGTCGAGAATCTCTGGGATCACCTCGATCAGGTTGTTCGTGCGCTGGAACCTCAACCGAGAAGCCTCGCGCAGCTGGACACGGTACAGGAGTCTGCATGACTCCACATCTTCCAGAATCTCACTGACTCTTCTACCTTTGTCACTGCGGTCCACACTGAAAAGGTGGTTATTCAAACTCAAATCAGTGTGACTGGACATTATACCTTTTGTTGTGTCTAGACAAGACAGCCTAGACACAATGAGAGGAAGCCGAAAGGTACGCGCTTAAACTCACGCAGGCTGGCGTGAGGTCTGCAACAGGATACGTAATGAATGCTATAAAGAAAAGTACGTAGCTTCTGGAATACTTAACTTTAATCCACAATTGTAGAACATCTCTCGTTACGGTACATGCTTCATAATATTAATTATAAATTGAATACGGCGCCTTGCTAGGTCGTAGCAAATGTAGCTGAAGGCTATGCTAACTATCGTCTCGGCAAATGAGAGCGTATTTGTCAGTGAACCTTTCCTTGCAAAGTCGGCTGTACAACTGGGGCGAGTGCTAGTAAGTCTCTCTAGACCTGCCGTGTGGTGGCGCTCGGTCTGCTATCACTGACAGTGGCGACACGCGGGTCCGGCGTATACTAATGGACCGCGGCCGATTTAAAGGCTACCACCTAGCAAGTGTGGTGTCTGGCGGTGACACCACACCTATCATAAAACGTAGGCTGCTATGTAACTAATCATATTGGAACGATGCAGGTCAAGAATAATACTTGTTACGTAACATCTAAAACTCTGTGTGAGTGGATTTGGCCGTGCGGGATTAGCCGAGCGGTGTCAGGCGCTGCAGTCATGGACTGTGCGGCTGGTCCCGGCAGAGGTTCGAGTCCTCCCTCGGGCATGGATGTGTGTGTTTGTCCTTAGGATACTTTAGGTTAATTAGTGTGTAAGCTTAGGGACTGATCACCTTAGCAGTTAAGTCCCATAAGATTTCACACACATTTGAATACATTTTCGAGTGGATTTGGGGTTGTAATTTATCAGTCATAGGTAAGACACGGAAAATTACTGGGCTGTGTTTTATCACTAACGTGACTCGGTAACGATGCCTGCGTAGTGTTTGCCGCAGGGGTGTCGGCGTTTGGCGCTTATGAACAATTTTATTCTTCTTGGGGTAGTCTGAGTACAGTACATGACGTGCGTGAACAGCCATCCAGATGACTTTGAAAAAACCATTTTGTCCATGGAGTGCGTGATTGATTCTCCTGTAAATTTTTTTCTTTATTTACAGACACAATCACTTGTTTATGACTCAGTCATAACCGGTTTTGGCCATACAATGACCATCTTCAGATGCTAAAGGCGCCACACACAGAACACAGGTTCATGTGTTGTCAAACTAGTCCAGATGACTGTTTTACCGGAAGAGTCCGTCTTCACTTCTCCATTATTCCTCTTTTTCGACACAGGTTACAATCAGCATATGCAACTCTGTTGCGAAAATAGAACTTTGACAAAATTTTTTGTTGCGGTGGTTGTTCCCAAAAGGGCAGCATTTTCTAGCTCAAGGGATTAGAATGGGAGAAGGTGCGGAATGGAAAGGGTTTTACTGGCGTACAGGCATTTTCAAAATTGAGGAAAAGTTTTAAACGTGAGGAAAATATTGGTCCAGAGCCGATAGAAACTGTAAAAAAGGAACCAGGCTTTGCCCTCCACATCGAGCGGAAGCTGTTAGGGAAAATTGTGCTTCTTAGTGCACGTTCTGATGAAATATGGCCGGCTGCGATGGCCGAGCGGTTCTAGGCGCTTCAATCCGGAACCGAGCGACTGCTACGGTCTCAGGTTCGAATCCTGCCTCGGGCATGGATGTGTGTGATGTCCTTAGGTTAGTTAGGTTTAAGTAGTTCTGAGTTCTAGGGGAATGATGACCTCAGATGTTCAGTCCCATAGTGCTCAGAGTCATTTGAACCATTTTTGATGAAATATGTATTTGGGGAGAGAAATCGACCAAAACCGTGTGTAGGGAATTGACCGTCCAGAAATATTGTTTTTTGGAGGAATGAGAAACTGTGTATACTCAAATGAAACTGAGAGTAGTATTTTGATGTAGAGGTGACCTTTTCAAGCAGAGAGGTATTTTTCGATCTCCTGAAATCATGTTCATGGGCGACCGTTCGTTAAATTAAAACTCCGAAGTCAACTAATCGCAGACAGTAGCTCATAGTGTATTTCATTCTACCAGTGGGGAAACGAATTCTAGAATATTTCTTAAGATGTTAACGGAAATGCTGGGGCGCCATTGGACTCAGCTGGATTTATCCTTAATGTTAACTTAATACGATCAGTTATTTAGATTTCGAAATTTTCCCTAGAACTTGCAAACGTTCGGAAGCCCTACGAGCTCTCGTGTTAGATACCGGGGGCGTTCCGCCACCAAAAATATATACATGATCGTCGACCACTGTTTGAGGTACTATCAGCGACAGAACACTCGAATTTGAGCACTCTCTGACCACTTTAAAATAACTGTTCAAATGGCTCTGAGCACTGTGGGACTTAACATCTCAGGTCATCAGTCCCCTGGAACTTAGAACTACTTAAACCTAACTAAACTAAGGACATCACACACATCCATGACCGAGGCAGGATTCGAACCTGCGACCGTAGCGGTCGCGCGGTTCTAGACTGAAGGGCCTAGAACCGCTTGGCCACCACGGCCGTCTAAAATAACTGTCCTTCATGTTATATTGTGCACTTGGCCAGAAAAAGTGCTGTCAATTAAAATATAAGATGATTCTAAAGTTTATGTCTACCTACCAAAGAGCTATGAACCTAAACTTAACAACATACACTGAATTTCACAAATGACGTAACACCCTTAACTGGCGAATTCAATTGATATGTGAAATTACACTAACTTTATGGGGACAGTTTTTTTAGTCTCACTGGGGTGCTTCGAGAGTCACTCTTGAACAACCTTTTCTTGTTTATTTTGGTTTTAGAGACAATAAATTGATAGTAACATTAATTACATCATTTAGATAATCATTTAACATAAGTATGGCCCTTCAGAGCGAACTCTCGTTGGCAAATTCTCGGATTATTTTGGACATGAATAATATCGTTCGCATTTGGTGGAGGTATATCTAACTCCCGCCACTTCAGCGATCTTGAAATCGACTGAGAAGATGGTGACGGTCACATCTGTATAAGGCTGTGATCACAGTGGCACCGATATCGGTGGATTCCGCCGACAATCGACATCGTCCGAAGACGGACAATATTTCCAAATGAGCAAGCCACTACATGCGCGGTCACAATGTACTCGTATACGATCATATCTCCTGACCGTACAGATTTCGGACGACAATCGGTGAAATTCAAATCAGCTTGTTTTTTTCGGTCATAATGGCCGACACGACACGAAACGTGGACTGTGACAAACTGATAAGTTTAGTCAAAGCAGTAGTTTGTGGCATACTGAGGCTAAAAACTATAATTGGGATTCAGAATACACAGACTGAAATCTCAGGTTTATTGGAAACCACAAGTGGGCAAAACCTTTATCGGGAATTTTAGGTGTAGATTATAACTTTCAGCTGACATGGATGGTGTATCTTATGATTAACGTTACTGTCGTTGACCTTTTTGGGTTGTGGTCGACATTAGCTGTCTACAAAATATTTTTTCTGCTTACTGGCGTTTTTATGCAAGTAGGCTGGTTATTCCGTTACGTGAAGTGGTTTGCAAATGTGGTGCACGTATGTGTTTCCACTTTACATTACTTTAGGTGTTCAGAGTATCTTATTCCAGACACACGTATGCTGAATAACAGTCATTGAAGGTTAACTGACGTATGTTTACAACAGATTTCGAGTGTTTGTAAAGGTATGGTTTGAGCTTTATTAAAAAAAATCCAGTACTCACATTAAAGATGCAGTTCCGGCTCAAGCAAAACTAGAAGTGACACTTTGATATTTGACATCTGGCGATTACACCTTCCAATGGTTAGGCCTATACCGCATTCTGAAATGTACAGTTTCAAAGTTTTTGTATGATATTTTGGATGCTATTTACGATGCTCCAAATTCTAGTTTTAAAGCAAATATTTTTACTCTTGCACCCCAAATACTACGAAATTTGTAATTTATCCTATATCGAATTTTGGATCTATGCTCCGTGCAAGTGCCCTAAAAAATGGTTCACATGGCTCTAAGCACTATGGGACTTAACATATGAGGTCATCAGTCCCCTAGACTTAGAACTGCTTAAACCTAACTAACCTAAGGAGATCACACACATCCATTGCCGCGGCAGGATTCGGACCTGCGATCGTAGCAGCAGCGCGGTTCCGGACTGAAGCGCCTAGAACCGTTCGTCCACAGCGGCCGGCACAAGTGCCCTAAAATACACTCTAATTTTCTTTACTGAAAGCTACTCTGAATCTGAAGTAATACTGCCGCCACATGTTCGTGCTTCCTCAAGTCCACTGGGGAAGTGTTCAAAGAGCAGTGAAGTTTTTAGTACAAGAATCTGATTATATCAATTGCCAGTACTGCATTAATATTCCCCGTTTTAAGAATAAAGTGAGCTGCTGAGAAACCACAGATCAACCTTTCTTTAATTAAATAATACTTGTTTACTCACACAAAGATTTTATCCGTTCATCATATAATAGAAACATCTGCTTTCACCACGTAAATTAGCGATTGTGTGTTCGTAGCCTCATCGGCAAAACCTTTATACACCGAAGTCGCCACTGTAGTATAATAAACCATACTCTGAACAACGTGTTTTGTACAGATCCTTAGCGCGGTGTATCACTGAAATTACATATTTTCCTAAAGCGTAGGTATTTCGTAAGACTTGTCTGATAATTCCAGTAACTGAAGACAGAGTGTACAGTACTCGATACGTTCTTTCGAGACAGATATATCTCATTCGGCAACTTCTTAATAGCAAACGCCGCGTTGCAGCACTCGTCTCTAAGCACAGAGGCATCGTGGCATCCATTCCAATTTAACAGGTTAGAATCTAACGTGCTTGATACATAGGATAGATTCTAACCTAGCCTTCTCGACCCCACCAAAAACTGATGAATGAGATCGGACGCATAGTGACCAAGCTGGCTCAAATGGTTCAAATGGCTCTGAGCACTATGCGACTTAACTTCTGAGGTCATCAGTCGCCTAGAACTTAGAACTAATTAAACCTAACTAACCTAAGGACATCACACACATCCATGCCCAAGGCAGGATTCGAACCTGCGACCGCAGTGGTCACTCGGCTCCAGACTGTAGCGCCTAGAACCGCACGGCCACTCCGGCCGGCACCAAGCTGTCGACCGATGTTATCGGGTTACCTCTTCTGACAGCGTCTAAAGATCGTTGTCGGTGCCACTGTGAAAGTAGCCTACAGATAGTTCTGCCGCGGATCCAAAGTTCCCAGCAAACATGTCACATAGGGATCGCTACAGGGAATACACAGACGGACCAGCTAGATCCGTAGTTCCTATCCCGTTGTAGAAGATCCAATGCCACGATTTGTAAATGCTACTTTTATCTAAGTGGACGTCAATTTTGTAGCTCAGATTGTGTGTCTTATGGCTTACGACGAATCTGGTTTGAACTCCCTTTACTTTTAATTGTAATCTTCGCTCTCTACATTGTTTCGATCCATCGACTTACCGTCAAATTTGATTCCACAAGGTACGTGGTTCGTGGTAGCGACCTCCCCAGTTTCTATCAGACTACAACAAAACGGTATAGCTTCGTCCAAAGCCCCGCCTGGTATAGGTAGTTCTGCGGAGACCCGTTCCATTTGAAGCAACAACAGCGGACAGCGTAGAAATCACCTCATGACGCTTCTACACTACGGGCCATTAAAATTGCTACACCACGAAGATGACGTGCTACAGACGCGAAATTTAACCGACAGGAAGACGATGCTGTGATGTGCAAATGATTAGGTTTTCAGAGCATTCACACAATGTGCTGACATGAGGAAAGTATCCAACCGATTTCTCATACACAAAAGCAGTTGACCGGCGTTGCCTGGTGAAACGTCGTTGTGATGCCTCGTGTAAAGCGAAGAAATGCGTACCATAACGTTTCCGACTTTGATAAAGGTCGGGTTGTAGCCTACCGTGATTGTGGTTTATCGTATCGCGACATTGCTGCTTGCGTTGGTCGAGATCCAATGACTGTTGGCAGAATATGGAATCGGTGGGTTCAGGAGGGTAATACGGAACGCCGTGCTGGATCCCAACGGCCTCGTATCACTAGCAGTCTAGATGACAGGCATCTTATCCGCATGGCTTTAACGAATCGTGCAGCCACGTCTCGATCCCTGAGTCAACAGATGGGGACGTTTGCAAGACAACAACCATCTGCACGAACAGTTCGACGACGTTTGCAGCAGCATGGACTATCAGCACGGAGACCATGGCTGCGGTTACCCTTGACGCCGCATCGCAGACAGGAGCGCCTGCGATGGTGTATTCAATGACGAACCACGGTGCACGAATGGCATAACGTCATTTTTTCGGATGAATCCAGGTTCTGTTTACAGTATCATGATGGTCACAACCATGTTTGGCGACATCGCGGTGAACGCACATTGGAAGTGTGTATTCGTCATCGCCATACTGGTGTATCACCCGGCGTGATGGTATGGGGTGCCATTGGTTACACCCCTCGGTCACCTCTTGTTCGCACTGACGGCACTTTGAACAGTGGACGTTACATTTCAGATGCGTTACAACCCGTGGCTCTACCCTTCATTCGATCCCTGCGAAACCCTACATTTGAGCAGGATAATGCACGACCGTATTTTGCAGGTCCTGTACGGGATTTTCTGGATACAGAAAATGTTCTACTGGTGCCCTGGCCAGTACATGCTCCAGATCTCTCACCTATTGAAAACGTCTGGCCTTTCTGGGTACAGAAAATGTTCGACTGCTGCCCTGGCCGGCACATTCTCCAGATCCCTCACCAATTGAAAACGTTTGGTCAATGATGGCCGAGCAACTGGCTCGTCACAATAAGCCAGTCACTGCTCTTGATGAACTGTGGTATCGTGTTGAAGCTGCATGGGCAGCTGTACCTGTACACGCCATGCAAGCTCTTTTTGACTCAATGCCCAGGGGTATCAAGGCCGTTATTACGGCCAGAGGTGGTTGTTCTGGGTACTGATTTCTCAGCGCGGGATTAGCCGAGCGGTCTAAGACGCTGCAGTCATGGACTGTGCGGCTGGTCCCGGCGGAGGTTCGAGTTCTCTCTCGGGCATGGGTGTGTGTGTTGGTCCTTAGGATAATTTAGGTTAAGTAGTGTGTAAGCTTAGGGACTGATGACCTTAGCAGTGAAGTCCCATAAGATTTCACACACATTTGAACATTTTGTAATCACATGTCAGTTCTAGTATAATATATTTGTCCAATTAATACCCGTTTATCATCTGCATTTCTTCTTGGTGTAGCAATTTTAATGGCCAGTAGTGTATATAACAATCTAGGCTATCGATCGAACACAATTCGGGGCCGGAAGATGTACCCATTTCAGATGACTTAGATAAAGAACAGGGAGGTACAGGAACGTGTCTAGAATTTATAGGTGAAGCTAGCTTAGTTAACTCCTTGATAGTAATCGAACTTCTTATTCTGCAAGGCAAGGAAAATACTGTGAAAACATCTGCCGAAACGTGACATCCACCTCTGCAAACGGAGACGTATCAGTTACAAACAGTTCCTGGCTTCTTCTAACAGGTCTTCTTCGCACAGTTTGAGGTAAAAAGCGCGCTACAATAGTACAGTGGTGCAAAACTTTATCGTTGAATATAAGTGTAATGTCAGAAAGCTGTATACAAACAAAATTTCAAGCTCTATACGGTCTTCTGGTCCAAAAGAAAAATTTAATCCTTTTTGCTCAAAAAGTTAGATACTAAAATTGAACAAGAGACAACTGATCTCTCGTCAAACCATTCTTCTCAGTCCATAATTAACAGGCTAATGATTATGCTATTCTTGGACGGTAAAATTACCGCGGTTCTTCACAATTTTGTCACTGAGCAGGCCTCACTTCAAAATATTATCAAGATAACAAGTTTTTAATAGACAGTCTGAAGTAAAATATGCCTTATTCCTGAGGATATCAACTTATACTCACAGATGAAGCATACACCCAATGGATCGCGATTTTCTCTTCTTTCACACGGATGCAGTACATACTTGAATCTAACTAATGCTGCTCTAGTATGATGCACTTCTTCATCAATTTCGAGAAATAAAGGTTCGAAGTTTTACAAACCTGTTGAATCCCATAGGAGAGTGCCAACCGCCCATCAGCAGCGTTAGCGCAACCGGTTAAGGAGACAGACTGAAAGTCTACCCGCACTGCATTCATGTATCGTCGTTTTCTTACTTTTTTCCTACTGTTTCACAAAACAATTTTATCGCTACTACGAGTCGTGATTTTTCGGAAAGGAATGAATAATAATTATTGAGTCGTGCTCACTCCCAACAATGCATTTTGGTGAACTTCGCTGTCTATCTGTGTTTGGTTTCCCGCCCTTGTTGCGGTTACGTTGTGGTTCATCTTCCTTCTGCGTGTGGCAGCAGTGATGTGTATCGATATTTGCACCGTGTACCATCTTTGGTTTCCGCGCGGTGCAGTCGGCTGGGGCCGCTGGCAGCCTCTGGGCAGTGTCGGAGCGTGTGTGCAGCTGTCCGATCGCTACGAGCTTCGTGGTTCACCGACCCAGGACGTCAAAGTTGAGTAGTGGTTTCAACTATCCAAGCCACGTCCGTTCATGTTGTGGTGGTTCGTTTCGGTGGTTTGCTGTTGGGGAGGTTTTCCTGTGAGCAACA